>NC_066880.1:23403875-23754439 GCF_022985175.1 Labeo rohita
TTGGCTTGTGCCGTAGCGCGACAGGAATAAAAAGTGGGTGGAAAGCAGCGGGGGGGACCACATCACACGGGGTAGCGTGGCCGAGCGGTCTAAGGCGCTGGATTAAGGCTCCAGTCTCTTCGGGGGCGTGGGTTCGAATCCCACCGCTGCCAGAGCAGGTTTTTGGAAGGCTCCTGCGCCTGAGCAAAAAACTCAGACGGCCTTTGCGAAGGTGACCCGTGGCCGCCGTTCTCCCTGTCTTTGGGGTGGGGAGAGGCAGAAAAGGGCCCACAACAGGGTAGCGTGGCCGAGTGGTCTAAGGCGCTGGATTTAGGCTCCAGTCTCTTCGGGGGCGTGGGTTCGAATCCCACCGCTGCCAGCATGCGATTTTAACCAAAGCAGGGAGGCCCTCTAACCCGCATGGGAGCCGTTTCGTTTCACGCAAACCGGATTAAACTGCAGCTACGTAGTATTGTGAAGCCTTTCCACCTGCTGAAGTGAGCCGTGGATCGCGACCCGACAAGGTAGCGTGGCCGAGCGGTCTAAGGCGCTGGATTAAGGCGTTCGAATCCCACCGCTGCCAGAGCAGTCTTTTGGATCGCTCTTGAGGCTGCTATGCCTGAGCGAAGCGACTGGAGAAGTGACGCTGCGTGCTCATCCAAACTCAGCCGTTTTCGCTTTCTTTGCTTTTTAGCAAAGTCAGTACTGGAAACCTGTCCCAGCCTCTGCTCCACCCTAACAGAGGCGCCCTGTTGACGCAGGGACACCCATCAAATACAGTCAAAGTATTGGTACTTTAAAAAAAGCGTTCCAACGACTTTTAAAAATATAATAGCAAAAAGCGATGAGTAGTCTACAAGAATGGAGACAGCCAATGTCGCTCATGGAAAGTTTCTGGTGAAATAACAGTTGCCTGATAATTTTGAGTAGAAATGCAACACAGCTGGCTGCAATTTTCAAGTAAGCCCCAAAGGCCTTGATTAGCGGGTTCAGGTGTGCTTGTTCAGAGATGGACCTGCACTCCACAGGCAGGGGGACTGCGTACCCCTGTATGAAGGAGGCCTTTACGGCGGAGAATTGCAAGGCATTGGCTTGTGCCGTAGCGCGACAGGAATAAAAGGTGGACACAGCTGGCTGCCATTTTCAAGTAAGCCCCAAAGGCCTTGATTAGCGGGTTCAGGTGTGCTTGATCAGAGATGGACCTGCACTCCACAGGCAGGCGGACTGCGTACCCCTGTATGAAAGAGGCCTTTGGAGAAGTGACGCTGCGTGCTCATCCAAACTCAGCCGTTTTCGCTTTCTTTGCTTTTTAGCAAAGTCAGTACTGGAAGCCTGTCCCAGCCTCTGCTCCACCCTAACAGAGGCGCCCTGTTGACGCAGGGACACCCATCAAATACAGTCAAAGTATTGGTACTTTAAAAAAAGCGTTCCAACGACTTTTAAAAATATAATAGCAAAAAGCGATGAGTAGTCTACAAGAATGGAGACAGCCAATGTTGCTCATGGAAAGTTTTTGGTGAAATAACAGTTGCCTGATAATTTTGAGTTGAAACGCAACACAGCTGGCTGCCATTTTCAAGTAAGCCCCAAAGGCCTTGATTAGCGGGTTCAGGTGTGCTTGTTCAGAGATGGACCTGCACTCCACAGGCAGGGGGACTGCGTACCCCTGTATGAAGGAGGCCTTTACGGCGGAGAATTGCAAGGCATTGGCTTGTGCCGTAGCGCGACAGGAATAAAAAGTGGGTGGAAAGCCCCAAAGGCCTTGGGGGACAGGCATCACACGGGGTAGCGTCCACAGGCCGAGCGGTCTAAGGCGCTGGATTAAGGCTCCAGTCTCGGGGGCGTGGGTTGTAATCCCACCGCTGCCAGAGCAGGTTTTGGAAGGCTCCTGCGCCTGAGCAAAAAACTCAGACGGCCTTGCGAAGGTGACCCGTGGCCGCCGTTCTCCCTGTCTCTTGGGGTGGGGAGAGGCAGAAAGGGCCCACGACAGGGTAGCGTGGCCGAGTGGTCTAAGGCGCTGGATTTAGGCTCCAGTCTCTTCGGGGGCCAAAGGCCTTTTAACCAAAGCAGGGAGGTTCAGGCTTAACGCAAACGCGGATTTGCTTTGCAGCTCAGATTGGAACCCCACTCCACAGGCAGGCCCAGCCTCTTTTCGTACCCTAACAAAGGCAGAGCCTTTGGAGCCGCACCTGACTCCACAGGCTGACATGCCATAGAGGCCAGCGCTGCGTGCTCATCCAAACTCAGCCGTTTTCGCTTTCTTTTGCTTTTTAGCAAAGTCAGTACTGGAAGCCTGTCCCAGCCTCTGCTCCACCCTAACAGAGGCGCCCTGTTGACGCAGGGACACCCATCAAATACAGTCAAAGTATTGGTACTTTTAAAAAAAAGGTGAAATAAAAAATATAATAGCAAAAAGCGATGAGTAGTCTACAAGAATGGAGACAGTTTTTTGGTGAAATAACAGTTGCCTGATAATTTTGAGTTGAAATGCAACACAGCTGGCTGCAATTTTCAAGTAAGCCCCAAAGGCCTTGATTAGCGGGTTCAGGTGTGCTTGTTCAGAGATGGACCTGCACTCCACAGGCAGGGGGACTGCGTACCCCTGTATGAAGGAGGCCTTTACGGCGGAGAATTGCAAGGCATTGGCTTGTGCCGTAGCGCGACAGGAATAAAAGGGGGACACAGCTGGCTGCCATTGGAGGTAAGCCCCAAAGGCCTCACAGGGTTCGTGTGCTTGCGAGATGGACGCTGCTTTCCAGCCACAGTCAGGCGGGCGTGGCAAATCCCACAAGCCAGAGCCATTGGCTGTCTCCATTCTTGTAGACTACTCATCGCTTTTTGCTATTATATTTTTAAAAGTCGTTTGGAACTTTTTTTTTTTTAAAGTACCAATACTTTGACTGTATTTGATGGGTGTCCCGGCGTCAACAGGGCGCCTCTGTTAGGGTGGAGCAGAGGCTGGGACAGGCTTCCAGTACTGACTTTGCTAAAAAGCAAAGAAAGCGAAAACGGCTGAGTTTGGATGAGCACGCAGCGTCACTTCTCCAAAGGCCTCTTTCATACAGGGGTACGCAGTCCGCCTGCCTGTGGAGTGCAGGTCCATCTCTGATCAAGCACACCTGAACCCGCTAATCAAGGCCTTTGGGGCCTGTGTCCACTTTTTATTCCTGTCGCGCTACGGCACAAGCCAATGCCTTGCAATTCTCCGCCGTAAAGGCCTCCTTCATACAGGGGTACGCAGTCCCCCTGCCTGTGGAGTGCAGGTCCATCTCTGAACAAGCACACCTGAACCCGCTAATCAAGGCCTTTGGGGCTTACTTGAAAATGGCAGCCAGCTGTGTTGCATTTCTACTCAAAATTATCAGGCAACTGTTATTTCACCAAAAACTTTCCATGAGCGACATTGGCTGTCTCCATTCTTGTAGACTACTCATCGCTTTTTGCTATTATATTTTCAAAAGTCGTTGGAACGCTTTTTTTAAAGTACCAATACTTTGACTGTATTTGATGGGTGTCCCTGCGTCAACAGGGCGCCTCTGTTAGGGTGGAGCAGAGGCTGGGACAGGTTTCCAGTACTGACTTTGCTAAAAAGCAAAGAAAGCGAAAACGGCTGAGTTTGGATGAGCACGCAGCGTCACTTCTCCAGTCGCTTCGCTCAGGCATAGCAGCCTCAAGAGCGATCCAAAAGACTGCTCTGGCAGCGGTGGGATTCGAACCCACGCCCCCGAAGAGACTGGAGCCTTAATCCAGCGCCTTAGACCGCTCGGCCACGCTACTTTGTCGGGTCGCGATCCACGGCTCACTTCAGCAGGTGGAAAGGCTTCACAATACTACGTAGCTGCAGTTTAATCCGGTTTGCGTGAAACGAAACGGCTCCCATGCGGGTTAGAGGGCCTCCCTGCTTTGGTTAAAATCGCATGCTGGCAGCGGTGGGATTCGAACCCACGCCCCCGAAGAGACTGGAGCCTAAATCCAGCGCCTTAGACCACTCGGCCACGCTACCCTGTCGTGGGCCCTTTTCTGCCTCTCCCCACCCCAAAGACAGGGAGAACGGCGGCCACGGGTCACCTTCGCAAAGGCCGTCTGAGTTTTTTGCTCAGGCGCAGGAGCCTTCCAAAAACCTGCTCTGGCAGCGGTGGGATTCGAACCCACGCCCCCGAAGAGACTGGAGCCTTAATCCAGCGCCTTAGACCGCTCGGCCACGCTACCCCTGTGTGATGTGGTCCCCCCCGCTGCTTTCCACCCACTTTTTATTCCTGTCGCGCTACGGCACAAGCCAATGCCTTGCAATTCTCCGCCGTAAAGGCCTCCTTCATACAGGGGTACGCAGTCCCCCTGCCTGTGGAGTGCAGGTCCATCTCTGAACAAGCACACCTGAACCCGCTAATCAAGGCCTTTGGGGCTTACTTGAAAATGGCAGCCAGCTGTGTTGCGTTTCAACTCAAAATTATCAGGCAACTGTTATTTCACCAAAAACTTTCCATGAGCAACATTGGCTGTCTCCATTCTTGTAGACTACTCATCGCTTTTTGCTATTATATTTTTAAAAGTCGTTGGAACGCTTTTTTTAAAGTACCAATACTTTGACTGTATTTGATGGGTGTCCCGGCGTCAACAGGGCGCCTCTGTTAGGGTGGAGCAGAGGCTGGGACAGGCTTCCAGTACTGACTTTGCTAAAAAGCAAAGAAAGCGAAAACGGCTGAGTTTGGATGAGCACGCAGCGTCACTTCTCCAAAGGCCTCTTTCATACAGGGGTACGCAGTCCGCCTGCCTGTGTGGAGTGCAGGTCCATCTCTGATCAAGCACACCTGAACCCGCTAATCAAGGCCTTTGGGGCTTACTTGAAAATGGCAGCCAGCTGTGTCCACCTTTTATTCCTGTCGCGCTACGGCACAAGCCAATGCCTTGCAATTCTCCGCCGTAAAGGCCTCCTTCATACAGGGGTACGCAGTCCCCCTGCCTGTGGAGTGCAGGTCCATCTCTGAACAAGCACACCTGAACCCGCTAATCAAGGCCTTTGGGGCTTACTTGAAAATGGCAGCCAGCTGTGTTGCGTTTCAACTCAAAATTATCAGGCAACTGTTATTTCACCAAAACTTTCCATGAACATTGGCTGTCTCCATTCTTGTAGACTACTCATCGCTTTTTGCTATTATATTTTTAAAAGCTATTATTTTTTTACCAAAAGTCGTTGGAACGCGCCTTTTTTTTAAAGTACCAATACTTTGACTGTATTTGATGGGTGTAGGTCAGGGCGCCTCTTTAGGGTGGAGCAGAGGCTCCCTGACTTTGCTAAAAAGCAAATTTTGAGCACGCAGCCTCTCCAGGCTCAGGCATAGCAGCATGCTGGCAGCGGTGTCGAACCCACGCCCCCAGAGCCCCCAGAGCCTTAAGAGACTGGCCAGCCTAAATCCAGCAAACTTCAGCAGGTGGAAACCACTACGGCCACTTTGCTCCCCTGAAGCGAGTTTGGCACCCATGCGGGTTAGAGGGCCCTTTTCTGGCCTCTCCCCACCCCAAAGCCTAAACAGGGCCCATCGCTTTTCTGCCCACCCCCACCCCAAACAGGGAGGCGGCCACGGGTCACCTTCGCAAAGGCCGTCTGAGTTTTTTGCTCAGGCGCAGGAGCCTTCCAAAAACCTGCTCTGGCAGCGGTGGGATTCGAACCCACGCCCCCGAAGAGACTGGAGCCTTAATCCAGCGCCTTAGACCGCTCGGCCACGCTACCCCGTGTGATGTGGTCCCCCCCGCTGCTTTCCACCCACTTTTTATTCCTGTCGCGCTACGGCACAAGCCAATGCCTTGCAATTCTCCGCCGTAAAGGCCTCCTTCATACAGGGGTACGCAGTCCCCCTGCCTGTGGAGTGCAGGTCCATCTCTGAACAAGCACACCTGAACCCGCTAATCAAGGCCTTTGGGGCTTACTTGAAAATGGCAGCCAGCTGTGTTGCGTTTCAACTCAAAATTATCAGGCAACTGTTATTTCACCAAAAACTTTCCATGAGCAACATTGGCTGTCTCCATTCTTGTAGACTACTCATCGCTTTTTGCTATTATATTTTTAAAAGTCGTTGGAACGCTTTTTTTAAAGTACCAATACTTTGACTGTATTTGATGGGTGTCCCGGCGTCAACAGGGCGCCTCTGTTAGGGTGGAGCAGAGGCTGGGACAGGCTTCCAGTACTGACTTTGCTAAAAAGCAAAGAAAGCGAAAACGGCTGAGTTTGGATGAGCACGCAGCGTCACTTCTCCAAAGGCCTCTTTCATACAGGGGTACGCAGTCCGCCTGCCTGTGGAGTGCAGGTCCATCTCTGATCAAGCACACCTGAACCCGCTAATCAAGGCCTTTGGGGCTTACTTGAAAATGGCAGCCAGCTGTGTCCACCTTTTATTCCTGTCGCGCTACGGCACAAGCCAATGCCTTGCAATTCTCCGCCGTAAAGGCCTCCTTCATACAGGGGTACGCAGTCCCCCTGCCTGTGGAGTGCAGGTCCATCTCTGAACAAGCACACCTGAACCCGCTAATCAAGGCCTTTGGGGCTTACTTGAAAATTGCAGCCAGCTGTGTTGCATTTCTACTCAAAATTATCAGGCAACTGTTATTTCACCAAAAACTTTCCATGAGCAACATTGGCTGTCTCCATTCTTGTAGACTACTCATCGCTTTTTGCTATTATATTTTTAAAAGTCGTTGGAACGCTTTTTTTAAAGTACCAATACTTTGACTGTATTTGATGGGTGTCCCTGCGTCAACAGGGCGCCTCTGTTAGGGTGGAGCAGAGGCTGGGACAGGTTTCCAGTACTGACTTTGCTAAAAAGCAAAGAAAGCGAAAACGGCTGAGTTTGGATGAGCACGCAGCGTCATCTCAGTCGCTCAGGCTCAGGCATAGCAGCCTCAAGAGCGATCCAAAAGACTGCTCTGGCAGCGGTGGGATTCGAGAGCCTTAATCCAGCGCCTTAGACCGCTCGGCCACGCTACCTTGTCGGGTCGCGATCCACGGCTCACTTCAGCAGGTGGAAAGGCTTCACAATACTACGTAGCTGCAGTTTAATCCGGTTTGCGTGAAACGAAACGGCTCCCATGCGGGTTAGAGGGCCTCCCTGCTTTGGTTAAAATCGCATGCTGGCAGCGGTGGGATTCGAACCCACGCCCCCGAAGAGACTGGAGCCTAAATCCAGCGCCTTAGACCACTCGGCCACACTACCCTGTCGTGGGCCCTTTTCTGCCTCTCCCCACCCCAAAGACAGGGAGAACGGCGGCCACGGGTCACCTTCGCAAAGGCCGTCTGAGTTTTTTGCTCAGGCGCAGGAGCCTTCCAAAAACCTGCTCTGGCAGCGGTGGGATTCGAACCCACGCCCCCCGAAGAGACTGGAGCCTTAATCCAGCGCCTTAGACCGCTCGGCCCACGCTACTGTGTGTGATGTGGTCCCCCCGCTGCTTTCCACCCACTTTTTATTCCTGTCGCGCTACGGCACAAGCCAATGCCTTGCAATTCTCCGCCGTAAAGGCCTCCTTCATACAGGGGTACGCAGTCCCCCTGCCTGTGGAGTGCAGGTCCATCTCTGAACAAGCACACCTGAACCCGCTAATCAAGGCCTTTGGGGCTTACTTGAAAATGGCAGCCAGCTGTGTTTGTTTCAACTTCAACTCAAAATTATCAGGCAACTGTTATTTCACCAAAAACTTTCCATGAGCAACATTGGCTGTCTCCATTCTTGTAGACTACTCATCGCTTTTTGCTATTATATTTTTAAAAGTCGTTGGATCAGGCAACTGTTATTTTTTTTTTTTAAAGTACCAATACTTTGACTGTATTTGATGGGTGTCCCTGCGTCAACAGGGCGCCTCTGTTAGGGTGGAGCAGAGGCTGGGACAGGCTTCCAGTACTGACTTTGCTAAAAAGCAAAGAAAGCGAAAACGGCTGAGTTTGGATGAGCACGCAGCGTCACTTCTCCAAAGGCCTCTTTCATACAGGGGTACGCAGTCCGCCTGCCTGTGGAGTGCAGGTCCATCTCTGATCAAGCACACCTGAACCCGCTAATCAAGGCCTTTGGGGCTTACTTGAAAATGGCAGCCAGCTGTGTCCACCTTTTATTCCTGTCGCGCTACGGCACAAGCCAATGCCTTGCAATTCTCCGCCGTAAAGGCCTCCTTCATACAGGGGTACGCAGTCCCCCTGCCTGTGGAGTGCAGGTCCATCTCTGAACAAGCACACCTGAACCCGCTAATCAAGGCCTTTGGGGCTTACTTGAAAATGGCAGCCAGCTGTGTTGCGTTTCAACTCAAAATTATCAGGCAACTGTTATTTCACCAAAAACTTTCCATGAGCAACATTGGCTGTCTCCATTCTTGTAGACTACTCATCGCTTTTTGCTATTATATTTTTAAAAGTCGTTGGAACGCTTTTTTTAAAGTACCAATACTTTGACTGTATTTGATGGGTGGGTGTCCCTGCGTCAACAGGGCGCCTCTGTTAGGGTGGAGCAGAGGCTGGGACAGGCTTCCAGTACTGACTTTGCTAAAAAGCAAAGAAAGCGAAAACGGCTGAGTTTGGATGAGCACGCAGCGTCACTTCTCCAAAGGCCTCTTTCATACAGGGGTACGCAGTCCGCCTGCCTGTGGAGTGCAGGTCCATCTCTGATCAAGCACACCTGAACCCGCTAATCAAGGCCTTTGGGGCTTACTTGAAAATGGCAGCCAGCTGTGTCCACCTTTTATTCCTGTCGCGCTACGGCACAAGCCAATGCCTTGCAATTCTCCGCCGTAAAGGCCTCCTTCATACAGGGGTACGCAGTCAGTCCCCCTGCCTGTGGAGTGCAGGTCCATCTCTGAACAAGCACACCTGAACCCGCTAATCAAGGCCTTTGGGGCTTACTTGAAAATTGCAGCCAGCTGTGTTGCATTTCTACTCAAAATTATCAGGCAACTGTTATTTCACCAAAAACTTTCCATGAGCGACATTGGCTGTCTCCATTCTTGTAGACTACTCATCGCTTTTTGCTATTATATTTTTAAAAGTCGTTGGAACGCTTTTTTTAAAGTACCAATACTTTGACTGTATTTGATGGGTGTCCCTGCGTCAACAGGGCGCCTCTGTTAGGGTGGAGCAGAGGCTGGGACAGGTTTCCAGTACTGACTTTGCTAAAAAGCAAAGAAAGCGAAAACGGCTGAGTTTGGATGAGCACGCAGCGTCACTTCTCCAGTCGCTTCGCTCAGGCATAGCAGCCTCAAGAGCGATCAAAAGACTGCTCTGGCAGCGGTGGGATTCGAACCCACGCCCCCGAAGAGACTGGAGCCTTAATCCAGCCGCCTTAATCCAGCGCCTTAGACCGCTCGGCCACGCTACCTTGTCGGGTCGCGATCCACGGCTCACTTCAGCAGGTGGAAAGGCTTCACAATACTACGTAGCTGCAGTTTAATCCGGTTTGCGTGAAACGAAACGGCTCCCATGCGGGTTAGAGGGCCTCCCTGCTTTGGTTAAAATCGCATGCTGGCAGCGGTGGGATTCGAACCCACGCCCCCGAAGAGACTGGAGCCTAAATCCAGCGCCTTAGACCACTCGGCCACGCTACCCTGTCGTGGGCCCTTTTCTGCCTCTCCCCACCCCAAAGACAGGGAGAACGGCGGCCACGGGTCACCTTCGCAAAGGCCGTCTGAGTTTTTTGCTCAGGCGCAGGAGCCTTCCAAAAACCTGCTCTGGCAGCGGTGGGATTCGAACCCACGCCCCCGAAGAGACTGGAGCCTTAATCCAGCGCCTTAGACCGCTCGGCCACGCTACCCGTGTGTGTGTGGTCCCCCGCTGCTTTCCCCCACTTTTTATTCCTGTCGCGCTACGGCACAAGCCAATGCCTTGCAATTCTCCGCCGTAAAGGCCTCCTTCATACAGGGGTACGCAGTCCCCCTGCCTGTGGAGTGCAGGTCCATCTCTGAACAAGCACACCTGAACCCGCTAATCAAGGCCTTTGGGGCTTACTTGAAAATGGCAGCCAGCTGTGTTGCGTTTCAACTCAAAATTATCAGGCAACTGTTATTTCACCAAAAACTTTCCATGAGCAACATTGGCTGTCTCCATTCTTGTAGACTACTCATCGCTTTTTGCTATTATATTTTTAAAAGTCGTTGGAACGCTTTTTTTAAAGTACCAATACTTTGACTGTATTTGATGGGTGTCCCGGCGTCACAGGGCGCCTCTGTTAGGGTGGAGCAGAGGCTGGGACAGGCTTCCAGTACTGACTTTGCTAAAAAGCAAAGAAAGCGAAAACGGCTGAGTTTGGATGAGCACGCAGCGTCACTTCTCCAAAGGCCTCTTTCATACAGGGGTACGCAGTCCGCCTGCCTGTGGAGTGCAGGTCCATCTCTGATCAAGCACACCTGAACCCGCTAATCAAGGCCTTTGGGGCTTACTTGAAAATGGCAGCCAGCTGTGTCCACCTTTTATTCCTGTCGCGCTACGGCACAAGCCAATGCCTTGCAATTCTCCGCCGTAAAGGCCTCCTTCATACAGGGGTACGCAGTCCCCCTGCCTGTGGAGTGCAGGTCCATCTCTGATCAAAATCTGCTGGTTGTGCTAGAGGATCCTGTATTTAGTATATAAATCATATTTTTACAAAATAACTTTATTTCATTCCAATTCATTCTATTTGGACACTTTTACGCTCACTAAACTGGCAAATTAAAAGTGCATTAAACTGATGTATTTTTATGCATTTTAACTTTTTCCGACATCAAGCTTGCATCTCTCCAACTGTAATCGTGTGTATATTTTGACTAAATTAGCTGTTTGAATAACAATGACATAAACCATAGATCAAATAAAGAAAAAATATAACTGCACACTCCCTCTTAAGCAGTTTATTAGTTACCATGTCGTTTTTGATTGAAACTTTTGTGGTCTTTGATATTTTGTTTTTGTTTGTTATGAGTATTTGCATTTAATGATAGTTATGTAAATTCATTTATTCAGGATTTATGTAAGAGTTTACATTTGTTCATTAGCTAATTATTGGTTGATGACCCAGATGTCATTATCTTTACCTGTGCATGATCACTACTCTTATTTATATTTTTCTCCACTTTGTAAGAAATCATACCTTGACAAAAGCTGCTTGTTTTGCCAAAACGTTGGTAACGTTAACTAATAAACATTTTTTCTTTATTTAGTTTATGCTTTAACGTGCACCTTAAAAAACGTGTGCGCTTGCTTTATTACTTTACAAACTATAAATTAAACACTTGCTACTGGCACACCTATCAGCTTTAACGTTTTGAATGGCACTATTATTATTATTATTATTTGCTGAAACAGAACAGTAAATACAAAATATCAACAGCAGTGACACTTGAAAAGGCAACAATATATATATATATATATATATAAAGGGTCATTATTTTACATAAGATTCCTTACACAAAGTGCGGAGCAAATTCTAACAGTCTTTATAGCTTTCTTATTAGTAGACACCGAAATCACATTCAAATAATTCTCCATGTCTCTTAAAAAGACCACAAAGACAGGTTTACAATTTTAACCGACACTGATACAAGGCTTGTACATACAGTGCACACGCACAGTAGCGGAAGGAAAACAAGGTTAATGATGGCGTCACAGACGTCGACGTATTACAACTTCCTGTTTCGGGAAGCGCTGAGTTGGGCTCTTGTTCGTTATCCAGCTAGTAAGCGTGAATGTTCAACAGGACTGTATAACCCTAGTGTCCGAATGTGTGTACAGTGTTAAGAACCAAAAGGTGTGACTCACTGCACTTCGTGAAACAATGGCGGACAGTCCGGGTTGGTATTGTTGTATACTAAAGCGAAGTAGTTAGCAACTATTTGCAGACCTACCATGCTAGCTTTAGATTGCTCAAAGCGGCATATAATACACATAAAATGTATTTCTCTTTGGAATTTGTCTGAACGGTTTTACGCGTCTGTTTTGAACTATGAATGATTAATGCTTTTCATGAATTTATGCTATCATTAACTGCTGTTTTTACATTTAAAACAAGGTCACCAAAACGTGTCACGACAGCAAATTTTCCTTTAGTTACAAAATATATGCTCAATTTTTGCCAAGGCCAGTAATGCATCATGCTATTCTGCTGTTGTTTTATTGAAGTTTGACATCTTAGTTTAGTTGTTTGCTTTTCTCTTTGCAAAGTGAAGGTCTACCACAATATAGAACACCATAACTTTGACGCCATTTTTGCGTAATGTTAGCACTTTAACATGTTAATAAAAAACAATAACCTGTGAATCTACCCTTTTTTTTAAACAAATGTTCCTTACAGATTTGCCACCAAGCGACGAGCAGAATTTAGAGATACAAGGCTCTGTTACTAATTGTTCCTCTGTTGTGATAATGGAGGAACAGGATGATAGCCTGTTTAATGACCAACATTTCTGTAAGTAATTCACGCATAAAAACTTAAATATGCAAATTTAATGCAATTTAAATCTTTTTCCTTTCTCCCTTTCATGTGTACTTTTTACACTTTCTGTGTCTGCAATACCCTCTCCTTGTCTTACTCTTTGGTTTTTTGGCAGATTGTGAGATGTGTCACCAGCATTTCATTGACCAGTGTGAAGTTCATGGTCCACCTTTATTCACATGTGACTCGCCAACAGCTATGGGCATTCCTCAGAGAACTCTGCTGACATTGCCACAAGGTTTGGTTATAGGTCGATCAAGCATCTCTAGTGCAGGACTTGGGGTTTTCAACCAAGGCCAGACTGTGCCAGTGGGGATGCATTTTGGACCTTTTGATGGAGAGGTGACCACTAAAGAAAAGGCATTGGATAGTGCCTTCTCCTGGGTAGTGAGTGTCAACCTCACTGTGTTATTATTTGTTATAATTGAGTTATAAATGTAATTTCAACATAAGCTTTTATGTTTTACAAACATTAATGTAATTTTCTTTCTAGGTTTACAGAGGCAATAATCAGTATACTTACGTAGATGCAGAGAGAGACACTCACTCTAACTGGATGAAGTAAGCAATTCTATCCACTTTGTGCGTTGTCGTTTACCCATTTGTTTGATGGTTTTCTCAATCTTGTTTTGTTTAGGTTTGTGGTGTGCTCAAGGAGTGAGACAGAACAGAATCTTGTTGCATTCCAGCAAAATGGACGTATTCTCTTCCGTTGTTGTCGCCCTATTAGCCCAGGGCAAGAATTTAGAGTTTGGTATGCTGAAGAATATGCTCAAGGACTTGGCATCACCTGGGATAAAATTTGGGATAAGAAATGCGTTTCTCCAGGTAACTACATCTTGGATATGTATCTCTTCTGTGGCGTCTTTTTTCTATATTATCAAATAGAAGTTTCTTTTAACATCGTGCTGTGGCATGTGCTAAATGAATGTTTATTTAATGTCACACAATGTGCTGTAAATACAGATGTTATGTAATAAGTCCAATAGCTTTACTCTGTTTGACAGAAGCAAAAGCATTTTTTAACCATATCTTTTGTTTCACAGAAGAAATAAATGCATACAGGTTTGGATTGATCGCATTTACTTACCACAGTTATTCTCGCACTTCTGTTTAGCAGCAGCTTTGAAACTTTCATGGCATATTTATCATTAATTTGCTGACTTATTTAGAATAGTTACTTAATGTAATGTAATTAACTGTAGCAATATTAGCTTTGGGTTTTCGTCACTATGACCTGCTCAGTCTTTGACTGGATGTTTAAATAACATGTTGTTGAAACAGGTGGTGTTTTATAATTAACAGTAATTTAATTGAACCATTTAAAATAAATTAAATAATTAAATTTTCTTAAAACATACAGTTAGGACCAGTTAGATCAAGGGAGTTAGTTAGCTAAAAGTTAGAGGGACCTCAGTATTTGAAGAGATAGCTAAATACAGAGAATGCTTTGGAGTTTCAGTTGATATCTGTCATGGCCTAGTGGCTTTCCAGTAATTTGATTTTCTTTTTTCACGTCCAGCTGAAGAACAGGCAACTCAGGACTGTCCATGTCCTTATTGCGATTACTCCTTCCCAACCATTTTTTATCTGCGTGTTCATGTGAAGCGCTCACACTCCGATGAGTATGCACACTTCATGCAGACACAGCCGCTTGAGTCTGTAGACATAGACCAGTGCCTTCTGGCCTCTGATGCAGCTCCTTCAACCCATATGCAGCCAACGATAGAAAGCTGTCAAGTTTCAACCCTAAATGGTCAACCCATCGATCAGTCAGAAAAGTCAGACTGTGCTGATTTGTCTGATACATGCAGTAATGGTTTGAGTGACCAGGCAAACTGTGAAACTGAGGTCTCGGATGAAATTAATAAATGTGGTGAGTGTGGCCGTAACTTTTTGAGATCTTGTCATCTGAAAAGACATCAGCGCACTATCCACTCCAAAGAGAAGCCTTATTGCTGCAGCCATTGTAGGAAGTGCTTTAGTCAAGCAACAGGGCTGAAAAGACACCAACAAACCCACCAGGGGGAGGATAAGAAAGAGAAAGATGCTGACAGACCTTCTGATATATACCCTTGCACAAAGTGCTCCTTCTCTTTTGTGGCCAAATCCAATTTATATCAACATCTGAAACGCCATCACCATGGAGAGTACCTCAGGTTAGTTGAGAGCGGCTTGCTCACAGCAGAGACTGAGGGTGGTGCGGAGACAATTTCTGACAAGCATGACCCAAACTATGAACCTCCTACTCGAGTAAGGAGGCCTGTGAAGAACACCTTAAGAGGCAGGAGTCACCCTAAAAAAGTGCCTGTTGGCCGACCAAGGGGGCGACCACCTAAAAACAAGCATGCAGCTCAGGATGAAGTGCAGAAGAGTTTGTTCATCTGCACAGAGTGTGAAGAAAGTTTCTCTGATTTGGAGACACTAAAAGCTCACCAGTGTGCAGGACAGGATAGTAATAATTTAGAGGGACCACAGGAAGAAGCTGATTCTCAGTATGTATGCGGTGAATGCCTGAGAGCTTTCAATAATTTTGATCTTCTCCAAGCCCACGAGTGCATTCAGCAGGGAGAAGGATCTTACTGTTGCTCCCTCTGCAACCTTTACTTCAACCGTTTGTGTAACCTTCGCCGCCATGAGCGTACTATCCACTCCAAGGAGAAGCCCTACTGCTGCACGGTGTGCCTCAAATCCTTCACCCAGTCTTCTGGCTTGAAGCGCCACCAGCAGAGCCACTCACGCCGCAAAGCCCACCGCCAGAGCTCAGCCCTTGTTGATGCCAGCATCTTTCCCTGCACATACTGCCCCTTCTCTTTCACCGATGAGCGCTATCTTTACAAGCACATCCGTCGCCACCATCCAGAAATGAGCGTTAAATATCTGAGTTTTCAAGAAGGGGGTGTTTTATCTGTTGAAAAGCCTCACAGCTGCAGCCAGTGCTGCAAGAGCTTTAGTACAATCAAGGGCTTCAAGAACCACAGCTGCTTCAAGCAGGGGGAGAAGGTGTATCTGTGCCCAGATTGCGGAAAGGCATTCAGTTGGTTCAATAGCCTCAAGCAACACCAGCGCATCCACACAGGAGAAAAGCCTTACACGTGTAAGCAGTGCGGAAAGAGTTTTGTCCACTCCGGACAGCTGAATGTGCACCTCCGCACACACACGGGTGAAAAACCTTTCCTGTGTTCACAGTGTGGCGAAAGCTTCAGGCAGTCGGGAGATTTGAGGAGGCATGAGCAGAAGCATTCAGGCGTTCGACCATGCCAGTGCCCTGATTGTGGAAAAAGCTTTAGTCGGCCACAAAGTCTCAAAGCTCACCAACAGCTTCATAATGGCACCAAACTTTTCCCCTGCACTCAGTGTGGAAAAAGCTTCACTCGTAGATACCATCTCACCCGGCATCATCAGAAAATGCACTCCTGACTGAAGTAGTAAAGACCTTGATGAATTTATGGATGTCTTATGAAAAGTCTGTTGCTCCTGTTTTAAGATCTTCTTCAGTTCATCTTTAAGTTCTTGTAAGACAAAATTATCTAGCCATTGAAAAGATTCCATTTTTGTTGAGACTGTTAGACAGGTGTGAACAAAGCATTTTTGAGTGTAACATTATGGGGCACAATATTGCTTGGGTAGTTGGTCTCCAAAGTCACAGAGCCATTTAGGCTGGCTGTAATAAGTTTACTAAAAAAAAAAAGTTAGCAGAAGTCAAAACTATATTTTATTAATGACAAAATGTGTAATTGTTCAACAGTATGTTCCTTTGATCCTAGTAAAATAATTTTGTAAATGTATGTGTTGCAAGATGTTTTCTTTTAGTCAAGAAACTTCAAAGATGGGAAAATGGAGGAAACATATCATACCCCTCTGTGCATCACCTGATGTAGTGATTATCTGTTGTAGTGCTTCTGTTATTTTTTTCTTTTTAGTAGGCATACAACTGATCTTATAGGCTCATTTAGTATAGCTTATCTCCCTTCAAATAGTAGGTATAAGGAAGCTACTACATCTAACTATGCTTTACTGTGATTGTGATATTGCAAAACTTGCAACCAGAAACTATTTTCCTTAGTCTGCTTAGCCACTAATACTCTTTTAATTTTTCTTTTGTTACAAATGGGCCTCCTAAAATATTTTGATGCTCATTTGTACGCTGTGAGCATGGTTGCTGTCATGTGTCTTTGCCATACTTGTATATTGTATAAAATGCTATGTGTTTATTGTCTGATTTAAATTCATCTTTATCATGATGTGCACAAACCAAGTAGAAAAAACCCTCCAGCTCTGACCTTGACCACAGTAAAGAGCTGGTTTAGCAAAATGATACATGTACATGTAATGTCTACAAGTTGAGATCCTTCTATCTTTCTATTATATTTTAAATAAGTTGTATAATATTTACATTATACAAATTTTTTATATAGATATTGTAAGTATGATCGTATAGTATTGCAACGACAATACCTGGTACATTAATTCTACTATCCAGTGTATGACTGTGCTTTTTAGCAAATTACTGTTCATAGAACATTCCAGTATGTGGATCTGGTGATTTTCTTTTAGAGATACCATAAAGATCACATCTGTTTTTTCTCTTCTCTAAATCAAGTAAAATCAAATAAGTGAGGTGTTCACTGATACAGAAGGCCTCACTGATGTGCTTTATGTGCTGAATTGTGAGTGTTAAGATTTATACATAAAACCATCTGTGTCATTGCTGCAAAATCACCTCAAAAACCCCTGGATCTTTGAGATTAGTGACTATTTCAGAGAGCTAGAAGATGCTCATGCATTGTTGACATGCACATTGGGGCTATGCAAGTTTCCCGTCTTCATGGAAACGATTTAACCTTCAAATACATTTATAAAATAATTAATAGAACAAGTTTTTTTTTTCTTTTTCCTTCAGCTCATTGGCAAGATGTTTGACTAACAAAGAGTTCTCTGATGTAGATTATGTATTACAAATATGACTTTAGTCTGTATTTTTTTTCTCAATTTGTACCACAGAGGCACTCTATTAAAAGCTGTTGAATGGTTTGGTTTTTGCTTCGTTTAAACCTCTCAAGATTTGACTGTAAAACTGAGCAAAGAAGAATGCTGTATTAGATGCTTAGGTTCAAGAAGAGAAAAAATCCTCTGGTTTTTAGATATTTCATTTACTTTATTTGAGATCAATTAATCATATCCTTGATAACTTTAGAATAATCTGACATCTTTGTCAGCAGGAAGAATCATTTACATTAGTCACTTCAGAGTTTAAAGCTGTGCCATGCTTCTTATTGTAGGTGATTGTAAGCTACGTATGTACCAGTGCACTCCCTCTAGTGTTAGGTGATGTGAATGTCCCCAGTTTTGGTCATCTTTGAACTGCAAAGCAGTCTCAGATTTTATATGCTCATTGTATTAGCTCTCTTGACAGATTTAGTTGCAAAAAGCATGTACCACTTGAAGAAAACAAAGCAACCTTGATTACAAATCCACAGTTGACTGTTTATTTCATAAAAGCACATTAACAAACCACGTGAGTGTGTTTTCCATACAAGCCTTGCACTGAAAAAAAGTTGTTTACATGCCTCATCGATTTAATTTAGTCCTGTGTAAAGACTAATGATGACATACTAAATACTACAATCACAATCATTTATAATTCTTGGTTCCTTCATACATTTCACATGATTATGTTAACAAACAATCTTGCTTTCTATAAGATGTGGAATTCACTGCCATTGTATCTAAGACATATTCCTCCAAAAGCTAGTCTAAGAAATGTGTGCTGCACTAGGTTAAATCATATTGAACAATACATGAGGCAGAGTCATTCCAGGCAGTAGAATCAAGATTTCATCCACTTTTTTTTTTTAAATACATCCCGATTTCATTAAACTATTGTGGCCCATACTGGTCAATCTCTTAACTGCATTTAAATGTAAACCACACTCATTTAAAAAAACAAGAAAAAGAAAGAAAACTATACACACGTGGAGGCCAGTCCCATAATCATACATTATTATCATCATCACCAGTGTCTGGTATAGCTGAACAAAAGAACAGTTCCACTGAAAAACATAAGTAGCAAACACCTTTTTTTGCCTCTGTAATGAAGGTTTAAGGGGAAGGTCTAAATAAACACTGAAGAGTAACTATGAGCAGGAGTAATACTGAGAAAAAGGCAGCAGTTGGTTTTTAAGGTTCAAATCACCAAAACCTTGCACAAGAGGTAAAGTGTGGACTGCTATAGGTAGAATAGAGGCATCTGGAGAGAGGTGTTTACGTAAACCCCTTAAAAATCTGGCTATATAGTAAGGCTACGCTAATATGTTCTGTTGTTTTTTAATGACCACAAAATATGAGCTGAAATACTTCATTCTTAACTGGTTCTTTTATTATTTTGACTCTTCCCATTTTTTTCTCAGGTTCCCTCCATTTCACCATGAATGATGTGCTTCCCATTTTAAATTAGTATATACTTTCAAAGAATCTAGATAAATCATACTTACTGTTTTATCACATATACAACAGTGCCTCCTAAAGAATGTCCCAGGAAAGACATCAGGATAAAAATGAAATAAAAGAGTAACAAGACTTTTAAGGTACAGCAGCAAGTGGCAGGTCATTACTGGAGCTTCAGATTCAAAGCTGTTGTTTTTACCATTTCTGGTAGAATCAATGTTGCTGTTTTATTACTTTCAGGACTGAATCCCGGAAATACGTTCCACTGTAGTATTTTGTTAATGAAAGATCAGTCTTCTGTTCTGCCAAATGCATGTTGTTAACGTAACTTAGAAAAGATTCCGCTGTATACATTGTAATATTACAGGAACAACTTTGGCAAAACTATCAATGACAGCCGAATCATTATCTAGAGTTAAATATAAGGAAAATACAAAGGGTTTTAAGGAGCAAACACTGCAGGGTAAAACAATTATTCACAATACTATGAATGAGTATAAGAAAAATAAGACAAATCTCTAAAAGCATAAAAAGCCTGAAATCAAGGTATGGAGGAATGAAACTCTCTGGCTTACTGACAACAAAATGGACAAAAGTACAGATTCTCTGTTTCCCCAGTTCCAATACACTTACACTGAAGTAGGTATAATGTTAACAATTGTTTACTTTTACGATGGATCCAGTGACTTCAACTCCTCGACCTGTGACTCAAGATCTATTACCTGTATAAAGAGATATTTTATATGACTGCTTAGATTGAATTGTCTAATTGCCATATTTATAAACTGTACAGTAGTTTTAAAAATCAATATATTAGTGGTAAGCAAAAGGATTTGATCATTACTAAATATTACAGGAATTGTCACCTAACCTTGTCTTGGAGTTGCTCTGTTTCCTCCTTATGTGAAGCTTCAGTCTCCTCTAGAGTTTTCTGCTGAGCTGTTTTCTTCTTCAGTAACTCAATCTCCCTTTATGAAAAACAAAAGGCAAAAGACATTAAAAGATTTCTGAAATTACATTAAATACTGCATAAAATCTGAATTATTCACTTGGCTATATATAATGATCTTAGCCCAATGACTACTAGATTAGGTTAAAAGACATGTGTCAAGTCCTTAGAAATGTGATATTTGTATTCCTGTTGATTTAGTATATATAATTTTTAGCAAGGCTGTATTTTTTATTCAATGTTATATATATAAATCATTGTCTGCATGAATACCTTTTTTTTTTAATTTAGCCAAGCACAATGAGTGTCACATCATGCTGTTTATATATATTTTAAATATTTTGTGTGTGTGTGTGTTCAATAGTTAGTACGCATGTTTTTCGGGAATGTTGTTGTGTAATTCTAATTGTGTTTAAATATAAATTGTATCTTTTTAAGTGGATTTTATTAGCCTTGGACACAAAATCACCACAACATTACAATTAACAAATAACAAAAGTGAATATACATATAGCATATTCATCTTAAAAAATACAGTTGCGGTCATAAGTTTACATACACCTCACAGAATCTGCAAAATGTTAATTATTTGACCAAAATAAGAGGGATCATACAAAATGCACGATATTTTTATTTAGTACTGACCTGAATAAGATATTTTACTTAAAAGTTTACATACAGTCCACAAGAGAAAATAACAGTTGAATTTATAAAAATGACCCTGTACAAAATGGATCTCTAAATCATACAGTCGTTGGAAAGGGTTCAAATGAAAAAAAAAAAATCTGAAAAACCAAAGAATTTGTGGGACCTAAAGAACAGCAGGCAGTTTAACTGTTCAGGACAAACAAGAGACTCATGAACAACACAAAAAAACAAAACAAAAAAAAAACAGCTGTGGATCATTCAGGTAACAACACAGTAAGAATCAAGCATGTGTAAACTTTTGAACAGGGTAATTTTTATAAATTCAACTATTATTTTCTCTTATGCAAATTTTATGTGAAATATCTTATTCAGGTCAGTACTAAATAAAAAAATAACATGTATTTTGTATGATCCCTTATTTTGCTAAAATTATTAACATTTTTGCAGATTCTGCAAGGTGTATGTAAACTTATGACCTCAACTGTAAGTCAGGGTTAAAGCTAAACAGGACTTTAAATGAGAACGTGGATGTGGATCAGTATCTGTGTGTGTTTTCTCTCACTTTTGCTGATACTCTTTTATAAGGCGTTTGGCCTTGCTGTATTTCCGTTCTAGAGCCTGGTATTGAGCTTGTGTTTCTTTCAGGTGCTCATCCACAGCCTGGCAAAGACTCTGTGCCTCCATCCAATATCCCTCTAGCTTCTCCATGCGCTCCCGGTTCTCCTGCATGTTACGCTCCATCTGGGCCTTTTCAGCACGCCAGCGCTGCTTCTCCTGGTCTGCATGATTTAGCTTTACACATGAATCCAAACAGGTGATTACGTTTTTTAGACTTATCGTGCAAATAGCAACATAGATCAAAATTTTACAGCTGTGGAAAACCAGAATTCTTGGTCAGAGGAAAAACCTCCATATGTGTTCTTTCGAAAACCTTAAAGGCTTATCCACCTTATTTTTCCTATAAGAACGAGCCATGTGTAAATTTTATGGGTCTGGCTTCTGGTCTCATCCGTGTTCAGCTATTTCTAGCTGTAGAAAACAGCTAATTTGGCTGCTTGATATTGCAAATCTGTGTGTCTTACCATATTATTTACTATATTATTTTAATGTATTATCTTAATTATGATAATTTATTGTTCTTTAGTCTTCTATTAGTCTTCTCCTTAGTTCCCTGTAGCGGCTAATGAACTGCAAGTCTCACCCATAAGCTTACTTCCGTGTTGAAGAATAAGGTGGATAAATGGAAATTCTGCCATCATTTACTCACCCTCATGACATTGTAAATCTTTATGATTTTTACCAAAATGAAGAATGTAAGATGTAATAAAATGATAATCTTTCCTTCTACCAAGCTCAGAAATCTCATTAAAAAGTTACCAAGTTAATGCCTCAAGGTGTTGTATCATATTTGATTTAAGAAATGTCACATATTACTGGCAAGTGTATTCTGTCAAACTTGGTGCCTCTGAATGTGTGAAAACAGCAATCAGATTTGAGAGCAATGGCATGAATAAGATTTTAAAGAATTTGTTCACCCAAAAATGAAAATTTGCTGAAAATTTACTTACCCCCAGGCCATCTAAGATGTAGATTGTTTCTTCATCTGAACAAATTTGGAGAGATTCAGCATTATATCGGTGCCATCAGAATGAGAGTCCAAACAGCTCATAAAAGCATCACGATAATCCACAAATAACCTACAAAACTCCAGTCCATCAGTTGACCTTTTGTGAAATGAAAAGCCGTGTTTGTAAAAAACAAATCCATAATTAAGGTATTTAACGCTAAACCATTGGCTTTGGCCAAAATAGTCCATAATCTATAATAATGCTTCTTCCACTAAAAAGTGCATCTGTAGTCTTCTGGCATCAAAATCCACCAAAATATTTGTTCAGAACTGCTTTTTCATTGGACAAAGCAAAAGTATGGTCAGAGGACTTGTATTTTAGCTGGAAGCAACAGTTAAAATATTGATTATGAATTTATTTATTAAAAACTTGCAGCATTTTCTTTCACAAAGAATTTAAAATATGGACTCGAGTCCATATTTTAAATTCTTTGTGAAAGAAAATGCTGCAAGTTAATCATGAAGAAAATAATCATGTGGATTATTTGTGAATTATTATGATGTTTTTATCAGTTGTTTGGACATTCTGACGGCACCTATTTACTACAGATGATCCACTGGTGAGCAAGTGTTGTAATGCTACATTTCTAAATCTGCTATGATGAAGAAACAAACTTATCTATATCTTGGATGGCTGAGGCTGAAAAAACATTCAGCAAATTTTCATTTTTGGTTAAACTGTCCTTTTAAAGGAGAAGCCCACTTCCAGAACAACAATTTACAAATGTACTCACCCCTGTGTCATCCAAGATGTTTATGTCTTTCTTTCTTCAGTCGTAAAAAAATCATTTCAGCATTTTTCTCCATATAATCGACTGATATGGTGCCCTGAGTTTGAACTTCCAAAATGCAGTTTAAATGCGGCTTCAAATGATCCCAAATGCAGCTGAAAAACTATCCCAGCCGAGGAAGAATGGTCCTATCTTGTCAAACGCTTGTCTTGTCTTACTCTCTCTGAACTATTCTAGCTCAAGACCGTATTTTCTCCCTCAACTTCAAAATCGTCCTATATTGCTGTTTTACCTTTTTTGTTAAGAGTGTTTGATCTTCTTTGCATGTTTACTTTGCAAAGACTGGGTTGGTATTTCTGCAGCGATGTAGGATGATTTTGAAACGATTTTTGAAGTTGAGGGAGAAAATATGGTCAGAGTTTTTCGACATACCCTAACTGTCTTGAGCAGAATACACAGAGTTAAGGGAGAGTAAGACAAGACGAAGGTTTGAGATTAAAAGATATTTAAACTGAATTTTTAAAAATGAAAATAACCGATTGTTTCGCTAGATAAGACCCTTCTTCCTTGGCTGGGATTGTTTACAACCACATTTGGGATCATTTGAAGCCGCATTTAAACTGCCTTTTGGAAAAAAGATTCTTATGGAGAAAAATCCTGGAATGTTTTCCTCAAAAAACACAATTTCTTTACAACTAAGGAAAGAAATACATGAACATCCTGGATGACAAGGGGGTGAGTACATTATCTGTAAATTGTTGTTCTGGATGTGGACTTCTCCTTTAATCAAATATTGTGCTTCTGGTCATTTTTGGAGCTTGTCTGTCTGAGTCACTGTCCACTTCTGTTGAATGCAAATAAGCAGCATGAAGAATTTCGACACATCTCATTTTGTGTTCTAAATAAAATTATGCAGGTTTGCAAAGACAAGTAAATGATGGCAGTTTTCATTTCCATCCTAAAAAATCCCAAAATTTCTTTATAAATCTAATGACCAGTTAGCATTAAAAGGGTTATCATACCTTCCTCTTCAGCTGTTGGATTTCAGCCTGAGTCACTGCATGTTTGATCTGCAACTGTGTCAAAGTAGTAAACAGGTTAAAGAATGTAACTCAATCTGCTCTTTTTCAGTGACAAAATTTGCATTTTAATGCAAAATATGACTATTGGACTTTTGTAAGACTTTCAATAGGTGGCTTATTATAAAATGTAACAAAAAACTACTGTAGCAACAGGTGTCTTTCTAGTCTTCTTTGAGAAAAACACCAACATTAACATGTATCAAGGGTGTAAACAGTGGTCAATGAATAGTTACACCCACGCTAATCTGTCCCTTGCTTGCATCTTCATAAAAAGACAAAGCAAAAGTAACCGAGTTTGTTTTTGCATACTTAAAAGATTGGATGAACCCTAATTTGAATTCTGCTAAGGGATGTTTAATTACCACACACTGCATAAACAAGCATTTTCCATCAAACATAGTAGTATAGTAGTTTAACCATTTTTCTCTTACTTCTTTATATTTGTGGGCAAGCTTCTCAGGGTCCACTTCTACTGGTGACAGCATGTCCTCATTCTCGGCCAAGTCAAACACCTCTATGGCACTAGGGTATGTAGGGCTCATCTCGTCTTCATCTTCATCAGTGCCATAATCGCCCGGCTAGAAGGAAAGTATAAAGGAATAGCTTTTTGTCACAAGTTTTTTTTTTTGTGTGTGTTTCCCTTTTATTATGATACAACAGTGGAGAGAAGACAGGAAGTGAAGTGGGATCAGGAAATGTCCTCAAGCCAAGATTCAAACTCAGGACGCACGTAGTGCAATAGCACTATATGTCAGCACGCTTGCCCACTAGGCTATCAGCACTGACTTTTAAACATATTTCTAAAAACATCCTAATAAACTAGAGAAAATACAGACTTTGACATCTGTTAACTAAATGTGATATAACACTTTTCCTTTTAAAAATCAGGGTACAAATATGGTGTTATGGCAAGTGTAATACTTAAGTTTTATACTTTTTTATTGCATTTAAAAACACAAGATGAATTGCCATAGGAAAATTACAGTCTCAGGGTGGATTTTAGATTAAATCCAATCTTTAAATGTAATACAATGACAATCAAACTCATTATATTATGTTAACTTGTCAATGCCCAGTGTAGCTGACTTTTGTCATAATCATATTGACCTCTAGGAAGAACTGTTGGAGTGTATGTCAATTTTTTAGAACAACACGGCAGATATATATCACTAAAAAAGTCTGTTATGTGTAAAGAATGTGGAGGAAACTTTTTACAAATCATTGCATGCAGATGCACTCCGCAGTCTTCCATGTTAGATTATAACCCACTAGATATGCTTCAATGCCGTTTACTGCACACAGAATTCCATACCCATGAACACCACTGAGTCTAACCCCCCTTAGCCCCCTTAGTTTCTTGCCTTGACACCCTATCATTATGTAGTTGATGATAAGATAATGATTACTTTGCTAAATGTTATACCATTACTGTTATTCAGATGTATAATGTTTAAAACTGTGATTAAAATAGTCAGACATATCACACAAAACCTAAAAAGTGGTGAATAAGCAAACTGAACTGTCTCTAAATGAGTGAAACTGTCCAATAAGACCACTTCAGCAGATGATATTGTTATACTGTCTGTTTTACTTTTAATATACTTAGCCTCACTTCTTTCACTATGACATTTTACATGTAAATCTAAATGGGCACATTAGACCTCTACTGTTTTTAAATACAACTGCTTATGAAAACTATAACCTAACCTTTTAAATCTTTCATAATTTTTAAAAAACTTTCTATACTTTTAAGGAGAAGTTCACTTCCACAACAAAAATGTACAGATAATGTACTCACCTACTTGTCATCCAAGATGTTAATGTCTTTCTTACTTTAGCCGTAAAGAAATTATGAGGAAATTGAGGAAACAATTTCAGGATTTCTCTCCATATAGTGGACTTCTATGGTGCCTGTGAATTTGAACTTCCAAAATGCAGTTTAAATGCAGCTTCAAAGGGCTCTAACTGATCCCACTTGAGGAAGAAGGGTCTTATCTAGCAAAATGATTGGTTATTTTCTAAAAAAAAATTACAATTTATATACATTTTAACCTCCAATGCGCGTCTTGTCTAGCTCTGTGTGAACTCTGTGTTTTCCGGTTCAAGCAATTATGGTAGGTCCAAAAACTTCCATCTTATTTTCTCCTCCAACTTTAAAATCGTCCTACATCGCTGCAGAAATACCAGCCCGGTGTTTACAAAGTGAACATGCAAAGATCAAACACCCTTTACAAAAAAAAAGGTAAAACAGTGATGTAGGATGATTTTGAAGTTGGAGAAGAAAATGAGGGGAGTTTTTCGACCTACCCTAACAGTCTTGAACTGGAATACACAGTGTTCATGCAGAGCTATACAAGACAAGCATTTGAGGTTAAAAGGTATATAAATCATATAATTTTTTTTTTTAGAAAATGGCTGATCGTTTCACTAGATAAGACCCTTCTTTCTCAGCTTGTTTAGAGCCCTTTAAACCCTTAAAAGCCCTGTAAAGTCCACTTGCAAAATAAAGATTCACATATGATGAACTCACCCCCTTGTCATCCAAGATGTTCATGTTTTTCTTTCTTCAGTCGTAAAGAAATTATGTTTTTTGAGGAAAACATTTGCAGCATTTTTCTACATATGATGGACTGCTCTGGTGCCCCGATTTTAAACTTCCAAAATGCAGTTTAAATGTGGCTTCAAACGATCCCACGTGCGGTTGTAAACGATCCCAGCAAGAAGAAGGGTCTTATCTAGTGAAACAAATGGTTATTTTTATTTAAAAAATACAATTTAAATACTTCTTAATCTCAAACACTCGTCTTGTCTCACTCTCCCTGAACTCTGCGTATTCTGGTTCAAGACAGTTAGGGTATGTCGAAAAACTCCAATCGTATTTTCTACCTCAACTTCAAAAATGATTTCAAAATCATTCTACATTGCTGCAGAAGTACCAACACAGTCTTTGCAAAGTGAACATGCAAAGAAGATCAAACACCCTTAACAAAAAAGTTAAAACAGCGATATAAGACGATTTTGAAGTTAGGGGAGAACATGAGATGGTTTTTCGACATTAAAAAGTATATAAATTGTATTATTTTTATGAAAATAACCGATCGTTATGTAAGATAAGACCCTTCTTTATCATCTGGGATTGTTTACAAAAGCATTTGGGATTGTTTGAAGCCGCATTTAAACTGCATTTTGGAAGTTCAAAATCGGGGCACCATATCAGTCCATTATTTGGAGAAAAATGCTGAAATGTTTTCCTCAAAAAACATAATTTCTTTACAACAGAAGAAAGAAAGACATGAACATCTTAAATGACAAGGGGGTGGGTACATTATATGTGAATTTTTGTTTTGGCAGTGGACATCTCCTTTAAAGCTGCATTGAAACTGCATTTTGGAAGTTCAAAATCGCAGGCACCATTGAAGTCCACTATATGGAGAGAAATTCTGAAACGTCAAAAAACATAATTTCTTTGTGACTGAACAAAGAAAGACATAAACATCTTGGATGACAAGGAGGTGAATAGGTTATTATTATACATTTTTGTTCTGGAAGTGAACCTCTCCTTTATTTTATTTTATTTTTTGTCCAGGTTATATATATAGGCCTATCAGGTTTAGCTCACTTCTGAGTACAAATATGTCCCCAAAATATGGGTAGGTACACACATACAAGTTCACAATTACAGAATTTTAACTAAAGTAAAAATAAAAAATACAACAATTCTAGGAAAGTACTACAGACCTCTTCCTCATCCCCCATGTAGTTGCCATATCGTTGTTCCATCATCTCCCGTTGCCAGCGCTCCTGTTCAAGGGTCTGCTGGATAAGTTGGGCCACTTCACTTTGCTCTCCTGGCTTCTCTCGACCAATAATAAACCTAGAAACATATGTGTTTATCACATATCTTTTGCTAATCTAAAGTCTTTTCCTTTCCCTGTTAGTGTAAAGGAAAAGACTTTAGATAAATAGATAAATACTTTATCTAAAGTCTTTTCCTGTAAAGAAAAAGACTTTAGATAAATACTTTGAATTTAGCTTTTAAAGGGGTCATATAGTGCATTTTCATACATTTCTCCACTTACAATGACCATTAGAATTAACAAATGCCTTCTTTGCATTCTTCAGAATCAGTAATGGCCTATAATTCAACAGTTATTGCATTACAATAAAGCAATCTGCACTGAAATTTGCACAGTAGCAAGTTATAATACAGCCAGCAACATAAGATTTGACTTCATAAATAATTATATATAAATGCTCTTTTTGTGCCTTTTGAAAGAGTACTTCTAAACATCTTCTTGTAAGGTCAGTCAAAAATTACGAGAAGATAATATTTACAGTGATGTACAATGGCAACAAGATTTATACTGTTGTTTACTTTTGATAAAGCTCTTACAAATCCCTCTTTGCTGGTCTGTCTCCCCTGCTTTATATTTATCCATCCTCAATTTCCTCCCTTTTCTTTGCTCCTACGCTGTGTGTGTCTCCTCCACCCAGTGTCTGGTTGCATATAACCCTCTCCTTGTTCTCGCCTCCCCCGTTAACACTCATCTATCATAATGAAATATTCTTCTCTTCTAAATACAGTCTTTGTTACACATCATAATTATAACTGTCACAATGATCCCCACTGGCTGAATGAACTAGGAAAAGCTTAGGGAAAGATAATGACAAAGATAAAGTCAATGACCCCTAATCACTCTTTAAACACTTTAAGACACTATATTTGAGTTTTAAATGAGGGAAAATAAGCCAAAAAGTTAATTTCATGAACTGTTTCTGAGCATACAAATATTACACACAATACAGCTGCAGACAATTGTAAAATATTACACAAGTGTCTGTCATGAATTCATACAAAATGTATACATAAAGTAAGAGAGTTTAAAATAAAGAAACTAAAAATCAAGCTGTCATGGAGTCAAAAGTACAGTCTCTAATTACTTTGTATTTATTACTGCCTTCAGTTCCTTCTGGGAAGTTCCTACTCAGATTTCGGAAGTTGTAATTATGATGTAATGTGTCCAAGTGATTTTGGTAAGGGAACAAAGTATAAATGGGGCGATATCATAAACAGGAAGCTGTTTTAGAGCTAATGTGACGATGAAATGATGTCAAAACAAAGGATACAAATTAGGTAAATAAGTGATGCTCAGTCTGTGTTTGATTATTTTTAAGCTGCTACATGAATCACAGAAATGCAGTTTTGTCACAGATCTGCTGTCTGATGAACAAATTCTACAGCTATTCTCAATACATACCCTACTAATTATACAGTAAACATTTACAATTAAAACTTAATTGATGAATACCAAATTAGCTTCTGTGAACATCAAAAGTGAACTTCAGTTTTAGGTGTCTGTAGATAAATATAAAACAATTTGAGAAATGGGACTTAAATGAAATTAGATATCAGCAGGGAGATGACTTGTGTACCACATTGTTGTAAATCCACCTGATCTTACCGAACTGTGCCAGATGTGTTTCTCAGGACAGAGGCAGCAAAACTTTGAGTTACACCAACCAGACTTGTTCCATCCACCTCCACTATCAAATCGTTCACCTGGATTCTGAAAGAGACAAAAGTGAACAATGTGACCAGTGTGAAATGAGTTTCAGTAATTAAGTTGAGAACTACTATGCTGTGGAAAATGCATAACATCTACCTGCCATCCCGATGAGCCGCCCCTCCCTCTGTGACGGTCTTGACGAAAATGCCAAGCTTCTCCAGACCCATGTCAGCTCCAGCACCCATCCCAATAATACTGATACCCAAACCCTCGTTGTCTGTTGATGGACAACAAAACATGGAGAACTCAATCCACAGAATTTAGTGTACAAGTTCTGTTCATCACAGTATGAAAATGTTCCATTCAACTTCACAAAGAATCACAAAAGGGCCTTTTAGGCCACTGTCAATTTAAAACCTGATTTTAACATCGGTAAAGATATGTATCACACTTGTAATTTTAATATGCAAATAAGAATGTTAATATACACTATTATAGTGTATACACTATTCACTACTGTTTACTGTTGTTCTCTCTTTAGAGCTTCTTTACAGCAGAATTACCTTTTTTTGCATTATTTAAAACCTATTTTGCTGTTTAACACTGTAAAGCTGGGCACAATCTGTATTATATAAAGCGCTATATGAATAAAGGTGACTTGACTTGACTTCAGTCATCTATAATTTTTATGTGTATAATTAACTGTATAATTTTTGCCTTAAATGTCAAAATACAATATTACTGGGTAACTACTACACTACATTGTGTTTTATTTTTCTGCACAGAATACTCTCACTGCTTGCAAAATATGGTTCAGAAAAATATACATGTACTGTGAAACACACCTTCAGTTACTCTCTAACACTTTTATTTGCTATATTGTGAATATAGTTACAGCTCAAGGGTGTTCTTACTCGCAAAATTCAGTGAAGTATATTTAAGATACAGCAACCCTAGTGAAAAATAAATATACTAAAATGTATTTAAAATACTTTTATTTTTAGTTTAGTCTTATCTAGAGTAACAATCTGTTATTTTCATAAAAATAATACAATTGATATACTTTTTAATGTCAAACGCTCGTCTTGTCTTGCTTTTCCAGATCTCAAAAGCTCCCATTTCATGTTCTCCCTCAACTTCAAAATCATCCTATATTGCTGTTTTACCTTTTTTGTTAAGAGTGTTTGATCTTCTTTGCATGTTCACTTTGCAAAGACTGGGTCAGAACTTTTGCAGTGTTGTAGGATGATTTTGAAATTATTTTTTAAGTTGAGGGAGAAAATACGGTCAGAGTTTTTCAACATATCCTAACTGTCTTGAGCCAGAATACACCGAGTTCAGGGAGAGCAAGACAAGAGGGTCGTTTACGATTAAAAAGTATTTAAATTGTATTTTTTAATGAAAGTAACTGATTGTTTTGCTAGATAAGACCCTTCTTCCTCGGCTGGGATCGTTTACAACCACATTTTGGATAGTTTGAAGCCGCATTTAAACTGCATTTTGGAAGTTCAAACTCGGGGCACCATATCAGTCCATTATATGGAGAAAATTCCTGAAATATTTTCCTCAAAAACCACTATTTCTTTAAGACTGAAGAAAGACATGAACATCTTGGATGACAAGTGGGTGAATATATTATCTGTAAATTGTTGTTCTGGAAATGGACTTCTCCTTTAATATTAAGAAATATGCATTGTGCACAAGTAGTACTCCAAATAAAGTTTAATTGCAATTTTTATATCAGTAAGTCTCAAGCGATATGTCAGTAATTATGTTAATAGATTTTAACTATACTTAGTATAAAATAAATGCATTTTAAATGTATTACTTTTTTACTAGGGAAGGCTTGTCTCACTTGTCTTACGTGTCTTACTGTTTTTATCAAACTTTTTTATTACTACAACACTCTATAAAATATTGAGATTACATTTTCATTGAAGCACATTTATTAAGACACTGTCTCTACCACATAAACTGCTTTTAAATCAGTTTTTAAAAAAGAAATAGCCTACCATTCAAGTGAATATGTCCACCTGGTGTTCTATGACTCATAGGGTGAATTCTTTTCAAAGGTGAGCTTCACTATGCCCTACTCACTCCAAGGGGCAAAGCACTTGAAATAAATAGTTGAAAAGGTGCGGGATTCTACTGTATTGAAACACCCTACACAAATCTATACATGACTACTTTTTTATTTTGAATTGTTACATTCGCTTTAAATTATTCATCCTGCATTCTAATGCCACAATTACTTCCTTAAAGTGACCACTGTATGTACACTTTGCAAACAGCCTTGTGGATAGGAAGTTTGTGAAAGGATTTAGTAGCTTTATTTAATTTTAAGGTGAGAAACATTTTTTGTATTACAAGTTTTATAAAGTGTTAGGTTTAAAAATGTAAAAGAGGCAGTGTTTAATGAAATATGCACTAATTTGCATAAATGTCTAGTACAAAAATTTAAACACTGGATGAAGTCAGTTTCAATATTCTTTATATATATATATATATATATATCAATGTTTTCACTATTTTGGGGTGAATAAAATGTATATAATCAAGCAAATTATATATGAACAAATCTCTCTGTAAAAACCATCAGGATACAGGAATAGCAATATAAAGTTTGGTGTGTATAAGTGTTACTGAAGTGGACATTTATGGCTCAATGTAGAAGAAAAAGCTCATTTTGGGAAAATGGCCTTTAAAAATATATTTTGTAATTGAAATCTATTGACACAAATAGATAAAGTGCTATAAAAGAAACACTTAACAGTGTCTTTTGGAAGTTTTCTTTCCACTAGTCTGAAAAAACACATCATGAAAAACCAGAAAGCATAGTTTTTGCCTGCAGTGTCTCCCCTTAAATGACTGTACAAGTAGTGTTCCCTTTATGCAATGTCATTTAAATGTGCAAAAATGAAATCTGACCAATGTAAATGACAACATGAAAAAGACATGATTAATTGCTTCAATTTCTTCAACCATTTATCTATCCATCAATCCATCCATCTATACTGTCAATATCTAATCTTTTCATCCATCATCCATCAACATATCTACCCACTTATTGATTCCTCAATGCATCAATCATTTCAACCCCCTCTCCCCAAATACCTTTCTCCAGTTCAACGGGGAACAGGTCCAGCCTTTCCACACGTTTCTCCAGCTCATACTCAGCAGAAGCAGCCATGGGGTCCACGTCATCATTCCTCCTGTCGTAGTCCTCATTAGAATAGGTAGTGAACACCTGAAAATTTGATCATATGTTAATAACCACATATGTGCATCAGAAACATGCTTTTCAATAGTAGATTCAATAGGAAAATACATTACACAACAGCCAGATATTCTTCCAGATTCCAGATTCAGCTTTCAACAAGTACACTCTAAAAATGCTGGGTTATGTTTTTAACCCAAATGCTGGGTTCAGCTTGTTGGGTCATTTTATTGGGTTATTTTTTTTATATTTTTTTTACCCGGGTGCTGACTAGTTTTTCTGTAACTAAGCTGCTGGGTCATTTTTAATAACCCAGCAGGGTTATATTTTCTCTACCCAACCACTGGGTTACTGTGCTGTAAATTATATTATTTTATGCAACGCAATGTACAAGGACAAGATGTCAGCTGCGTCAGCAGCGGTCGTTTCACGTGATGGAAACGCCTTTTGCCTTGCATAACATAAATTGATGTTATTCGTTATAATACTGTATTAAAATATAATTTTAATTTGATGTTAAATTACGTTCTCTAATCTAAGTACTGTTTGTTTATGGGCAGGTTATGAAGTCAGTCATGGCATCTTTCAGCTAAGAGTGAAACGTGAGGCAGCGGCAGTCTGAGGTTCATAGTTCCCCTGGCTAACAGCAGCCCATCTAGATTTCGCCAACACACCAATTAGCATAATTTCTGTGAAAACTGATTACAGAGAATGGTTGAATACACTTAGATTAAAATGCTACTTTAACATGTTCCATTTTTTATTTCTAAAATGCTTGTTAAACAAGTTTAAATGTGTGTTGTATTAAAGGCTTCTGCGAGAGGGACTTTTGTTATGAAACTGTAGTTGCAGTAATATTACGAAAGAGGGCAGCGTAGTTCGTTGAGCTGCCATTGTTTTGCTGAGTTTGCGTGATCTGATCAAGCCTTCGGCTGAAAGGATGACGATTCTAGTTTGTTTGTGGTGATTGCTGCAGATTTAACATCAAGGTGTTAGTCGCTGACCACAAGACTATCTACACCTTTTGACTGTACATCTGTGGCCCTACCTTCTTCTGCCAATACACAGTCTCACCTTGATCACCTGTCTCCTCATTATTGGTGCTCTGACTGGCACCTGGGGGGTTTACCCCTCCAGTACCTCACAAAAACCATAACAGTCCAGCGGTCTGTTCAACAAGTGTAATATTGTAAACTATGCCCCAACCCAGCATTTTGTTTAGAGTGTACACTCTGACTTTGTTTCAAAAAAACTGTTTTTTTTTTTGTTGTTTTTTGCCAATTCAATAATATTAACCAGTCACCTTCATTTATTTTTATTTAACTAAATAAGCTAGTTAGCATTAAGTGAAGTCTTGATGAACTAAAGAACTACATTTCTACATTTTATGAAGATGTGCTTACATTTACAAAACTCTCCATCAGTCACCATAATGATTTGGCCTGCTAATTTTTTTATTAGGATTTCCCATGTTTTTATGACCCATGATCCCCAAGACCTCCCATCTTTTTGCTCTTTTTGTTGTTGTCTGATCACTTTGAAAAGTAATAGCACACCTATACTCAAAAAGCTGTAGAATTTGAGATATCATTCATGTCTGTATCATAAATGGTACATGCAGATGATTACACAAGTTACATTAGTTAATAATTATTGTTTTGGGTTTCAAATCTCTCTGTAATTATGTTCCATGTAAAGAGCACAAGGCTACATGACATTGCTGAGGCAAATACTATTAATACTATTAATACAAACATGAAGCAGCATTAGACTTTCCTTAAATCTGAAGCTCAAAATTTTATAAACAAGAATTTGCAAATCCTCAACAGCTGTTTTTGGTAATTTTATGGCTGGTAATTCTTCCAGTACAGTGACTGGATACACTTGTCTCTTGCTGTTTACTGACACTGTGTCAGTAAAGTGTTACATGCTGATGAATGTAAACATAACTTTATCTACAGACTGATGCACTGACTATGGAATTGAAGTGGCTCTCTATTGAAAGCAAAGCTGTGTGGGAAGAGCAGGTGTGCCCACTTCACAGCTGCTCTTGAGGCTTTACTGCTAGTTTTATATAATCTCTTTAATGTGGGTGCCAGCGCCAACTTAACCTAGCCTGAGCACACATGCATGTTTTAAATTTATACTGTTAATGTAAAATCCTCTAGGTGACCATGCTTTGATACACAGCATGTCAATGTCCATTTAAGTTTTGTATTGCAGTCTTTTTGGGTATCTTCTTTTGGCCAAATGTTGCAATTGTCCTTCACAGAGAAGGTAACTCTGGAATGCATTGCAAGAAGCTTGATGAAATGAGTCTCTACAAGATGGCAGACAAATCCAAATAAATATACTTTTAATTAATTCAACCTTGAAATGTATTGGCAATTGATAGTTTGCACCATTTGTGTGTGCTATGTATTTTTTGAAAAGAGTTTTCATGTTATTTGACACCACAAAGCCCATTTTTTTACCCACCTATCATATAACGAGTACTCTAAGAATCCAATCAGTTCTCAGTGGATTAAATCAAGTCCTGCTCTACTTTTTCTCTTGAATATCCTGTTTCACACAGAAATGAGTCACATTACAGAAGTAAAATGGACTGTGAATGCCGTTTCCTGTTATGTAATAAAACAAAAATAACACCAGACTGTCTTTTATTCCCCAGTGCCAGACAACCACCAGCATCCTAAATCCTCATCCCTCAATTCCACCCACTCATGTCCTGCCACAAGCATCTAACTATTAGCAGCACATCTCACACTAAACGCAACCCCTGAGAGAAAAACTGTGCTTTACTCCCATCTGTGCTTTAATTCCACCTGCATCTATTCCCCAACAGCAAAATATCCCATGAAGCATCACATATACCAGCTGAGACCAGCTTCCACGGCCACATGATTCAGTTAGACTGTGTGGCCGGGATTTTTGGTGGTGCCCGGTGGACACAAACATCGGATTAAGGAGGGGGAGGACTGACTGAGAGAGAGAGGAAGAGAGAGGCAGACAGCGGTGCTCCAGTTGTGTGAGAGTACCAGTAGGTCACATCTCTTAACAGATGGCCAGGAATACCCCTCCTCCACTTAAACTGTCCCATCCTGGCTCTTCTGCCCTACTAAAGATATGAATGATAGTAAATCTACAGTAAATACGATTAATAGACTATAGGAATTGCTATTTGCTTGTTTAGGTGTTCAATTAAATTTCCTGTCAAAGTCTCAGTCTCATGACAATAATGAGCATTTTAAGGTAGATTTTTTGAAGACAATAATAATGCAAAAAATGTCTGCTGAAGCACTCTGAGACTTGAGGACACAAGACACTTGTTTCAATGAACAAAATAAAATAGGAGGAGCAGCTCTGGCAGGAAAACCCATTTAAGGAATACTGTTAATAGGCTGTAGGAAAGGAATACATCTAAATAGCATGGTTAAAAGTTGTTGCCCACAACCACTGACATTTTCTACTCTGCTTGAGGTCGGGAACAAGAGAGAGTTGCAGTAAGATTGGTTCTGTTCCAGGTGACAGGAATAGATTTGTGAACACCAGAAGGCACTCCATGTTTCTGCATACACATGAGGCAGAGGTTTTCCAGTGTTTTTCTTCCTTTCTCTTCAAGCACTTCTGTTATTATATTTTCTTACTCTTCTTGTTACAAGTTAAGTAAATGTAGATTTAAAAAAAAAATCGATATAAGCCAGGCATAACATGTTGTATGGTACCGACAATATTATAAAATATAATAAAATGTTATGTATTCATAAATAAATAAAAAATTAATTAAGTAAAGTTGCAAGCAGTGTTGAAAGAGCCCTCGCACCTGGGCTCACCGCCACCTGAAGGGCTCTAGGAAAACAGCGGACGGCGAGCAATATGCATTTAAAATGGTAAATATAGGAGAAATATGTCAAAGCCATTTATATGTGCCAAACTTCCGGCTGCCAGCTGGTGGCACTATGCTTATAACTGAATGTAAATGTTTTCAGGGACAGCACTTTTATCAAACATATGAAGTTTGGTGCAGAAATCCTGCTACCAACAGGTGGTGCTATGATTATATCTGAATATTGGCCTTTAGATGGGCAGTTGTGGCCTAATGGTTAGAGAATCGGGCTTGTAACCCAAAGGCATACAATTCAATTCCCACACCGGCAGGAATTGAAGGTTGTGAACGAACAGTGCTCTTTCCACCTTCAATACCATAACTGAGGTGCCCTTGAGCAAGGCACTGAACCCCCAATTGCTGCCTGGGCACTGGAGCAATGGCTGCCCACTGTGTGTTCACAATGCGTGTGTTTGTTCGCTTTTCGCTGCTGTGTGTGTGCACTTGTGATGGGTTAAATGCAGAACACCAATTTTGAGTATGGGTCACCATACTTGACAATACGTCACGTCACTTTTTCAGATGTCTTCAGGCCAGGACTCTTACCAAACATGTGAAGTTTGGGGCAGAATGGACATTGTATGGTTGAGTTACAACAATTTCTTTTGCCATGGCAAAACATTGAATTTTGTTAGGCTGCCACAGACACTCCCTTTTAACGAAAACTCAAGATCTTCACAATTTAACATCGCAAAGGCCTTTAGATTAGATGGAACAAATAAAACATTGATGTCATTTAAAGACTAAAAGTAGTTTGTTACAGTGCGAAACGTCACTTCCTGTTGCCAGCAGGTGGCGCCATGACTATAACTGAATATGGGCATGGGCATGTGTTCAGGACAGGAGTTTTATCAAACATGTAAAGACTGGGGCAGATCGGACATTGTTTGCCTGAGTTATAGCAACTTCCTGTTTCGTGGTGAAACATTGAAATTTGTCAGGCCCCCACGAATACACCCTTCAACCCTTTAACATTGAGCCTTTTGAGTAGACTGACCTAATATAATGTTGATGTCATTAAATCTCGATGAGGAGTTCATTAGAGCGTAAAACATGCCACTTCCTGTTGCCAGAAGGTGGCGCTATGGCTATGACTAAATATGGTCATGGGCATGTTGTCAGGACAGGACTTTTATCAAACATGTGAATTTTGTTGCAGATCGGACATTGTATGCCTGAGTTATAGCAACTTCCTTTTTCATGGCAAAACATCAAAGTTCGTCAAGCTGCCACAGATACACCCTTCAACACAAAACGTAAGATCTTCACAACTTAACGTCACAAAGGGCTTTAGATTACACTGACCAAATTTGGTGTTGATCTGTTTAAATATCTAGGAGGAGTCTGTTTAAATATGCCTGAAAATGGCAAAAACGGCACAAAACTTGCAGAGAAAATTCAAAATAACAGACTTCCCATTGGTTTTCGGACTATGTACCGTTGGACTTTTTTATAGGTATTGGTGTGATAAATGTGTCTACCGAATATCGAACATGTATCTGAAACATAGCTCGAGGGGCACTTCGTTAAAATTTTACAGGTGGCACGATTGAGCCACTTATATAACCCACTTCTTGCCACACCCACTTCTGAAATCCATATCAGATGTACATTTTCACCACATCTGGCGTGTGTGCAAAGTTTCATGAGTTTTCAAACATGTTTAGGCATTCCAAAATGCAATTTGGAAATGCATTTTGGAGAAGAAGAAAAATCTGAACAATTCCAATAGGGTCCTCGCACCATCGGTGCTCAGGCCCTAATAAAATAAAATTTAGTTGCAAGGGATACAATTAAAGCTCATATGCACATGTATGTATTTTGTTTATTGAAAAGGCTTTCCTCTAGCTCAATCAGTAGAGCATGATGCTAACAGCACCAAGGTCATGGATTTAATTCCCTGCAAATTAAGAATTGATTAAATGCAAATAAGCACCTTGAATGCAATGTAAGTTGCTTTGGATAAAATTGTCTGCCAAATGTATAAAACTTTGGACTACTAAGTCTATGAAGTGCAATAGTTTGCACCAAATGCCTCACTGCTAGTTTTGAGATTTGCATCTATTTAGTTATTTGCAAAAGTAAACTGATTCAGTCTATGCAGTGGATCACACAGTATCTACTTCTATTTATAAAGGAGCACACTGTAACAATGAGACATCAGTTGGGTCATTGCCCTGGCCGGCAATAAGTAGTTAATGTAATTTTAATAAAACATTTAAAAAACACTAGGCTTAATAAAGTAAGCTAAATTTGTGTAATACTGGCAAAGAAACAGGGTACACTGCAAAATACAGTTCAGTGTTTCCCTATCTTTTTCATCTTATGTAACCCTACAGCACCTTTATTGACATTTAAATCAGAAAGTTTTCTTTTTAACTCATTGTACTAGGTGTCACTTAGCTTTTAGCACTTTTACAAGCAATCAATTCTCCAGAAGAACAACAGATCCAAGTTCTTACTTAATTACCTTAAAGTTTAGATTTTTCTGGGCCTGGAGGCAATTGTATTTGAAGTTGTATTGTTGTGAAGAAGACAGAAGTGTGTGAGATTATTCAAAAGTTATTTAATAATGAATTTAAGTATACCCTAGAACTTGCTTAGTACCAGTTATACCTTTGTCGCTTAAACATTAGGCCAAGGTCTTGTGTTCGATTACCAGGAAATGTATAAACAAATGTGAAAGTGGATAAAATGTGATAATGTGAAAAATGGATCAAGGTGTCTTCAAATGCATAAATGGAAATGGATCGCTAGAATGGGCCACTTTACTGCACTCATACAAAGTTTTCCCAGAACAATTATGCAAAACACATGCCAGGCAGGCAAAACATAACATAATGTAGAATTTAGGCAGTCATTTCTAAACATCATCTATGTCGTGCTGTTCTGAGGCTTTGTTCAGTAATGCAGCATATGGTGAGACACTGTAGCTAGCTGGATTTTATCCTAATGATGTGCTGGGGCTGAGTAAAAAATGAGGGATGGATGAATGAACCACACCTGCTGTTCAAATACGATTAATATGCATGCACTCCCTATAAATACACACCTCTTTGTTCTAATTATATATAAGAATACAACCATAATACCAAAATGCACCAATAAGCAGCCTTTTTTTTCTTAAGCTAGCATATGTTATTTAGGTTTAAAGGTGCACAGGGCTGGAATGTAAAGTAGGGCAAAGCCACCTTGATGTGAGTACAGTCAAACTTCCTGTAGTGTCCCTCAGGCGTAGAGGTGTGAGGAACGTCCCTCTGTCTCACTCACAGACAGTTCTGGGTTGTCTGCACGATCCGGATATATCTGTCAGCTGTCTACAGATGCCACAAAATTTCAGATGAAATTTATTGCTACACATTTACTCGTCTCATACCCAAACAACCATCTAAAATATACTCAAGCCATGATGCATTAAACAAAATTTTAAGCAAAATACCATGCATTTTCTTTGTAACACAATATTGTGTAACAACTTATAATTTGGTCTGTTCCTTTCACAAAGCTTTTCAATTCCACTTGATGATATAACTGTTCTAAAAGCATCTTTTTATTTTTTAAGCAATATATCATTTTTATTTTTATTTTGGGATGAAATATGACACAGATGTTTCTTTGCAAGTTTCACTCACCAACTTATAGCTAATAAAAATGTTGAATAACATTTACAACTCTGGTACTTAGGTTTATATGTCAGTTACATATACACCTTGAATAGCAGCTGAAAATAACTGACATTTATCGTTTCTGGACCACATGGAAGGGTGTAAAATATAGAAAGATTTTTTTACCCATATGAAACACTGACTATATGCAGATAGAGAGAGAGAGAAACAGAGACAGACTTAATGAAAAATGCTGTACGTTTAAGTGTTTGGTGTGCGCAACGCCTTGCAGGGGAGGACTGACAGCTACAATACTGCTATTTATAAGAACTGCCAAGCCAGGGAAAGAAGGAGAGACAGGGAAATAAGCGAAAGAGAGGAGAAAAAAGGATTAAAATGAGAATGAGTGACATGGCAGTCAAAAAAATTAAAGGAGGATGAAAATCAAAAAGAATACTAGATGAACTCGAATATGTTCATCACAGATGAATATGGGTTGAAGAAGGACACAGAGAGGAGAAGAAGTGAGCAACTGAAAGAGGGGCAGAGAGAGAGAGGGAGGGAAGAAAATAAGAACAAAGCGGCTAGTGTGAGATCTGCCTCTTAGGTCAGCCCCAACTCTCCAGCCTAAAGAGAGAGGGAGAGAGAGAGAGGTTTAATAAAGACCCAACACCCTAGCCAGCACAACAGGCCTTGTGTTGGACGGGGAGCTGTTAAATTCATTTAGGGAGAAAACTTTGTCCCAAATTCTGTCCGCAAATAAGAAAGGGGGTGAAAAAGGGACAGAAGGAGAGAGAGAGACAGAGAGAGTGACACGGCCACTTACTGACCAACACAAAGGCAGCCACAGCTTGGCAGCGACTGAATGCTGTCTCCTCGGCCTGCGGCCTCTATATGATCTCACACACTAGTGAAAAACACTGTACGAAGACTCCAGATTGAGAATGGATGGTTTAAAAACAGTTCTTACTCACTTTAAAGGTTACACAGAAATGCTGGTGCAAAGTAAATGCTCAATCAACTTTTTTGACATTACCATAGCATGCTTAAAAGCAGATTTTTCAACCCAGGCTCATTGGAAATATATTGACTCTGGCTATATTTTTGCAAAACTTATAACAATATAATTTTTGCAGGTTTATTAAACAGCCTGGTGGCAAAAAAAGTCATTGAGCTCTGTAATTATGACTCATTTTACAAAACTCATACCCAAGTGCTTCACATTGCAAGTGCAATGCTGTACCAGGTGAGCTACTGAGCAATTTACTACTTCATGAAAGTCATACATATGCATACAATAGTACAGACCAAGTATAGGTTTGTAAACATTCGGGATGCGTGCGCATCATGGTTGCAGAAAACCCCGGCGAGATAGCCTTTATGGCTAGTGAATTACACGGATATGGTACAAAATAGTTACATTTTAAAAAATGATAGATTATATTGATTAGATGTCATTTTTAAAATGTTCTCTGCATATTACAAAGAGCTTGTCACCCAGCGATAAGCACTGTTATTTTTGAAATTGAGGTTAGATAGTGGGATACTCTTACAGATCCGAAACAGGGATGGCGTTTTTTGTGGGCGGAGCCTATCTGGTGACAGAAAATTACGGTTTTCAAGTGCCAGTCTATGGAGCCATGGAATAAAAGAATAAAAAAAGGTCAATTTGATTTTATATTTCAAAATTCTGACTTTATTCTTGAAATTCTGCGATTATATCTCACAACTGTAATAAGGAAAAACAATTTGTCATTTTCTCTTTTCCCCTCAGATCAGAATAGAAGTTTATATCCCACACTTCTTGTTTTTTTTTTTCCCTCAGAACTGACAAACTCACTGTTTTTAAGTTAAATTGAGTTATAAAGTCCGAATTAGGAGAAAAAGAAAAAAATTGCACGAAAAAAATCTGAATTGTGAGATAAAATAAATAAATTTTATGTAAAAATGTTAATAGTAATAGGTTTAAATAATATTTCATGCTGTAACTGTGGGGCTAACACAATACGTCGCCTATGAACAGCATATGTGAATATTATGTAGACCTATTGCTTAAATCAAATTTATGCTTTAAAAGTAGAGTATTCATAGCAGTTTTCCTCCATAGTATGTACGTTTAAAGGTATGCGTTTAGCTTCAAATGGCATCTTTGACGACCGCATTGTATAAAAAATTATTTGCATTCCGATTTTAACATCAAAAGGCACAAAATAGTTCTTGCTCTTATTCCATGGATTTTACCCGTTTACCTCCACTTGTTACCACTGTTTTTCTGCAACCACTATGCATATTACAAGAGCTTGTCACCCAGCGATAAGCAGTTATTTAATGAAATTGAGTTTAGATAGTGGGATACTCTTACAGATCCAAAACTGGGATGGCGTTTTTTTGTGGGTGGAGCCTATCTGGTGAAAGACAATGATGGTTTTCAAGTGCCAGTCTATGGAGCCATGGAATAAAAGAATAAAAAAAGGTCAATTTGATTTTATATTTCAAAATTCTGACTTTATTCTTACAGTTCTGAGATTATATCTCACAACTGTAATAAGGAAAAACAATTTTTTATTCTCTCTTTTCCCCTCAGATCAGAATAGAAGTTTATATAATTTAATTTGTCTTATTCCATGGATTTTATCCGTTTACCTCCACTTGTTACCAGTGTTTTTCTGCAACCACTATGCGTACACAGCTCCAAGTGAAGTAACTGTGATGTCTACTCCAAATTGGTCTATTCGTACAAGCCATACAAATGTATGTGTTTACAAATCACTTACTATGGTAAAAGTATTTTAAAGGGATAGTTCACCCAAAAATTTTTATTTTATCATTAATTACTCACCTTTATGTCGTTCTAAACCCGTAAGACCTTTGTTTATCTTCAGAACACAAATTAAGATATTTCTGATGAAATCCGATAGCTTTCTGACCTGGCATAGACAGGAACACAACTGAAATGTTCCCAGGCCTGGAAACGTAGTAAGGATATTTTAAAAATAGTTCACGACCATCAGTGGTTCAATCTTAATTTTACAAAGCTATGAGAATACTTTTTGTACACAAAGAAAACAAAAATAATGATTCTTCTCCTCCAAGTCGGCATTATCGAGAGTACCACATGTGTGCAGACTCCTAAACAATGCATGTGCCGTGGTACTCTCAATAATGGGGGAAGATGGTGACTTGGAGGAGAAGAATTGTTGCATAAAGTCATTATTTTTGTTTTACTTATGCACAAAAAGTATTCTCGTAGCTTCGTAAAATTATGATTGAACCACTATTTTATCAATGTCCTTACTACCTTTCTGGGCCTTGAACAAGTCAGTTGTGTTGCTGTCTATGCAGGGTCAGAAAGCTCTCTGATTTCATTATAATTAGCTTTATTTGTGTGTTTGTGTGAAGATAAACAAAGGTCTTATGGGATTAGAACAACATGAGGGTAAGTAATTAATGACCGAATTTTCATTTTTGGGTGAACTATCCCTTTAAGGTCATAACATTGTGCAAGGAACAAAGTGTTAATTGATAAAATTCCTTTGTAATCATAATTTGTGTTAAAAAGGAACAAAAGTTGGTGTTTTATTGCCATAATGTTTGTTTCAGCTGGAAACTGCAGTGAAATGTATGTATTGGCATGCTTTTGCAGTTTTTCTAAGATGTAACTAGACTCTATTTTCAATAAGACTGGGATGTATGTATTGTATTTTACATTTTCAAATACATTTTCTGAAGCAGTCACAATGCTAGAGTGTTTTGGATATTTGCCATGGCAATTATATGCTAAGATGTTTAGTGTTGTTTTTAGTGTTTGCCAGGATTGTCCAGTCTTGTTCCTAGAGGGCCACCTTCCTGTTCCAGTTTAGCCTTTGCTAGGTTGCTCTGTGGTTTTTTCTTTTGTTTTTTGTTCCTTTGTTGTTGTTGATTTTTTGCATGGAAAATAGTGTAGAATGTGAACATTATGTTACATGTATTCTTTTGTGCTCTGCAGAAGAAAGAAAGCCATTCATGTTTAGACAACAACAGTAAAATAAATTTCATTTTTGGGTTAACTATTCTTTTCATTGTTTTCAGTAAAACCGGACTCAAAACCAGCTCGTGGTGGTTTTATTGTGCTTTCCATCTCTAAAACATGACTACAGACCTTGCATTCTTTCATTCTCTTGAACAATCATTAACAGACTACAGGATCATTGTGAGTTTGGTTCTCACAAACAGCATCAGCCCTGACTATTTCAAAAGAGCTACTGTTTCTTTGTAGGATACTGATATATGCACAATAAACTTACCCCTTACTTTCGTCTATTCATAGGTCAGCTATTTTTACTCTTATCACTTACAGAAAGGGTTTCATCATGTTTTCGCATTCCCTGCATCTGAAATACTCACACCTTTCTCTCAGATGCATCATGGGAGCTTGTTCACACTTTTAGACATCCGCACAGAAACAGGAAGCCCATAATTGCTTAATGCTAATACATTTCTATTTGTGTCACTGAAAAAAGATTCCTGAATGTTCTTAGTTTTCTAATAATAATTTGTAAAAGTGTATTTAATTTGCATGAATTTTCAGAATTGCAGCTTTACATTTACGTTTACAACTTTTTAACCCCTGTTTTAGCTAAACTGCTGATTGATAGGCAGAATGTATCAAGACAGATGCTATGTTCTACATTTCTAATTCAATGTGATCACATATGTTTCTGTCTACCTCCAAATGTAATCAAAATTGTTAAATCACAAAACATCCCCATTTTTACATTTTTACTAAGCACTCACTACTGATCAGATCACCTTTCTGAAATAGATGTACAATGAAACACTAACAGTTTAAAGAAAACATTTGTGTTTGTGTTGTTAGCATTAGTATGTATTAGCATGTTGAATCACATACTACAGCACATGTAAAGTACTTGATTTTAATTTTAACTGTAGTCTGTTATTCAGTGTTTATATATTAACATTTAATGTTAATATATTTTAAATGTACTAAAATGCAACTTTGTATTGCATTAGAAATGTGTAATTACAAATATATTTAAATGCAAGGCATACAAAATAAATGAAATTACAGTATATTTTGCAAAAAAAATCAGAGCAATCAAACACACAGAGACAACCCATGATTTGCTGCTTGCTATTGCTAGTTAATGACCGATTGTTTTTATAGTTTATGGTATCCTGAAAGATAAATGTTGGTTTGGTTTTACGTTTACACAGATCTACAGAGCAGAACTAGCTACATCCTGATCACAAGCAGGCCAGCTGAGCTTATCAGACACATTGTCTGAGGTATGTTCGTTACCTCAGCCATTGATGTCAGGTCAGCGTTTGTCCTGGATAAATGTCACACGTAATCAAAGAGAGGAAGCGCTTGGGAGAGAATAGATGCCAAGACAAACCGACTGACAGTCTGGATTATGTTATATTCTATTCAGCTCATTCAGTCTGTGCCAGTCTGCAGCCTCTAAATGCGTACCAACAGTAACAGTGACTGAGTAACAGACTGAATGATATAATGTATGAAGTTCATTCATTCACTCAGCCCAATACATAGACGAGGCCCCAGGCGACCATTTTAAGTGAACCAGACTGCTCTCATTCATTTTAATGATCATTTAAATAAAACAGAAATAAATCAAAAGCCAAACGTATATATGACATAAAAGAACACAGTTCATCTAAATACAGAGTAATCAAAGGCTTTATAAAAAAATCCTTTTAATGTGAATAAATACCCCTAAGAATATTTCCTAAGAAATCTGTCCTAATTAATGCATGTCTAATTAATACATGAAATATGCACACATTGAAAATCATACCCTCTATCATATGTCTCAAATCTCATTCATAATAAGATGTTTAATTATAAAACTTGTGAGATCCAGTGGTGTTTGGTGTCAGTGATGCAAATTACATTTTAAAGCTAAAGCCTTAATGAATTTAAATTTTAGTCTTTTCCTCATTTAAAGCAATCAGCTGACCCCATAAAATATGACATATAGTACACATGTACTATACATATAGTACATGGATGACCTTTATAAAATGGTTATGTATCATTACTGTACTGTATTTTTTATTTTATTTTGTCCTTTTAGGAGCGTGATAAAGCTCAGATCAATAGTTTTCAACATTTTTGACTTGACCCCATATGTGACCCTGGACCACAAAACCAGTCATAAGTGTCAATTTTTTTAAATTGAGTTTTATACATCATGATCAATTGATGTATGATTTGTTAGGATAGGACAATATTTGGCTGAGATACAACTATTCGAAAATCTGGAATCTGAGGGTGCAATAAAATCAAAATATTGAGAAAATCGCCTTTAAACTTGTCCAAATGATGTTCTCAGCAATGCATATTACTATATCAAAAATGAAGTTTTGATATATTTACGATAGGAAATGTACAAAAAAATCTTCTTTACTTAATATCCTAATGATTTTTGGCATAAAAGAAAAATCGATCATTTTGACCCAGACAATGTATTTTTGGCTATTGCTACAAATATACCCGTGTGACTTATGACTGTTTTTTTGGTCCAGGGTCACATATATAGGCTATTATAGATATCTCTGCTGTAATAATGAAAAAGTTGCTTTTTTATTAACAGAAACTGGAATTATTGATACATTCATGATCCCAGACATTTGACGAACTATACGTTCTTCAATATAAACAACAGTAATTGAGGGATAAGAAAGAAACATGATTTCAGTTTACAGCATTTTACTTTTGATTATAGTTAATTTATATAATAATTTATATATAAGTAATAATTTATTCATTTAAATACTTTTAAATTATCCTGAGGCTCTAAATGAAGTTTGCAGAGGCCCACTGGTTTTGAAACACTGCCGTAGACGGAAAAGGCAGGTAAATTGTTCTGCAAAATATCTTATTTTATATTCCGAAGAAGAAAGGACATCATTCAGTTTTTAAGTGAGTAAATGATGACAGATATTTAATTTTTGGTGAAATATTCCTTTGCGTTATAAACTCACCTTAATGGGTGCAGTACTGAATTTAATTTTCCGGCTCGGGGGCGGATCCTCCTCCACAGGTAATCCAGAAATCTCTGAGCAGCTTGACTCGGGCTCATATACTTCATCTTCATCCTCCTCATCCTCAAGCTGGCTACCACCAGAGTCTTCTCCTACTGCACTATAGGCACTGATATCCACCAAATCAGCCTTAGAGTAATTCTCCTTCAGAGTACCATCATCATCCTCCTTCTTACTGACCCCCACTGATGGACGAGCATGTCCATCTTCGCCCTTCCTTCCAGAGCTGGTGATGCCAGACTCCATAGTGTCTCTCTCCAGGGCCTCTCCATTGGAAGTAACTCCCCCATTTTCCAAATTACGGATATCAGCTGAAATAAGAGTACCTTTTGCCTCTGTGGCATTGGCCTGTCCTGGCTTACACTTATCTAGAGTCTTACTGGCACTAGATTCATCCTTCTCCCCTGTCTTTTTCTCATCCAAGGGCTCTGCATCCACAGATGTTATACTGTCCTGAAGCTCAGAGGCTCCATTAAGGCTGCTACACCTCCCATCTTGTTCCTCCTGGTGCTGGTTAACCCCATCCTCCTTGGTTGCCCCCGAAGGAAAAGCGCGTACCCGTTTGGTGATGATTTTTGAATTAAGCGCACCGACCCGACCGGTGACCCCGCGCAGAGGCAGCGGGGGCGTGTTGGATAGCCGGTGCAGGTTGTTCCGCAGCTCGGCGGCCCGCTCGAAAACGGCACTGAGCTGGCTGACGGTGGGCGACACGGCCTCGCCGGTCCCGCCGATCGCGTCCAGGCTATCCAACGACTCAGTGCTGCCGTTAAAACGCGCGACCACATCCAAACGCGACGCATCCTGAAAGCCCGCAGCGCGTTCTTTCTTCAGTAACACACGATTTGTAGCCGCCTGCTTCTCCTGCTGCTGCTGTTGCTGCTGCTGCTGCTGCTGCTGCTCAAAGATCTTCCTCGTCTCCTGCAGCTTCGAGTACCTGGGCGACGCGTCCGTTTTGCTATCGAAGCGGTTGACGCGCTCGGAGACGCTAGATCCCAGTTTGAGCAGCGCGCTGTGATCCACGTTCTCGTTCAGGCTGCCAGCCCGCGGGAGCGTGAGACGCACCGCTTTGCCGTCGCCGTTCGCCTTTTGCGCGTCTTCAGCCTCGGTGGGTGAGGATGCGCCCATCTGCATAAACATGTTCTTGATGCGATGCACGTTCGAGCCGTACGTGCGACCGCGGCTGGTGGGCTTAGGCTTGCCATCCTGAGCGTCGCCGTTATTTAAGACATCGTTCGCCGGCTTCAGCGCCTGAATCCCCGCCGCCTCGTACGCGTTGCGGTGAGGAGAGGGGCTGCGGAGCGCGGTGGTGCTCGCTGGCTTGGAGGAGGATGAGGATTCGGTCTTCATCATGGTCTGTTAGGCTTCTCCGAGGCGATGCGATAACAGCATCTCTGAGTCCGTGGCCCAGACGTTTGTGTCAGGACAACGCTGTCGCTGATGAACAATAATGTGCTCTGGAATATGATGAAGAGAATGGTGAATTAATGCCCATGAATGCGTGTAGAGTGTCCGTCAGCAGCATGGCACGGGCAACGCACCATCTTCCCGTCTGTGAAAAAAAAACGCTGATTAATGTGTAAATCACACATGCATTGATGAACGACTAATCGAGAAAGTAGAACAGCGATGCGTCCTGGATTTTCACGACAGATTGTGCGTTTATAATCCGGATCGTTTTGATCTCTTGATTTAGTCAGCTGCAGATTTCTGCCTTTCCCACTGATGCTGCAGCAGCGCAGCGGAGATACAGGGTCATAGAGCGCGTCTCATTTCACACCCTCTCAGCACATTGATTTTTATGGGGTCACACATTTAGTCCTCACACCAGCGCTCCATACAAAATACCACTGAGACCCAGCAATAAATTAGGGTTTGACTTTTTAGACGTAAATTTTAGCGCTTAGTGCACATTTTAAAAATTATTTTATATTTTATTTTATTTTATTTTGTGTTAACATATCAGTCCTGGCTTCTGATTGGTTAATACAGCATTCCAGCTAGATTGAAATGTATATAGAAATAATTAAAATATAGGCCTATTATATTATATATTACACAGAGGATGGTTTTTCGAATTCAGGCTGTTATTTTTTTAATTGTTGGTCTTTGTATTTGCAGATGGAGACAACAGATGACAGATGGTTTTTGGCCATACATTATGTCTTACTGTTTTTGAGCATCTCAGGCAATAAAATAGCATAGCCGACACAGCATGTCCCTCATTATTATTCGGTTCCAATTTTGTGACAAAATTTTTATAGGTGGACCCCAGGCCCAGTAGTCTACCTATAACAAATAACTAATTTATATATATATATATACTACAGAGTTATATATACTACAGTTACATACTACAACGTTTATATATATACAAGAGTTATATACTACAGTTAATAAATAAATAAATAGCCCGCTCGTCGATTATCTTGGGCAGCTCGGACTGTCACAATTAAGATAAGCCTAACATTTGACATTTTTTTTAAATATATATATATACATATATATATATATATATATATATATATATATATGTTGTTTTTTTTTCTTTGTTTTTTTTTTGGCTCCGTATATAAAAACTATTAAGATAGCAGTTTTTTGTGTTAAAATACAATTCAAAGTTAAATACAACTGAGTACAAAGATATTATACAGCTTGTGGTTTGCTTGCATGGCACCCTCTGTTCATGGGTTTTTCAGTCGTTTTCTGTTCGTATACAGTTTGCTACAAACCATCCGATGCACTAGGTGGCAGCACAACATCAAGTGATATTATCTGTTACCGAAAGCAAAACAGAGAGGAAAATTGCACTAGCAGACTCACACACGTGGAAACTGGTGTGATAACCTCCATCAAAGGTTTGGGAATATATTTACTCTTTTAAACGCATAGACGAGATCAAAATGTTTAATCCTTTATGCGAAAAACTGTCTGTGGCGCCTGTATCACAGTGGTATACACAGAATGTGTTTTAGCAACCCCAAAGAGTTCCGATAACATAGATTCTTGTAACCGTATAGAAATACTTTTAAACACCTCCGTCTGTGTTTTTGTTGTATTATCAGTATAAGGCAATAGAAATAATGTAGTTTTTACCATAATGTGGTCCACTGCGTATTCGGACTGTATGTATTTCACGAAGCCTGTCAAGTCATGTGTCTCCTAGATAAAAGTCAAAATAAATATTTTCAGACAGGTTGTTACTCATTGTATTAGTAAAGAAAACTTTGACAATAATAAAAGTTGCTAAAAACCTAAACGTATGGATACATTTGAGTAATGATATTTTTGAGGAGGGGAAATATTTTTGATTGTCATAAAAATAGCACAATGCAAAAAAAAACAAAAAATTCATGGACCTTTCAGCTACATTTGTTTATTTTTTGTTTAATCTCGATTATTCGCATACAAAATAAAAGTTTGAGTTTGCCTAATATATGTGTGTAATTATTATGTATATATAAATACATACAAACACACTTCTGTATATATTTAAGAAGTGTTTACAAGTATATGTATTTGTTATAATTTTATATAATTTATGTTCTATATAAATAAAATAAAATATTTTGTACTTTTCTCTAAACTTTTCTCTACATTTCTCTAAAATATATACATTAATTTGTGTGTATTTATATATACATAATAATTACACACAGTACATACACATATATTAGGCAAAGTCAAACATTTATTTTTGTTTGCAGGTAATCTTGATCGTTCTTTTGTGGCCTTGACTCAACTGAAACCTCGCAAACTGAAAACTCATACTTTTGTGTGAAAACAGAAAATCTTATATTATTATTATTATGTGTTTAGATGACATCATTAGCACATCAGTTGAAGCGGCTGGCTTTGCCGCAAAATGACTCTAATCTGCTCAGCCGGAGAGTGGTGGCCTCTGTGCTCTTTGACCCTAAAGATGCTGCCAGCATGGACCGCAGCACCTTCTTTGCACTGGGTAAGTCTTATGTCCAGATGATTTTTTATTGCTGAAAATGCTTTAACAAAGACTTTTAAAAAAATGGATGAAGAATATGAGTTATTTTTAGTGTTTGTAGCCCAACTGTTTCACATACTTATATATGTCGGTTCTATATATATCGGGGTCATAGGTCTATACGATTTCGGTATAACAGGGAAAAAAACAACAAATCTACTATGCTTGCTATGCTAAGTTTCTTTTAATCTATTTTGAACAGACACTAGTACAAATTACAATTTTTTCCATCTAGATGTGAAAATGCTAAATATTATATCAGATTATAATTTTATATATATATTATCTGCAGTATGCAAACAAGGAATAAATACTTAAAATATATTTGATTTAGTTAACAGATAAACAAGGGGGAAAACACAGTGCGACACGTAACGTAGCCTATATATGCTGAATTTCTGTTCATGTTTGTGACAGAAAGGAAACTCAAATGGCAGAAAGTGATATCCTATTTGTTTTCTTTAATTTACAAAAGATCTTTTTCAGTGATGCATTATTAATAAGGCAATAAATGACAGTGTTTTAACTTGATTTTGCTGGTATAAGGAAACAGTTTCAGTAATTGCGCGGCGCGCGCACACACACACAAACATATCAGTTCCAGGCTTCCAGCATTGATAATTTGACAGCGCAGTTGGTACTTTATCAAAATAAAATACAGCGAACCAAACGTGCCCGCCCCATTGTTTCAACGTTGGAACGCGACTGAAGTACAAAGCCTATAATTTACATACTAAGTAATAGTTTAGCATTTCGATACATCGCAAATATGGAAATATTGTGGAATATTTGGATTTGTGCCGAATAAGATAGGTAGGATACATGAGCACAAAGCTCCATTTCGCAAACAGTTGAATGCGCAAGACTTTAAAGTAACGTTATACTCCTTTGTCAGTGAGAGACACGTTCAGAATCAGCACATGATCACTGTCTAGTGTGCTTTGTTTTCAAATGTGCAACTCACGGCATTCACTGTTCTTCTGCTAGCGGTTAGCAAACAGAGTTGCATTACTGCGGGCTGTTTCTGGATCGAATTACCTGTATTCGTTGTAAGGCCTCATGCACCAAACCGAGTCATAGCGTATATATATATATAAATATATATATTATGCTGCTTATGGTATAAGGTCATCTTGCAGTCATTGTTTCACACTGAAATTGTTAATTGATTAACATTACAAGCAGGTTTACTGTAATCAATCACTTGTATATAATCATTCATTGCAGTGAGTAGTAATAGTCATCTTGTCTAAATGTCTGCTGTTATTGATTATTCTGAACAGGCTGCACAGGACTTGAGGAGTTGATGGGTATTGATTCAGCGTTCAGTGAGTTTCAGGAGACTCTGTTTAGTCAAGCCTCTTTGACTTTAGAGCGCAGCGTTCAGACCAGAGAGGTCAACAAGAAACTGGACATGAGCATCTCACTCTTTCTCACTCGACTTTCACCGTACTTTCTTCTCAAGCCTGCTCTGAAATGCATCGAATGGCTAGTACACAGGTAACGTTCTTTAGATTTGGTTTTTTCTCGCATTGTCTGTGTGATTTTCACTTTGTCAGTTTTTAGACTTTCATTTTAGAGTGTGATAAACTTTGTAAGTAGCAAAAAAAATTTAATTACTAATTTAAAGGTGATGCGTTTAAATTATTGAATATTGAAATGTCAGTTATCCATTTGTAGACTGACTTCCTGAAAAATACTGATTTAATTTTTGTAATTCCAAAATCAAATACATATTAAACACTTACATATTAAATGTTGTAACATGGAAAAAGATTCACTGATATAAACTGAACTTGATTTCAGATTCCACATTCATCTGTACAACCAGGACAGCCTGATTGCTTGTGTTTTACCATATCATGAGACTAAAGTGTTTGTACGAGTGATCCAACTTTTTAAGATTGAAGATCCAACCCACAAATGGCACTGGCTGCATGGACTTCAGGTAAACCATGTTGTTTCTGAGTCTTTCATATATGCACTTTGTGTAAAGAGGGCTGTAGCTTTATTTGTGACCCTTCTAATTGCACTGTGCTTTATCTGTAGACACCTGGTGTTCCCCTAGCCCGAGGAACTCTGCTCACACACTGCTATAAGGATTTAGGCTTCATGGATTTCATTTGTTCTATGGTCACAGATTCAGTAAAGGTAAGACATCCGGTCTGGATTGTGTGCAGGTTAAAGTCTGTCAATCCAGTAATGCTGCACTCTTTAATGCTTTATTGAATCATATTATAGGCATACTCTGCATTCGTCAAGGATGGGAACTGTCCGCAGCTGCGTGTGATTTTCTCTTTCTATGCATCCACGATTGTTTCTGCACTTGATGCAGTGGAGAAGATAACTAACTCTATTATTGCCAAACTGCTTCCATTTGTACAACTGGTAAGACAATTCAGTGACATAATACAGATTTGGTTACTTTTATAAACATATGTATACCGGTTTTATATGTTTTTAATTAATGATTAACATTTATTGTTTAACTAGTTATTTTTCATTACATGTCAATACACTACCAGTCAAAAGTGTTTTTTTTTTTTTTTTTTTGTTTTTTTTTTTTTAATAATTCTCTTTTGCTCACCAAGCCTACATTTATTTTATTCAAAATACAGCAAGATACTGTGAAATATTTTAACTGTTTAAAATAACTACTTTCTATTTGAATATATTTTAAAATGTAATTTACTCCTGTGATCAAATCTAAAATTTTCAGCGTCATTACTCCAGTCTTCGGTGTCACATGACCCTTCAGAAATAATAATAATTATTAAATTTGATTACACTTATTTAAGAAAATGACTGACTACACCTCCAAAAAATATCCTATTGTATGTGGAATATGCAGAATATTGTATCCGGTATATAAACATATGTTTAATGTTGTTTCAGGATCATGAAAGGATTTATGCAACAGAACTTTGAATATAATTCAGCTTTTTTTCTTCACATAACCAGGGACTGAAATCTAACCTTTTAGACTACATGGCTGCCACGTACATGATCGTGTGTCAGATGGCAGTGAAGGTAGTAATGGAAGCTCAGCTGGTGGATTCTCTGACTGTGCAGTTGTCCAAGTCTCTACGTCGAACACCTCAGCTGTCCAGAGAGGGTTTAAGCTGCATTATCATCCTCTTGCAGAATCAGAAAGAAGGTGTTGTTGGTCCAAAGTAAGTCTGTACTCTGTGTCTTAAAAGATTTTTTTTTTCTTGCACATTTATCTGCATCTAAAATACATTATTATCTTTTTTGTCTTTTCCCATTAGGGCATTTGGGTACCTGTGTGCTATTCCCACCCTGGTGTCCACTCTCCAGAGTATAGCAACAGTTCATGACATCAGTCCCCTGCTGCGTTATCTGCTGCCCCATCTCATACACACTGTCATGACCCAGGATGGTTAGTTTATATCTGTGCTCTGTGTAAAATTGCAGTGACATCTCTTCATTGATTATATATGTGCTAGTTAGCAAATGATAGTAAATTCCAATCAGTTAACAATGGATAAATTCAAGTTTTTTCATTGTTCAAGAATCCATTTCAATAGCAAAGAAAAGGCATTTGCAATTTCCTTTTCATTGCACTTTTTTTTTCTTTATAATGTGGCTTCTTTTCATTAACCTACTACTTGTTTATAAACCTGCCATTGTGTACTTCAAATAGGGGTGGATCTTACGATAAATTCTGATCTGATATTGGAATCTTATGAATCTTATGCATTTACAGTTTTAGATAAATGTAACCCACACCAAATTGCTCCTAGTAAGAGATGTGTAATATCAGACAGCTAGTAGAGTATTTTGGCAAAAAGTCTTTTCTCATCTCTTGTGAAACGCTGCGTTAATTTTATGTCGTAGGTACCGTAATAATGAGATTGCTGCTTGGAGCTGTTTCCAAGCAACGTTCATAATGCTCAAATAAATCCATGTGTGAATTTCTTTGTTGATGACAGCAGAATATCTCATCACTGCATTAATTAACCTGTCTGCCAAAAATAATTTCTAAAGACTGGAATACACTACATATACAATGTTAGACATCATACATTTGCCCTCATTGTAATGGTTGCATAGGAAAATTGAGGATCGCTTTCGGGCTAAAAGACATTCATGTTGTTCCAAACACAAGAAAATCATGCAGAAATATCCACCTCATTGCTAGTTGACGCATAAAAATGCGCATGTTTGATATCTTTGGACTGTATGAAATCGTAGTCTGAAACTATGAAATACAAGTCTGTGGTCAATGAAGATCTAATTACTGGCTCTGATTTTCAGCAAATAGTGTTGAAGAGTCCAGACCAAAAATTGGAGGAAAAAACTAGCTAAAAGTCATGTACTGTATTCCAGCCTTTAGTTTAAATGTCACTACTCTAAACACGGAAAGTAGAACACATTTGACTCTTGCAATACCTGAATCATTCTTGCCTAATAACACAGTCGTAATCATAGTAAAATTGCTGTTATCATGTGGTTAATTGCTTTATTTGTGTCCCTATAGATGAGGAGCAGAATGAAAGTTTGTCCAACAGTACTGGACTGTTACAGTCAGCGTTTCAGGACCTTCAACTGTCCAGCAACCTGGAGAACACTGCAGCCAAGTAAGTGTGGTTTAATTTAGCTTCAATTATAAGTGAATCTCTCTTTATCCTGGATAATTTGTTTGTGATGGTCTGATGATGTGTTAGGTCTTTACTCTTCTACAATTATTGTTTTGCACAGACTGCTTCTTGAGGAGTATGTTTCCTGCAGCAGTGAGCTTCCCTCGGATAGTATTTCAGCTCTTAATCAGAGAATTCAGTCTACTGTACGACTGTTTGAGTCCAGGTAGGTTTATAGTCTTTTCTGCACTTTAGTGTTATAGAACAGCTCATAAAATGTTATTAAGGAATGTTTTATTTCTGGTGTTTATCTTTGTGTGTTTTTGCTCATAGGTATCCATGTGCACTGGATGCGGCAATGGAAAATCATGTCAAAAATGTGTCGTCCGACCATGAAAAAAACTTGCTTCATCAGTTCATCTCCCTTACTATGAGCTGTGGAAAATATCAAGTAGGTGTATCAGGGGTTTTATTGTCTTATGCAACCAGCATTTACTTTAGAGGTAACAAATAATAATCCATAATATTGTATTTTCATCTCACCTTTATTACAAAATACATTCTCACCAGATAATCAGGACCCTGATGTGAAAATGAAATGTTAACATATGAGACATGGAACTGATGTTTAGTTAATTAGTTGCCTGCAGCAGTGATTAATTATACAAAACTCACTGACCAATCAGAATCAAGTATTTCAGAGTGCCGTGTATTAATAACAATGGACTTTCACCGCTGTTTATTTTTTATTGTGTTTTAGTGTGTCATCTATATATACATTTATATATAAATGCTCTGGAAATGCAAACATGACATAATGTTATATAATATAGTGATATAAAAAGTAAGCAATGAAATAACTTTACTTACATGATATGAACTTAATCATACATGTGTGTATATGTTGACTGTTTCACACACAAGCTTCAGTAATTAAATGTCTCCATGGCCATTCAAGTTTAATTTGTAAATAAATTACCTATAAAGATGGTCTATCTTCATGATTTGTGTATGTGTATGCGCTGCTTATCAGTTTGCGATCAGTTTATAGAAATCCCACAAAACAGAACTGAATCAGTTGTCAAAATAGATGAAGGCATTAACTGTTAAAAAAAAAAGTAGCGCTTATCATTAATTACATGCATTATGACAGTTTTGACAGCCCTACAGTGCTAATGTAATTTAAGTCTTTGTTTTAGTTGGTTCTTTGCAGTTGTACCAAATACAGTTCACATCTTTTAGCCCCCCAAAACAAGATTTTAAATTGTTGTTCCTGTATGCAGATCCTGCCTGATTCTGACACCTCTCTGATGCTCAGTCTTAATCATCCACTACCTTCTGTGAGAAGTATGGCTGTAGACTACCTGAAGGACATCCTCACATCAGAACATGTGTGTATCTTTTGTATTCGCCTTTAATGTTAGATCACCATTTCGCTTTGTTTTTGTTCTAACGTCCTATTGGACATCCGTGAGATGAAGTAATGAGATGCTGGTTGTGCGTGTGCCTGTATGTTTTTATGGAGCAGAATGGCTTCGATGAGGCGTTTCTGAAGGATGCATTGCTGGAGAGAATAAAGGACGATGTGCCAGAGATCGTGCTGTCTGCCCTTAATGCTTTGCAGGTAAAATGACAACATCATTAATGTAATGTGTTTTGGTGATGTAAACTTTAAACTTATCTTATTTTTGGTGCATTCTAAATGTTGAATGTATGTAATGGTTCCCTGACAGATTCACACGGATCTTATGGATGCCGAGGAGACGGTTTCCTGTTTGATTTCACTTCTTCATCGCATCAAACCATCAGCAGATTGGTTAGTTAACTGATGTTATACCTACCTGTATGTCTTCTTAATAAATCAGGAACAGGAAGTTTCAGTGTAATGTAATTTGAAATGTGCTTTTTTAGTCTTTGTTCAAAAACTTAATGAGCTGTCAAATGCCTCCTAGCTGGTTTGGAACGGTCTACATAAGCAGCAATTTTGTGTGTCATTCAGATAGCATTCATCATCTGAAGTGCATGGGAGGAAAATATAAAAAATCTCAAAAGGTAGCATTGGCAGCATGCCTATAGTGACTTGAAATGCTGCCTAGGTAGGCAGCGTAGTAGGTTTTGTAATGTATCATTAAGCTGTACTGCTCTTTTCATCCATGATAATAAAAAATTGATGTAAAGGGGTGTAAATCGGATGATTTAAGGACCTGCAATCGATGTTAAGTAATTATGTGCCTGTTTTACACAACCAGGTACATTTTTATCAACTCATAAATGCAGCCAGATCTTTAAAAAAATCTTTAAAATTGCAAATCATGTGTCCTAATTGGGACATTCACAATGTAAGAATATAAATAAATAATTTTCTAGGAAGGATGCAATAGCTTAGCTTTATCTGGTCTTGTTTTCCACAGGTGTTCAGTGCTAAAAGAGGCTGTGCGAGTTCTCGATGACCCGCGTATTACTGAGGGCAACCCAGATCTTAAAGCGCAGATTAGTTGGGAGCTTCTGCCCTTCCTGGTGTTGACCAATGCAGAGCCCAAGTGTATGGAGCTGCAGATGGCATCTTGTGTTGCTGAAACCACTTTGCTGTCCCAGCATCCTCTAACTCATGGTTGGGACAAAGGTAAAAACTGCTACTGTTTTACAGTGAAATCAATTTGACATTAAAATTAAATGTCAATTATTAATAAATTAGTCAATTAATTATAAATTAGCAGTTTCCTTATATTCACAACATGTTTACCTTCCATAACATTACTTAAGTCTATTTTAAGCTAAAAAAAAAAAAAAAAAAAAATGAGAGAGATGTTCTGTGGGATATAATGGGAATTATTTTTAACAGTTAGTGTTTGACTGAATGCTAAAAATTAGGGTGTGCTATTACAGGTTAATATTATTTTCGAGCCCACAGAGGCTTGAAATAGTGAGAGAATAGGAGCGTTATGGGATGATAATTTGATGAAATCATTATTGATATATTTCTTGTTGTCTTTTTTTAAACTATAGTGCTGAAGGATGTTCTGGTCAAAACTGCTCCATCAGATATGCTCTGTGTGGTCAACCAAATGCTCACAACAACCCTTATCAAGAACTTGGCCAAAATGGATCATGCAACTAAACGCAATACTGTAAGTGTAAAAAGGAAAATTCTCTCATTTACTCACCCTCATGTTGTTTCAACCCTGTATGCATTTGTTTCTTTGAATTTTTATTTTGTCCATACATCGAACAATTTTATGGTTCCAATGTTGCATTTTTGGCATCTTAATACCAAACCAAGGTGGTGTTTGCTCAGTTCGAGCTTTGTTTTTTCATGTGTGTGTTTTGCAGCTACAGAATGTGTGTGATATCCTGAGCCGTCAGGGTAGCAGTGTGCAGCAGAGAGCGGCATTTGTGGTGTTCAGTAATGCATTGCTACAGAGTCTGCAGTCCATGACAGAGAGTCAGCACCTCCACACAGCACAGAGCGTGTACAAACTACTGGAACCTTTACTGCTACAGGTCTACACAATCCAGCCTGAAGAGGTCAGAGCACAAATTGAAACAAATGAGCTATAAAACTGCTTCTTTTTCATTTCTGTTGGAGTTGAAAAAACATCCAGTGTTGACTGCTGCTGATAATTATAGATCATTAATTGTGAGATATAGCGATACATATACTAGTATATTATGCATTATGTTTAATTAATCTACACTGTTATTTATTTAAAATAACACAAAATTGTATTTAGGTTTAATGTTAACTTTTGATTCTTTCTTTATTGTATGTTAGGTTTCCAGTGAGGAGGTAAATGAGTGTCCGCCAGTCTTTGTGATATTGGGTGAGTTTCTGCAGAAAATGAGTTCTGGCTTCAGTGCAGAGAGAGAACAAGGCCTCCTCCTGCTGTCACTCCTGCGGCTTTTCATCACGGCACTCAAATGTCCAGACTCCTCATTTAAAGGTACAGGACTGCTTATTTAGCTATGAACTGTGATATGAAATGTGAATCATGTTTCATGCTTTAATTGTAATAAAACTTTGCTTAATTTTCAATAATTAAAAGATGAAATGAAAAGAAATTAATGTTTTATGCCTTGATTTGATAACCAGAATTTTTTCACATTTCATTTTAAGAATAAATTTGAATAAATTATGTATGCACTCAAATAATTAGACATGCTAAAACACTAAATTTGATAACAATAACATTTCATAGGGCCCTAAACATGTATTTTTTGTTAAACTTTTAATAAATTAATGTGAAATTGTATAAGTTTCATAATTTTAATTAATTAGACATGCTTTTTGATTAGTAAAATTTAATTTAACCATTAAAAATGAGTCAAGAAAAAAAATTCAAATTGAAAAAAAAAAAAAACAGAATCCAGAATTTTTTTTTTTTTGGCCTTCATCTATATATACTCTATTGTTCGAACTTGTTTTTGTTTTTGTTTTAAAAGAAATCTCTTACTCCCACCAAGACATTTATTTGATCAAAAATACAGTATAAACAGTATATTTATATATATATATATATATATATAAATATACACACACATTTTAAATCTTTACCGTTTTATTGTATATAATTTAAAATGTATTCATTTTTATTCCCATCATGGTAAAGCTGAATTTTCAGCAGTCATTCTTATCAATGTTTAACTGTTATGCTGCTTAATATTGATCCAACTGTGGACCAGTTAATTTGCCTGAATAATTTATTATTTAAAAACATTTATATTGCTAAAAATTGCATCACTGTGTAGAAGAGTTGGTTAACAAGCTTGTGTTTTTCAGATGAGCCATGGTTGAACCCAGAGAAAATGGATGCCAATGCCTGCTGTTACCTGCATCTCCTGTGTCGTGTGTTTGATGTGGTTATATCAGGGGCCAGTCAAGGGTCCTTGGCTCCCTGCTTCAAGAGCTTAATGCAGCCTCTGTTACAGGTACTGTAATCTCTTCACAGATACTGTTTAACACAACTCTATACTTAGGGCCAGTCATAAAAGCGGAATTTACTGAATAACACAGAATGTCACGGAATTTGTCAAAGTTTGAATGAATTAATCAAAAGTAGGTCATTACACTTAAATCAAACCGCAATATGGGCTAGTATCTGTAAATATTTCGCCGCAGAAATACCATTTAAATGTGAATCCTGCATGTTCTGCATGTCTATGTTTTAATGAATGGATCAGATGAGCGGTTTTGTTTACTACAGGTGATTTCAGCATTTGATCATTTTAGGAAAACTAGCGTCATATATACACACAGAAATGTAAAGGTAGGCACAGCAACCCGTCAAAATAAAAGTCCGGTTTAACTTGAAGACATTGTGCCAGAAATATATTACTACTACTAAAACTACTAAAATGAAACAAACATTATTTTTTAGGGTATAATCACACAATATTTCTTCCATGTTTTAATTTTAATAGTAAATTCTCCTTTGTTTGCCAAAAAAAGTTTGCTTAATTTTCAATAATTAAAAGATAAATGAAATTAATGTTTTATGCTTTCATTTGATAACCAGAACATTTTACATACACAACACAGAATTTCTGAGGGTACTTTTTTTTACTATTTTAAGAATAAATTAAGTATGCATTCAAATGATTAGACATGCTAAAACACAGAATTTGATAACAATAAAACATGGTGAGAAAAAATAAAACATTTCATAGGGCCTAAACATGTCATTTTTGCTAAATCTTGATTACATTTATGTAATTGTAATGAAATTGTATTAATTTTATGATTAATTAGACGTTCTTAATTAATTAGATGTTCTTTGACTAATACAATTTAATTTACCATTAAAAAGGAGTTGAGAAAAATTAAAATGGGAAAAAACGGAATCCAGAAAAATTGAAACGGAAAAAACAGAATTTGGGAAAAAAATAAAACAGATTTCATAGGGCCCTATATACTTAACCTCTCTAGGTGAAATAGCATGCTGTTGATTTTGAATTTTACTGATGTAGATATGCAGTTCTTGAACACGATTTTCACTCTTGCCATGCTATAATTATGCCAGAAATTATGCCATTGTGACAATCAGGAAATGGTTGATTGAAGATATAATTTAAACATTGCTATTTATTTTCATTATAATCAATGGCATTGGCTAGATGTCTAATTTCTTTCTGACTTTATCATATTGCAGGTGCATCTAAATGAGCCAGGAACCCTGTTTAAGTTCCTCTCTCTTTTATGGGGCTACAACAGTAATTTGGGTGATCAGTTGGATTGCAGAGTTAGTGCCATACTGCAAACTCAGGCTCTTTATGTGGGAAAGGCTTTGCTTTCTAACCAGCCAGTAAAAACCCTTAACATGCTGGCGTCAGGTTCCTCACCAGGTATGTCAATATGGTCTCTTTCACATCTGAGTCATTTACGAATTGGTTTTGCTTTGTTTTATTTTGGTCTGTGTACATATGTATGTTGTGAGTTAGTATATTTGCAAGGACTATCAATTATTTAATATTTTTTAAAATCTATTTTTCTATTTTTTATCTAGAATTTATGACTCATGTGCAACTTGTGGTTTTGTTTTTGCAGTGGTGCCATCCTTGCTGGTGTGTCTGTGTTCTGGCGTGTGTGAAGTTCGGAGAGCTGCCATTGCTGTACTCCACACTCTGTCAGGGGTCGTTTCTTCACCTTATTATCCGTTAGTGGAGAACCTCCTCAAATCATCAGAGGAGATCATCGCTGACCCCTCATACCTTAGCCAGGTCAGTCAAAGCATGATACAGCAACATAGCTTTGGTAAACAGGAATTTTAATTGCGTTAGATGCACAATTAAAACTCTTTATGAAATAATGCTTCTGATTTTACCGTAGGCACTGTCCAAGATGTACGAGGAGGCACTGTTATTGAAAGATAAAAAGAAAAAGCCGGCATCAATTGAGCAGCTCCTGCAGTGTGTGCAGTCACCTTGTTGCCCTGCCTACACCTGCAAAACACTGCTGCGAGCACTTCAGGATGTTCATGGAGAGGTATCGTCAACGAACTGATCATTTTAGTTTGTTTAGTAAATTGGTTTATATGATGTGTTTTGTGCAGTCCATAATCAGGTCTCCTAGTTGCCACAAAACATTTTTTACCTTTAGGCCAATATTTTTCTAACCTTATTAAATATAATCTTTTATCTCAATTTTGTACAATTAACACAGCAATACGCATTGGGGCTGTTATCTGGTGACATACAAGCTGTATCTGAAGTTCCATTTACACTGTTTAGTGCTGCCCAGAGGTGGCTTGAATGCATTTACACTGCAATTACAATTGCATACTCTTATTAGATTAGGGTGCATCTAAATATTTTTTTCCACAGTTGCACATAATAATTTTCAGTCACGTTTGTTTACGTGTTTGATGTTAGTTAGCGATGTTTTTCTTATAATAATGCTCTTTTTTCAGCCCATTTTGGCCATTCTTCTGCCTGCTGTGGAGCGACTTCTCGAGCAATGTGCTCCGGACTCATGCACCTTCCTGCCAGATGAGGCCCACTTCCTGCACCTCCTGCTAAGCAAGTTCAATGAGGCGTCTGCGCCTTTACTGGTCAAAGACCCTCGCTGCCTAGAGGTCTTCATTAGGGCACTGGGCACCTCGGCCAAGCCATACCCTACTATGCCTAGTTTCCAGATTATTGCCTTGGAGCAGGTTGGTGGATGTTTATATTCTTTAGAAGCCATTAACTGTGTAGCAAAGCAACCTTTAAAAGTGATGAAAATTTAGGAAACACAACAGTCACTTTATATGATTAACAGATTCAGTTAAGGTTTTTTATTCACATTTAAACATTGATCAACGCACATACATAGAGCTCATTACATATGTGACCATGGACCACAAAACCAGTCATAAAGGTCAGTTTTTTGAAGTTGAGATTTATACATCATCTGAAAGCTGAATACATAAGCTTTCCATTGATGTATAGTTTAAGATATTTAGCTGAGATACAACTATTTGAAAATCTGGAATCTGAGGACGCAAAAAAAGAGAAAATTGACTTTAAAGTTGTCCACATGAAGTTCTTAGCAGTGCATATTATTAATCAAAAATTAAGTTTTGATATATCTACAGTAGGAAATTTACATAATGTCTTCATGGAACATGATCTTTACTTCATATCATAATGATTTTTGGCATGAAAGAAAAATCGATAATTTTGATCCATACAATGTAATGTTGGCTATTGCTACAAATATACCTGTGCTACTTATGACTGGTTTTGTGGTCCAGGGTCACATATGGTGACAGAAGCTCAACTGTTGTTTGATGTGCCAAAACAAGCCTTATTGGTTCTTGTGGAAGGTCAAACATGCTTGTGTGATACACAAGAACAATTCATTTTAGTGTGAACTAACTCATTAAGAATACAATAAAATTCCATTTTTGGTCTCAGTTTAATTGTGTGACAATATATTGTGTTTATAATTTGATTGCATGTTTCTTCAGATCACCAAGCCATTCTTCACTGCTCTTGGGGATGAAAAGATTCAACAGAAAATCCTTTCTGTATTATTTGACTTGCTGGTGGGGAACAAAAACCCTGAATGTGCCCAAACTATCAATAGTGTCTTTAAAACGGTATGGGAAATATTAATAATAATACATAAACATAATAATGTTTTTTTTTTTTGCTTATTCTGGCAATAACAATAACCCATGTTTTGCTGTGTCACTGTATTTAGATTGCTGTGGATGCAGAGCTAGTAGCCAATGAGCTGATGCCTGTAGAAAAACAAAAAGTTACTGGTACAGTTCAACAAACGCGCAGGAGTAAAATGCAAACAAGGTGAATACCTGTCTTTAGTTAAAGAAGTTCACTTCCAGAACAAAAATGTACAGATAATTTACTCACCTTTTTGTCATCCAAGATGTTCATGTCTTTCTTTCTTCATTCATGAAAAATTGCTTTTTGAGGCAAACATTTCAGGATTTTTCTCCATATAGTGGACTTCTATGGTGCCCGCAAGTTTGAACTTTCAAAATGTAGTTCAAATGAGGCTTCAAAGGACTGTAAACGAGGAAGAAGGGTCTTGTCTAGCAAAATGATTGGTTATTTTTTACAAAAAAATTTTTAACCTCAAATGCTTTTCTTGTCTAGCTCTGCATGAACTCTGTGCTTTCTGGATCAGTACAGTTAGGGTATGTCAAAAAACTCCCATCTCATTTTCTCCTCCAACTTCAAAATTGTCCTAAAATGAGATTCGAGTTTTTCGACATGCCCTAACTGTCATGAACCAGAATACACAGAGTTCACCGAGAGCTAGACAAGATGAGTGTTTAAGGTTAAAAAGTAAATCATCTGTGCATTTTTGTTCTAGAAGTGAACTTCAGCTCCAATTTCAGTTCTAGAAGATTCTTACAATCTTTTTTTTTTTTTTTTCAGAAAAACCCAAGAATCATCCGGGGCCGTGCCAGAGGAGAATGTTGTCTCTTGGCCAAGGGTTACCCTGATTTTAGAGCTTCTGCAGCACAAGAAAAAGCTAAGGAGAGCTCAGTATCTTGTGCCCGCTCTGTTTAATTTGCTCTCCAGGTATGTTAAGCTTGAATGTACTGCTTTGTTCTGACAAATAACATTTACGCAAGTTTCCTATATCAAATTCTTGAATTTAACATTATTCTGTGGTTGAATACTCTGATGCAGTGAAATCAAGATAAATATATAAAATCTCACTAACTTTTCTGACTGAATATGCTCTGATATATCACATAAAAGTATAATGGATTGTGAAGGCTGTTTTATTTGTGCACTATAGATGTCTGGAGCCTGCTGCAGCTGAACAAGAGAATCTTGAGTACACAAAACAACTCATCCTCAGCTGCCTGCTGAATGTCTGTCAGAAACTATCTCCTGACGGTGGGCCTATCAGCAAAGGTACCAGAAAACTAGCTTGAAATGCTTGAAATGATTAGAAAGTTATGATAAATTCAAATGATAATGTAACTTTCTATAGCTTCATGCGGATGGTAGTATTTTACATAAAGGTGTGAGATCATTTTGCAGACCATACAAGTTTTTTTTGTTTAATCTCTTTGCAGAGGATAAAAGTGCAAGCTTTCTAAGTTTCTTTGAATCAAGTTTCTTTGGTAAAAACTGCATTTGTGTATGTATGTGTAGATGTGCTGGAGGAGGATAAATTTAACGTGGAGCTGGTAGTGCAGTGTGTCAGGATGTCAGACATGCCCCAAACTCACCATCATGCTCTGCTTCTGCTCGGTGCTTTGGCGGGTATCTTTCCTGTAAGTACAGTCATGAAACACTCACTCACTCACACATTAACATTCAGATACAGTGATAACTCTCTTTCTCTCTGATTTTAGGAGAAGGTTCTTCACAACATCATGCCCATTTTCACGTTCATGGGCTCCAACATCATGCGACTGGATGACACTTACAGCTTCCAGGTCATCAACAAGACTGTCCAGGCAGTCATTCCTGCTCTTATAAAGGTATGTTGAAAAATATGATTGTGGCATGTAATGTTTGATAAATTTGAAGCATTTGAATGTCTGATTTCCATAAGAGCTTCAACAAACCTCAAATCTATAGTATTAAACTGTACTGTATAGCTGGTTTGTAGGGATGTGCGATATGTATGATAATATCGTAAATGGTATTTAATGATGTTTGAGCTGACATTGTCACTCGCTTTGTAAAAAACATTTGATTCTAGATATGGTGGTAAAAATTACCCTGTATGAGTTCTTGTTGTTTTTTTATACTTGTAACTAGTGCAACAACTAATCGATAAAATCAATTATTATCGATAATGAAAATCATGATTTTTGTCATTAAAAAAAAGAATTGGGCTTTTTTTTAATCCAATCAATCGATTAATCTAAAAAAATGTAAATAAAAATAATTGTGATTTTATGCAGCAGGTAAATAAAGTTAGTATTCTGAGGTACATTGTAGACACAGTATTGTCAACTTGATTTTTCTGTTTTTGCTTTGTATTGAAGTACTAGTGAAAATAATTACAAACAAAATGACAGAATAAGCACAGGAAATAATCGATTCCGATTCCTCATATCAATTCTGATTCTTTTCGATTCCCAGTTTTGATTACAATGTGAATAAAAGATGATATCAAGCATATTTATTCTGAGAATAATTCAGTGATTTACTCAAGATTTACTTGGTTCTTTACTGGCTGAATCAGTGTTTTTGAATGAATGATCAAATTAACAGCCCCCTTTCGCCATCTACTGGCATAACAATCGTCAACTTTCAAAAGGACGATTTACTCTGTTTTGATCTTTACCATACATAGTTTATATCCAGACTATGAACTTTTATCCCAGTACTTCTGTGATTATTTGAATGTTTGTAACACAAAAATAATGAACTGTGTGGTTGAAAAGACTGTGAAACTGTTTCATTCATATACACGACAGTGGCTCTGTTTAGGTCAGCGGCAGCGCGAACACAGATTTGAATGTTCAAATCACACTGTTTTGATCGTATGCTGCACGGAAGAAAGGTTGAGGAATCAAACAGATGAATCATTGTAATTTAGGAATAGAATCACGTTGGTATTTGAACCGTGTTTGTGATCTTAAAATGCTTTGTCGTATCGGTGGTGACACCTCTATTGCAACATGTTTAGCTTGTTACAAATATTATACTTTGCTTTTTCAACTTCTGATCACAAGTGTAGCCATTTTTTGGAGCGCTGTGCGCTTAGATTAGCGAGCACGGTCCTGGCAGATGGCTAGGTCAGGTCCTCACACAAAAAAAGAACCGCACATAGGAATCGATAGGCGGAATCGAAATTTTAATTTTACAAGAAGTATCCGATTTCTGACCTTAAGTATCCGATTCTGGAATCAGAATCGATTTTCAATACTCAACCCTATATTTTTCTGTGGTTGATTTTGGATTCTTGTTTCTCCACAGGCCCATGAGGGTGAAAATGCCCAGTCTGAGGGGCATATGGAGACTGTGGTATCACATATTGTGCATGTGTTTGTTGATGCTCTGCCTCATGTGCCTGAGCACAGACGCTTACCCATCCTCAGCCAGCTGATGAGCACACTGGGGCCATCTCGCTTCCTCTGGGTCCTGATGCTGCTCCTGTTCAAGCAGCATGTCACACAAACATCTGTCAGTGCAGCTGGGGGTGAAAAGGTAAAGAAAGTTTCGTGTATGTTTTTTTTTTTTTTTAAATTTCCAACTGTATTGAATTTTCAGGGTTTTTTGCTACTAAATAAGCAATGTTCAGAAAAATGCTATTGTACACCAGAAATTCCTTGTGATTAGGGTTTGTAAAGACACTTGTGATATTTGTTGTGTAGGAGTCTGTTGTGGAGAGAGATCAGGACTTCTGGATCTCGGTGTGCTGTGAGTTTGAGGTAAAGGAGCAGCTGATCTCCATCATCAGAATCCTGGAGTATCTCATGACTCTACCACAGGACAAAGAAGAAGGTAAGAACTGCTCATTTCAGTGAATTAACTCTGACTTTCTTTCTTTAGGTTGACAGTATTGTTTTCTTGATTTTAATTGATTTTCATTTTGATGAACCATTATTGATTTTTAAATCCAAAGACCAATCTTTCAGTCTATGCTATTTTTAAATGATGAGTGAACAAAACTTTTAAAACTTTACAAGCATTATCAAGCATTATTTGTAGCGTGCCTGCCATCCAGTAATAGTAATAAGCTTTGTGCTTTTTTTTTCTTTTGATAAGAAACAGTCTCAGCTTTGAAATTCTCTCATCTTTTATTGTGAATTTCAAACGGTGTAAATGGCGTTGGCACTCTTAAACGTGGTGTGGTGTGAATCACTGTATCTGCATGCAAACGGAGAAAACATAATAAAGCTAGGCTAGCTTATATATAATGAATGAATAGGCCTTTACGATAAATATTTTTACTTAATTAGTATCTATGTATGCAGAGTTTTGGTTCATTTTGTGTTGCGCAAAAGGAAGACGGCTGAAAACGGTATCCTATTTTCTTTATTTTTAAAATGGCACAAAGTTTTGTTTTTATTGTGAATGAACACAAATAAAAGCAAACTGTTTACAGTTTCGATTATCTGTATGACTAGGAGTCATTTCCACTGTTAGAAGGGAAAAAAATCAAGTGATTGCACCGCACATGCACACAGTTTTAAGCATTGCTAACTTGACAGTGCAGCCTTTCCATTATCATAATAAAATAAAGTCAGCCAAACATGGAAAAATCACACTGCTTAATCGTTATCAACGTACTGCCATGAGTACTGCCATGATATTATTCCAAACTATATTGAATATTGGAATCCGAGTGAAGTACAAAACCAGGTGTACAGTAAAATAAATAATATATTGGCATTCAAATATACATCTTAAATACGGAAACATTTGGATTTGTGTCATATGAGAGACCCAACGTTAGTGTTTGTAAACATTTCGCGTCGGCATCAGGTCTATTTCTGAATGTAATAATAAAATGCAGCTCAGCGTTATATGTCTACGCAATTTATGTTTTTTTTTTTTTTTTTTCTCTCAAAAATGCAATTTTATTTTATTTTCACCATCCAGCAAACATTTTCAAACATTTTGATAAATTAACAAAAAAATAAAATAACTGATTGTATTAATCGGTCAAAATTCTTTCTGTCAGTTAACCGGTTAAAATGAGCATCCCTAATTAGCATAAAAAAGACGTGCTGAAAGAAACACAACAGCTTGCTGAAATGTATCCCGTCTTGTGTATCTCAGTCAGTGTTTCAACCATAGAAAAAAAATCAATTAAAAAGGCTTGTAAACGATGTCACATAATGTTACGTTTACCTTAGGAACGCTATGCAGTGTCCTCAGTTCAGCTTAGTCAACTAGAAAAAATCCCCAGAGAGGATTTTTTGCTAAAAATATACACTATATTACGTATTTTAACTTAACCTGTTAGTGATGATAAGTGCATGTTGGAATATGCAATTTTACGAAAGCCAAAGTTTTGACGAAAGTTGCTATGTGCAGTTTTTTTTTATGTGCAGTGTTTGTATACAAAACTGTTTATATTTAGGTGTTGACTCCTTTTATTTAAAAATTAATAGCCTTTGAATTTTTTGGACTCTATTGTTAATTTTACCCTTTAATATTATAGTAATGTACCTAGAGACGGGTTCCCTGTTAAGTTAAGAGCTACTTTCTGAATCGCCACTGGAAACTAATCAAGAGCTTGAGAATTGGGATCTGTATTGAATCTAGAAATTAAAGGACAGGGAAGAAAATTATGTTTGATATGTTCTCTGGGCAGCTCCGGAGAAAAAGAGGCCCCGTGGAAGAAGTGCAGCGAAGAAGGAAGAAACCATCTCTGATGTGATATTCAACGTGGAAGCTCATTGTGGCAAAGACCTCCGCCATTTTAAATTCCTCTCCGTCTCTTTTATGGCTCAGCTTCTGGCCTCAGACAGATTTGTTGGAAAGGTATGTTTAGAGTAGAAGGCATTCTATTTAATGTTCATGTTAAAATGATACAGTTTTCCAGTGAACATTGTAAATGTGCTATTTTTTGACTGACAGGTGGCTGACTGTGAGGACATGACAGAAAGAACGTTACAGACTCTTCAGCAGAAGTAAGTTGAAGATTGATTACAGAACTTGACTTAAAGGTGATTGGTTGCGGTGACACTGGCGTGTTGTAATGTTTGTGTTTACTTGTTAGTCTGCTAGAGGAGGTTCTGCACTACATCCATGCCGTTGCTCGATGTGTAGAGGATAATGCAGACAAACCCACGGCTAAGTTCTGGAGAGCTCTGCTCAGCAAGTCCTATGACATCCTGGACAAGGTATGAAGCACCGGACTCATCACATTTTATTTGAGCATGTTTACATGCACACCAACATGCTGATAGCTACTAAAAATTAGTTTATTAAAATAACCCACTTTACCTGTTTACATGCAAAAATGGGAAACGGAAAAAGAGTAACTTGATACTATTCTTGAGCTGGTGACTTCACTGAGCAGTTATTTTTTGTGTACACTTTAATTTGTGCATGCATATGCATAAAACATGTTCTGACTTTTAGGTTAATGCCCTGCTGCCCATGGATTCCTTCATTATTGTGATGAGAGGCCTGATGGGTAATCAGTTAGCATCAGTAAGAAGGAAGGCCATGGAGTTACTCAATAACAAACTACAGCATCGGACGCAGTGGGTGGAAGAACAGGTAAAAAGCTTGCGAAACTTTTTTATTCTATAATGCAACCCGGTTTTAGAAAAGAAATATTGACTGCCCATTCTAAATGAATAAATGTGTTTAAATATTAGCTGATCACTTTGTTTCCTCTATTTCTCGGACAGATTACTGTGCTTCTGGAGCTCATTGGCGTCCTCCTAAAAATCGCGGGTCGGAGTCATGGGCAGGTCACAGCACAGGAAGAAGACGAGCTGGATATCAATCGACAGACGGCCCTTTACAGCCTTAAGCTTCTGTGCCGAAATTTTGGATCAGGACATCAGGAGGTGTTTGTACCAGTGTTGAAAAAAGCTGTGGAGCTGGTTGCAAATAAAGACGAGGAGAAGAACGTCATGGGAAGTGCTCTGCTGTGTGTGGCTGAAGTGACCAGCACACTGAAAGCCCTCGCTATACCACAGTTACACAGGTACTATTACGGCCAAAACAAGGACTTTGGTTTTTCAGGGTTTCTGTGGGTCTTAAAAAGTCTTGAATCGCTTTTCCGTGAATTAAGGCCTTGAATAGGTCTTAAAGGAGTACTCCACTTCCAGACCAACAATTCACAAATAATTTACTCACCCCCTTGTCAACCAAGATGTCTTTCTGTCTTCAGTCGTGAAGAAATTATGGTTTTTTAGGAAAGCATTTCAGGATTTTTTTCTCCATATGATGGACTTCATTGGTGCCCTGATTTTGAACTTCCAAAACGTAGTTTAAATGCAGCTTCAAAGGGCTCTAAATGATCCCATCTGAGGAAGAAGGGTCTTATCTAGTGAAACGATCTGTCATTTTTTTTGGAAACATTTTTTTAATACTTTTTAAGCAAAAAAGCTTGTGTAGCACAGGCTCTGGGATGCGTGTTCACAACGCTACTTACTATTGAATCACATCGAAAGGTCACGCGGAACGTAGGAACTACAGACCCAGTGTTTACAAAGCGAATGCGCAAAGACTAAGAAAGTGCAATTAAGTCAAACGCTGTTTACAAACAAAAAGGTACAGTGATGTCAGACGATTCTGAAGTTGCAGGAGAAAATAAGATGGAGTTTTTCGCCATACTCAGTATACAGACTATGAACTTAGACGTGATTCATAGTAGTGATGGGACGTTCGGATCATTTTACCGAACTTGGACCATTGAGTCTCATTCAGCAAAATGAACGAATCTTTTTTTCCGAGTCATTTCGTTAATTTCAATATAATTAAAATTAAAATGTTACGTGTTACTTCCCTAACACATCTACTGCTTACACATATGTTGATCACACTACAAACAAGACAAAACTATAGTGTTCTAAGAAACAGAAAAAATTAATTCATTGTTTACCTGGGTCTTTAGTCTATGATTAGCTTACCTCACCTGACAAGTTTTCGGGTTTGAGTCGTTCGTTCATCGCGTGAACGCCCCATAAGCTTAACCAATGCAGTGTGAGCTGGATCATCTCTCGAGTCTTCGGGTTCATTCATCCTGTGACGGCCCATAACGAACTAAAAATAAACAACTGCTTGATGCCGAATTGCCGCTAATTTGAAAGTGAAAGTAAAATGTGCACTGCGCTTTTACCGGCGGAAGGCAGGGAAAAGAGGGAAAACCGAAACAAACTAAAAACATACCATTGCTAGAAGCTGAATTGCTGCTAATTTCAAAGTGAAAATAAAACTCGAACTATACTTAGAGAACATATTGCTGATTTTTTTTTCCTTATATTTTCTTTAGTTGATCTTAAAAAGGTCTTAAAGTCTTAAATTTACCCTCATAAAACCTGCAGAAAGCCTGTTTTTACATAAAACCTATAGTGTACAGTGCATGTGATGCAGTATAGTAAGTGTGCAGGCTGAATTGTGTGTGTAGCCTGAATAGTATGTCACAGCCAAAAAAAAAAAAAATGGCTACTGGAAATGAGAAGGGTTAAGAGATACATGCATCTTTAATTCAAAGAGTTTACAAAGACATTTTTATTGCTTATAACTTCTGGAGAGAAATAATGCAGACAGGATATAGGTTTAACTTTCTAGCGCATTTTTGTCGCTTGTGTTTGTGCATGCTATCGAAAGAAATATACTTTCAAAGACTATGTGTGCAGCTCTATGCATATTTTAGGCAGTTGCAGCAAAGCTGTTGTTTACTTTTGAGTGTTCATAGTTGAAATTTACATACAAAGTATAAAGGTAACATATTGGAAGTGAATGATTTTCATTACTTGTATCTTAATGTGTTCTGTATTCAGCCTGATGCCTGCAGTGCTACACACTCTGAAGGAGAGGAAGGACCTCCTGAACAATGAAGTCTACCTGCTGAGTGCTGTCACAGCTCTACAGCGCGTATCAGAGACACTGCCGCACTTTATCAGCCCCTACCTGGAGGACACCATCTCACAGGTCAGTATTAGTGTCACCTTGTTACTTTAAGATAAACCTTAGAGCAGCATGTTATTCAAATAAAGTTTTATCTACAAAGTTACTATTCTCATTTGAATCTTCTCATTCTTTTCTGGTGCTCTAGGTCGCTCGCTTAAATCTGTTAGCCAAGCGACTGACAGCTTGCCCTCAGCTGTCTGTACGTCTCTCCTCGCTCAGCACCACTCTTGCCACAAAGGTGCCTCCCAGGGTCCTCATTCCCACCATTACAAAATGCTATTGCACCATGGTGGATGCTCAACAGGTAGGATTTGGTAAATCACAGAAATACGAAAGAGTTTTAATTGATCTTAATGCATTTAATGCACAGTTCCTACAGTTTATTGCTAGTATTTGTTTTATTCATCTGATCCATGCATTTTCTGTACCTGTTGCAGAACCGTCTCGGTCCTCTAATGATCATCCTGAAGGAACACATAACTCACATGGAGAAGGCCGAACTCAACAACCACCAATCAGAGCTCACTTCCTTCTTTTTGTCTGCCCTTGATTTCCGTGCCCAGCATTGTCAGGTACTGTATGCTCCTGTTATTTAATTTATTCTTTTTTCAATATAGTACATGTATTGATGATTACCAATATAATTTTATTGTTTAATAGGGAGATCTGATGAAGACTGGTGAGATTGAGGGCTATGTGATTGATTGCCTGCTAGTGATGGTTATGAAACTTTCAGAAGTCACCTTCAGACCTCTCTTCTTCAAGGTAAGCTTCTGTTGTTTAGTGAAAAAGTGAATAGTTGTTTGAAACCACTGCTTTCTGAAGCATCAAAATCTTTGTGACGTTTTTTTTTTTCAAATCAGTTCTATAAGTCTCTTCAGGTCTGATTTTACATAATCTTGGATCAGTTTATAATGTAGACATAAATGTTCCATAAAACACGAACCAAGCCCTTCAAAATAATACATAAACATATTTTACAGACACTTAATGTTTAATGTGTAAACATTATCTGTAAAATCTGTAAAATTTATTTAATATATTACTAAATACATCAAAAAATACTAGGGCTGCCTTTGACTAAAGATTTTTCTAGTCGACTAGTAATTGTTAATTTTAAGCATTTGTCGACTATTAGTCGCACTTTTATTAATATACCATATATATCATTATATTTGACCTTTAATTGCCTACATTGCCTAATAAGCGCTCAAGTGCAGGCAAAAAAAAGCCACCAGCAGATATAATAATTGTGAATGTGTCAAAGGAAAAACAGCAAGGAGACTGCCCTGGTGAAAAAACAGCATATGCTCGTAGGTATGTTTTGATGCTGGTTTAAGCTGGTCCTTTGCTAGTTTATGCTGGTCATGTTGCTGGTCAAGGACCAGCTTAAACCAGCAAAGGACCATCTTAAACCAGCATCAAAACATATCTAACCAGCATCAAAACATACCTACCAGCAAATGCTGTTTTTTTCACCAGGGTGCATTAACGTTTTAACATTCTATTAATAAACTAGCACTTTCTTTGTCTGCGATACTCGTCATCTTCGTAGCAGTGATGCACCTGTGCATGTTTCATATGGATTACAAAATCTAAGAATATTTGTTTTCTTTTTGAACTGGTTCATTTAAAAGTAGACATTTCACTCTTTATAGATATATTTTTCACGCTGTAAGGCAAATGTACACAGAGTTTCAAAGTGACGCGCTCAAGTTCGCAGAGACCGAGACGGCAGAATGCGCATCCTGTTTGCTTTTATTATTTTACAAAAGCGCAACGTTTCATTGTCATTTTGAGTGCACACAAATGAACGTCTCTATTGAGTATCTACAGATTCGAAAAATGTATTACTTTTATCTGTATGACCTAAAAAGAACCAAGCATTTTAAATGCAAGTGACTGCCTCGGCGCTTCCATCTGTCATGCAGTGAGCGCACTAGTATTCAGCTTCCACAGTCTGCACAGACACTTAAATAGCGCACATTTTTCTAGGTTAACATTAGATTGAGCAGCCATGTAAAGTTGCTACTACATTCTTTCATTTCGTTTGGATGTCCTGCTCGATGTACTGTATTCCCATATAGACCAGCCGTTAACAATCTGTCTGACACGGACTGAGTGAATTTTTTTTTTTTTTTTTTTTTTTTTCTGTGACTAAGCGACTAATAAAAATTTTGGTCGAACAAGCCTCTTCTCTTTGACTAATGGTTAGTCGACTATTAGGGGGCAGCCCTAAATAATGTATATAAAAAGAAAGTACATAATATTTACATAGAATTCACTAAACAATCTTTGGAGTCTAAGCTTTAAAATTGTGTCACTTACAAAATTCAAATAAATGTTGTATTGGCAAATAACAAATGTTGTCTTTAATTTGACATGAACCAGTATTTTACTACTAGTTATGGCATGAAATACACATGAATGAATATCAGAAGGTATGACAAAAGAAACACACAACTTGTAATCGCTCAATCAGCATTTCAACCATGTGAATGTTACATACAGTTAAATTTACCTCAGGAAAGCAATTCAGAAAGCTTGTTAGTCAACTAGAAGAAAATAACTTTACAGAGGTGCATTTTGTTAAATGTAATTATATTTTCTTCTTGTTAAGATGTCTCATTTTAACCTTTCATACTAATGTACCAACTGACAGTGTTCACTGTGTAGTTCACAGCATTATTTGAGACTTGTTGCATAAGGTTTACAGCATTATTTGAGAGACTCGTTGCGTAAAATTGACATGCTGTACCTGTATAGAACCTTGAATCAAATTGAATCGAACTTCTGAACTGAAACTTTGTTACTTTGGTTATGAATTTTCTATTAGAAGCACTAGAAGTGAAAATGCATGCTGACTGAATCTTTTTTCATGTATCTGCAGCTGTTTGACTGGTCAAAGATGGATGGTGCTTCTAAAGACCGCCTGTTGACTTTCTACAGACTGGCAGACAGTATCGCCAGCAAACTCAAAGGACTGTTTGTATTGTTTGCTGGGCAGCTGGTCAAACCCTTCTCTGAACTGCTGCATCAGCTCAACTTTTCCCACACAGGTAGTCTCCACATATCAATATGTTTTGTACGAAGTTCCAAATATGTCTGTAATGCCTTACCGTTTTGACCAGCTTATGTTAGGAGATTTTGTTTTGTGTTTTAGAGATATAACACTAGAAGATTCCAGTAAGATTTCTTTCCACTTTTTAACAGATGTCATTTACTTCTACGCTTTCTGTCTGTAGACAAACCCTTCTTTGATTCAGATGATGACGATGATGATGATTCAGATGATGATGACAATGACGACAATGTGACAAAGAGTAGCCTGCTGCTGCAGTATGTGTTGGACTGCCTCCATAAAATCTTCCTCTATGATACTCAGCGCTTCCTCAGTAAGGAGAGGGCTGATGCTCTCCTGGGCCCCCTGGTGGATCAGGTCAGTATTGCATATAAACTGAATGTGCCAAGAGCTACAATTTATTTCCCTGGTTGCATTTTTTGGGGGGGCTTAAAGTTAAAAATATCTAGATGGTGCTGCTTTCCTGAGATCATTAAAAGGCTTTAATTCTTGTCAATATTATTAATAAGTCCCCCTGTAGTGAAAATCAAGATTTTTATGTTGTTTATTTGTCTATGTGGTGTTTTTAATATGCTTTTAGACAAACCATGTCCCAGTCCATTAATCAACACCATTGTTGAGTATTTTCTCCTTAAAACTGTAGTTTCCCAAAGGCTGTACCAGAAATGCGGTTTGAAACAGCCCTTTTTTTGCTACGTCACAAACTTCAGTAACCAATCACGTCAAAGGATAGATTCCTATCATTAGCACGCAAAATATTCCAGTGGGATTTTCAGCACAAAACCAAGCATTAAATAGAGCATTAGAGGGCACAACATTGTCAAGTAAGTAACTTTAACAAATGTTACAGTATCTACTGTAGTTGTCCGCTAGTAAAAACATAGTTTTATCAGTCATTATCCGTGTTTCGCCATTATATCGCGTTTACTACAGTTCAGTTAGTGGATCAGGGAGCTCTGGCTGGTGTGACTGCGTGGGGGCGGGGCTAATTTACATATTCATAGATCTGCGTATAGTAAATGAGGCAAGGGGGGTAGAGTTACATTCAAGCTGTTTTAAGGCATAAGAAAATTATTTTCACAAGAAAAAACATTTAAATATGTCGTTTTGATGATCAAAGATCAGTTTTAAGGGATAAAAAGTGACTACAGGGGGACTTTAATAAAGAAGCAAAATAGTAGTTTTGCTTGACAATAACAAAATAGAGGTCAGGACAGTGCGACCAAGTGTTGCTGTTCTCTGTTCCTGGAGGCACACCAAAAGCACACATTTTGGACATCTCCCTAATCAAACACGCTCGATTTAGCTCATTAGTAGATATGCCAAGACTGAGTCAGGGAGACAGCCAAAATTTGTACTGTTGGTGTGCCTCAAGGACCAGAGTTGGTAAACGCTGGTGTAACCAACATGCGGAAGTTAAGGGCAGTCTTACCAAAATATTATATCACAATCGTATACCGCACAATCATGATGCACAATCTGAATTGTAATCTTCCCAATTTTGAGATCAAAATACTATCGAATTATCCAGACTGGAACAGTCTATGGACCTAACTATTTTCACAATTTAAAACACAGCATAGAGCAAACATAGAACAACAGGAAAAGTAATTGAATAATAGATGATCCAAATGGAGATCATAGTTATTTTATCTATTAAAACAAATCATTTCATCCCCCCCCTTTAAAAAAATAAATAAATAAATAAAATAATAATAATCACATGCCAGTGCCACTACACAGGATTGTGGTGAACAACTACCACGCCTACAGGTATGTAGAGATCTTTGCCATTTTGGTAAATTAGCTTAAAGGATAAAGCCAAATCTTATTTCATGACATAGTAATTTTATTTCACAACAACAATTTATATCATGAAGGTCATTTTTTGTTATTTTATCTTTGTTATTAATAATAGGAACCTAGATGCAGGTAACAAACTAAAGGACAACTACAATAAAACAAAGACACAAATGAAATAAAGACGGCCCTATGAAATCTGTTTTATTTTTTTCTAAATTCCATTTTAATTTTTCTAGACTCTATTGTAATGGTTACAATAAAAAACATATTTATCAAAGAGCATGTCTAATTAATTGAAATCATGAAACTTGCAGAATTTAATAGCAATTTTTTAAAAGTTTAACTTAAATTACATGTTTTTAAGGCCATATGAAATACGTTTTATTATTTTTCTTTGTTTGTGAATCTCTATTTTCCATTAATTTTCTGGATCCTACTTTAATCGTTTCATTAAATTTCAATAATCAAAAGCATGTCTGATGAATTTATAAAGGATAATTAGATTTGATAAAAAATTAATTTATTATAGGCTATTTATTTCTTTTTTTTTTTTTTCAGAAATACTGTGTTGTGTATTTGCAATTTTCTGGTAAATAAATTCTAGTAAATATTCCTTAAACATTGTTTTAATAATATTTGTATTATTAGTAGTAATACTGTCTTTACATAAAGTAATATATTAATATATTTCTGACTGTCAAGTTAAACCAAACTTTTATTTTGACGGGTTGCTGTGAAGAACTTTAGGGTCCTCATTATATGACGATAGTTTTCCACAAAAGAAGCGGTAAAATGCTCATGAAGTGACTTTCAGAGCAGTTCTAGAGATTATGTTTATGTACTCATATACTGAGGCGGCAGAGGCTGAAAACACAGTGAGCATCACATGTATGTGTGTAGACACGCAGAAATACGGCTCTTATTAAAATGCATTCTTAAAATACCGGTACTAGTAAAATGGGGAATCATACCTTTTTTAAAAGCAGGGTATCACGATGCTTTTTAAGTACCGGTATATCGTGCAACACTACGTATTATTTAAATATACAAATTTCAAAAATTCAGTTATACAAAATATATATATATATATATATATATATATATAGATAGATAGATAGATATAGATAGATATATATAGAAGTTATTCAGTCAAGAGCAGTGAGTCTTTTGTTGTTTTATTAACATTAATGACACAGACAGCTGCAGGTATTTGCAGTAGGCTTTAAGACCAAATCTACGGATCTAATACACCAACACGCATCCGATTTCTGTTTGTTCACTTAAGACTGACAGTCTTTATGTAAATACTTGTGTAAATGTTTTGTTTATTTTACCACTTAGGCATTTATCTGTAACCCCAAGTATACTAATCTGAACTGAAACAAAAAATTCATTCATCGCACATCGCTTCTGGTAGCTCATGTTGAATTGTTTTTCAAATATTTCACCATGCATTAAAGATGCTGTGTCTTTGATGATAAAGACGTGATATAATTTGGCTGGTCAGCACAGATATCTTAGTCATTGTTGTAGTTCTAACATCATTGCAAGGGCGTAAAAGGTCATAATCTGTCTGATTTACTTGAAAAGTAGATAAAGGATGTTTCCAGGATCTATCACAGTTTGAAATTGTCCAATTATCCACCTCTAGCAGGAACCCATTGTGTTGTCACATGACAAGAAAACCATAAAACAGGAAATTATATCAGAGAGAAGATCCCTGTAGACTCTCATTAATGTGTGTTAAAGATACTGGCTAATTTGACCTTCTCATAATATGGCAAATTCAGGTTGTCAACTGGAATAATCTCAAGTAAAGTTCTCATTTTCATTATTAGGAAAAAATGTTTCCAAACATTTTTTCCTAGTTGAATGTTATCACCTTTTACATGGTTACACCACTTGATGTTTTGTAGTTAGCTCAAAACTGTGTATTATATAAATGGTATAAAAGTTTTTTCCTGTTATTGTGGTGTCTAATAAATTTGTTTTATGTGCGTGAAGTTGGAGAACATGCTAGGAGGAGAGAAGATCTACGAGACCCACATTACCAAGCACTTGGTGCCTTGTATTGCTCAGTTTGCCGTTGCCATGGGAGACGACTCGCAGTGGAAAGTTCTCAATTATCAGATTCTGCTCAAGACACGACACCGTTCACCCAAGGTATGCAAATGCTAAATCAGAGATCTAAACATAGAGAGACTGAGCTGAAGTGATGTGCCAGTGTTTGTTATAGGGCCCAAAATTCATTTATGAAAATGTATGTATAGTTTTTGGATGGGAATGATGCTGATGCCTGCTTGGTTAAATAAGTTGGACTAAATTTAAAAGAATGCATTGTAACAGGCTACAGATGAAATCCTGTCCTATGTTGCACCATCCTGCAGGTGTGGTCGAAATATATTTACTATCTTAGCCAGGATTCAAAATGAACACTCGGAAAGTGCCAAATAAGAGTAAAAATTGGTGTTGCCGGGTATTAAAGAAGAACTCCACTTCCAGAACAACAATTTACAAATAATTTACTCATCCCCTTGTCTTCCAAGATGTTCATGTCTTTGTGTCTTCAATTGTAAAGAAATTATGGTTTTTGCGGATTTCAGGATTTTTCTCCATATAATGGACTTCATTGGTGCCCCGATTTTGAACTTTCAAAATGCAGTTTAAATGCAGCTTCAAAGGACTCTAAACGATCCCAGACGAGGAAGAAGGGTGTTATCTAATGAAACGATCATTCATTTTTTTTGAAAAATAAAAATGTGTATACTTTTTAAGCACAAAAGCTTGTGTAGCACAGGCTCTGGGATGCTACAAATTAATAATGGGTCGTTCTTGAATGATTCTTTCATTTTGTACGAATCTTTAATGTGACTCGGGAAGAACGAGTCATCTCGGGGAGTGATTCATTCAGTGGTGCATGCGCAACATCCTATTAGGTTCTATACTGAAATTAGTTCACCTGTTTCGAGTCTTCGGGTTTTTCGAGTTGTTCGTTCATCTTATGAGGCTGTCACGTGATTAACGAACGACTCAAACACGATAACTTGTCAGATAAGAGGTGAGGTGAGATAATCATAGACTAAAGACCCAGGTAAACAATGAATGAATCTTTTCTGTTTGTTATAGCATTATAGTTTTGTCTTGTTCGTAGTGTGATCAACATTTGTGTAGGCAGTAGGTGTGTTAGGAAGGTAACACGTAACATTTTAATTATATTTTGCTAAAATGAGATCGGAGTCGGTAAAATGATCCGAACTTCCCATCATTACTACGAATCACGTGTAAGTTTATTGTCTGTTTACTGAATATGGTGAAAACTCCATCTTATTTTCTCGTACAACTTGAGGAGGAGGACATCGTTGTACCTTTTTGTTTGTGAACAGCGTTAACAAACTTACTTGCACTTTCTTAGTCTTTTCACGTTCACTTTGTAAACACTGGGTCAGTGGTTCCGCCTACGTTCCGCGTGACCTTACGACGTGATTCAATAGTATGTAGCGTTGTGAACGTGCATCCCAGAGCCTGTGCTACACAAGCTTTTGTGCTTAAAAAGTATAAAAAAAATTATTTTCCCAAAAAAAAAAATTACTGATCGTTTCGCTAGATAAGACCCTTCTTCCTCGGCTAGGATCGTTTAGAGCCCTTTGAAGCTGCATTTAAACTACAATTTGGAAGTTCAAAATCAGGGCACCAATGAAGTCCATTACATAGAGAAAAATCCTGAAATTCTTTCCTCAAAAAACATAATTTCTTCACGTCTGAAGACAGAAAGACATGAACATCTTGGACGACAAGGGGGTGAGTAAATCATTTGTGAATTGTTGTTCTGGAAGCGGAGTTCTCCTTTAAACGGTAGTACTCCCCAGCCAGTGACAGGTGACATTGTGTTCATTTACATGCAAGCAGCTAGCTCATGATTCGGTTTTTCAAATATTTTGCAGTTATTTGGTTCGTAATAAATGTTGTTCCGCACAAACTCCATCTCTGCAAGCTCTCAATTATTATGTGCATTTTAAAATGCAATGCACCAGCTTTCTTCACAAATTTGTAATGAGAATAGTTTATAAATCAATAAAGCAGGAGATTTAATCTCTCCCAGATGTGTTATACCAAACTAAAAGCTCTAGTTTAACAGTTTTAAGCAAAGGAATAAAGACAGGCTTTAATATAAGTAGGCTATTGTAATTTTAGTGTTGTTCTGTAAAATAAAATTATTATTTTTATTATTATATAGTCATATTTAAATTGATAATATGACTATATTTCATAACTGTTCACATGTCTGATTATGTAAATGTCCTGCATTATAAATGCAGTTTCTGGGAATGATTAAAACTAGTGCCCTTAATCTCTTCATTGTAGGCTCTATGTGGATTGATTTATTTTAAATACAAAAGTCAAATTAAAAGACCATGTTTTCCTTTTTGTTCAGGTGCGTTTTTCTGCACTTGTCATGCTGCTGGAGTTGGCAAGCAAGCTGAGGGAGAACTACATGGTTCTACTGCCAGAGACTATCCCGTTTTTGGCTGAGCTTATGGAGGGTAAGAACATGACATCAATATTTATTCAAATGGGCACACGATTCTGTAACCAAGTAGACTGTGTTACCTTGCGTTATCTTTGTTCTTGCTTTGAATCTTTGTTACATCTTTGTTAAGAACATTCAGATCTGTTTCTTAAATCTTTAACAGTCAAACAATTTCCAGAGTTCAGAGTTGAGTTATTCTTCATCCTTGTTTCACAGATGAATGTGAGGAAGTGGAGCAGCAGGTGCAGAAGGTCATTCATGAAATGGAGACTATCCTCGGTGAACCATTGCAAAGCTACTTTTAATCCCACCTGGGACTGATTTCATGCCATCACAGGCGCTTCTTACACCATTTAAGTGTGCGTTCATTATCATTGTATAATGTTAAGTGATTAACTGCTCTTCTGGAATGCAACATGTTGTGATGCCACCTGTTCCACCTGCACACCTGACTAACAGCTTGACCTGTCCTGCCCTTGTGTCCATGTGTGTAAATATAAAAAGCCACACATTTTACAAGCCGCAAATCACTGGATGCAACATGCTTTGACAGTAGGGTTTATGTAAAAAGGACACACATGATGTTTAAATGTGTCTAATGTTTTTAAAAACAAATGGTTTTATATTGAATTTTCTAATGCATATTGATGTACGTCTCTGGAATCTGAATATCATAAAAAGATGAGTCTGGGAAATGCGCATTTGTGTTTTGTTGAAAAAAATTAAAAGGGTCTGATTAAAGGTGGTTTTCAACACTATGCTTTTACTGGGTTCCTACAGTGTTTGGAAAAGTATGGAATTTAATTGAAGTATTTTTCAGGTCTTAAAGTATGGAAAAATTGACATTTCCAAACTTGTTCCTGTATTCAGTTTTTTATAATAGAAAATTAAAAAATTGAATGGACATAGTTATTGCACAAGAAGTGAGATTTCATGGTAGTCGTTTTGTGATTCTTTAGTGATTGTCAAATATGTCAAATATGTTTGGTTAGAAGCATTTTGGGTTTCTTCTCACAATATTTGTAGCACCGTATTACATACCCTCAAGGACCTTTGCAAAAATAAAAAAAAATGTACATTTTATGTGCACGTGACAAACCATTAAACTTAGCATATAGGACAGTGTGCACTGAGCCACCTATTGTGCCATCAATAGTGTGGTTTCTTGGCATCCACAAAGTATGCGTCAAAGCATAATGCATAATGCCCGAATGAAAGCCAAATTTTAAACACTTTTTCACAATACCAGTGTTTTTAAAGACCCTTGAACTTGGCAAATTTTATGTCATCAGCCTATTTCGTGTCATGGTTTCTGTGCGCCACAGAGGATGTGTTAAGTTGGACACTATGCCTTAATATAAAAAAAAGCCAAATTTTGAGGAAGTAGATCATGTGAATAGTTTCTCAAGGGCACACAATTTCTTGTGTGCATGTAAAATCTGTCTTTATTTATTTATTTATTATTTTAGGGATTTTAGGGACAATTGTATGTTGTCACTTCAAGAATATCAATGAAAAAAACAGAAAATATATTTACCGATGACCCTACTATGTACCAAATATAAAGCTGAAAATAATGCTCTTTGAAACATTTATGTTAAATGTGGTTTGAAAATCAACTGAGAGGTTTGGAAATTTGAGGCTGGAAAAGTATGGAATTTTAAAATGGAAAATGTATCTGAACCCTAGTATGCTTCTACTTTTTGGATAAGTTTGCCGCATACATGCGATATCAGTAAGTGAATCTATTCAGATCTGAGCGCACTCCCACCCTAAAGAGAGCAGCCTGGAAAATAAAACTAGAGGTATTTTGAATTGTGTAGAAGGATAGTGTTTCTGCCTGTAGAAAGGCCTCAAAGCTCTCATGAAATCAAAATAGACTTTCTTTATTTTGTAAGCGCACAATGCTAGTCTTGAGGTGAACAATTAATCCATTAAAGTTAATTTACTGAAAAAAATTTACTTCTTCCAACGCCCCTCCAACCGTTAGTTTGTAATGAGTGAGGGCCAGAGAGAAGGACTGAAAGAAACGCTTAGTCATAGATCCTCTTCTTAACATTGTTATTTTATCACTGCGATCAGGGTATGTCCCAAAATTTCCAGTAAGGATTATACCAAATCATAATACTGCTCTCATTAGAGTTACAAATTACATAACTTATGACAAATGATCCTATCAATCAATTGTATTGCTGGACCTGCTGCATTTGACACTATCAACTAAAACATTCTTTTGATCAGATTAAAAAATGATATTACCATTAGTTGAATTGTATATCAAAATTCTGGCTAGTTGATAAAACCTAGAATATCAAAATCAACTGCAGGCTTTTCCTATTGAGCACCCAAATCCAGTCCATATCCAGATCAGATGGTGGACCTGCACCTAGTGATAACCACAACAGCCCAGAATACCAGCGGACGCCATGACAACTAGACGATCCCTAGAGACCTCATCGACACTACAGACATTGGCACAGATCCTCAGCACCTGAAAGAACCCAAGCCTGAAAACTGGCCCACTGACTGATCCTGGTTTCTCCCAAAGTTTTTATTCCCCTTCATTTCTGTCACAGATGCAGTTTGGGTTTGGATTTTGAGTTTCCTTGCCACTGTCACCTCTGGCTTGCTTAGTTAGGGACACTTTATATTCAGCGATATTATTAAATTTAATTATTAAACTTTTAGATGGGAACCGAGCTGGATGATGACATCATACTGTTTGCAACAGGGTTGCTTTAGATCTCATTTCGTAATTGATGATCAATATTTATCCTTAAAAAGCTGCTTTGAAACAATCTGTGATGTATAAAGTGCTATAAAGGCGACTTGACTGTCACTGTACAGTACTTAGTGTAATTATATAACCGTATATTGAGTAATGAACAAATAACATGAACACCGTTTTTTATTCAATATCAGGCATTTAAGATGTAAACGTACAAATTTTGTTATGAACACATAAAAAGACAAAATAATCAGAAGAATCTGGAAAACAGTCAGCTATCCAAAAAAAATATGAGAACGGAATACATAAAAACGCAATAATTGTTAAACATTAACTAATAATAACATAGCACATAGGGTTATTACAGTTAACTAATAGTAAAACCATAAAATAAATTTTGTTACTTTAAATAAATCTTAACTGATATCAAATATAAAAAACGTTAAACTTGTTTTAATTTCAGCTCCTTGCCAAGGCAACATGTTTCATTTTCATCGTTTAACTTGATGTAAAAAAATAAAATAATAATCAGTTAAACTAAAAGAAAAAAAAAAAAGAAACTGACAAAAATGCCAAAACAGACAAAAAATTAAAAATAAAACAAAATATGCGCTTTTTTGGTTAATAAAATACTTCGTATGCAAATTAGCCAATAGCGTCATCTAAAATCAGTTCTTCCCCATGTGCTTTTCTTGAACAAAACAGAAAAGAAACCCCAGGTTAAGACAGAAGAACGCGAGCAGCCCAATGACTGTCCCCAGACAGCGTGTCGTCACACGTCCTGTAATCTGCTTTGATTTTAGAGCCGCTTATTCCAGACTGCTGCTGGATAAATTATAACAGTGATGAAGAGCTTCAGCGGATTACGAGCAGCTTTTCACATATTCAGAAGAGACCTCCATCATCATCACTCTGTGGGAATAATAGGTGCACCTTTCTCTAAAGGACAGGTGAGATAAAAAGCTCCCCCAAAAATGTTATCTTCTCATTTAAAATAATGATAATCTCGTATTTAAAAAGGAATATGTTTGCATATAAATCCATGCATGGTGCAGTATGGTAGTGGTCCAGTGCTCATGTTATTGACTGTTACTGCAGCAGAGGGATGGTGTGCAGAGCGGAGCAGACCTCATTCGTTCTGCTGGATTGGTGCAGAAACTTAAAGGGCAAGGTACCACTGCTACGCCTCATGATGTTTACACTGCTTTATCAGTATAATGTTTCTAACCAACACCTTTTTAATTTTTGGTTGCATTTTATTGTAGGGTGTTTGTGTAACGGTGTAATTACAGATTTAAGTACTGGATAAAATTAATTGATTATACAGAGTTAGGTTTAGAAATATGATTTGGTTTAGGGTTGCATATAATTATGCATAATTTCATGTAATTTCGTGTAACAAGGACACTGTAAAATAAAGTGTTACCTGATTTTTACCTTTGCAGTTTCATATTAATAAACATTAATTTTATATTAAAGCATGGGATGTGCTTAAAAAAGGTAAAATGTGATTAAAACGGATTAAAATTTTAAATTATGACTAGTTATATCATCTAAAACTATAGGCTGTACTATATATGAATTCATTTAAAATATTAACTTATATCTTTTTTTAAATATTTGGTTTTTTTTGTCTTAATTAGCAAAGGATAGATTAGAACTGACAGGAAGTGATGTTGGCAGGATTGGGAAATGTTCTCGAGTTGGGATTCGAACTCGGGATGCCCCTAGCGCAACAGCGCTGTATGTCGGCGCCGACAAATATTAACTTCTTGACGTAAAAATGGTAATGTGTTATCTGTCAACTAGCCATTACACAATACCCACAACTGCTAATGTGGTGTATTTTAAGGTCAGGCAATATGCAGTTGTTGTTTATCATTGCCTTTTTTCTAAAAAGAGCTTTAAATGTTTCAGAGTCTGTTTTTGATCTGTCTGTCTTGCACAAATGTTTTATAACTTCAAACAAACAGCTAGACTGATGGTATGCAAGGACAATGGATCAATGCTGATATGTGTGGCTTTGATTTATTTACCTAAGATGTGACTTCATAGGAGCAGTGACACTGACATTGCACCACTCCTCTGTCTCTACCTATTGCAATATTTTGGATAGAGTTCTGTTACTGAATAAGAGTGAAGCGTGTATTTGCACATCTAAACTCAAACAAACCCAGTAATGTTTAATGCGGTCACCTCAAATGTTTAGTTGATGGTAGAACAGAGAACTCTACAGGTCTAAAATGTTAAATCAGTGACAGAAAATGAGTGATTTATTTAAAATTTCATTCCAAGATTTTTACATATTTTAAGGATACTTTCAACAGTGTTCATTTAATAATTGAATAACACACTACTGAAAACTGCCTAAGCGAATGTTCAGTCTCCGTCCTTCCAGGGTTTTAGATAGTATTATGCAATGGTATTGTACAGTTGAGGTTAATAGTTTACATACACCTTGCAGAATCTGCATAATGTTAATTATTTTACCAAAAATAACAGGGATCATACAAAATGCATGCTATTTTTTATTTAGTACTGACCTGAATAAGATATTTCACATAAAAGATGTTTAGTCATATAGTCCACAAGTGAAAATAATAGTTACATTTATAAAAATCACCCTGTTCAAAAGTTTACATACACTTGATTCTTAATACTGCGCTGTTACCTTAATGATCCACAACAGTGTTTTTTTGTTTAGTGATAGTTGTTCATGAGCTGTTCTTCAGAAAAATCCTTCAGGTCCCACAAATACTTTGGTTTTTCAGCATTTTGTGTATCTTTTTACACTGAGGACAACTGAGGGACTCATATGCAACTATTACAGAAGGTTCAAACACTCTCTTATGCTCCAGAAGGAAACACAATGCATTAAGAGCCAAATTCAAACTTTCTGAATTTGAAGATCAGGGTAAATTTAACTTATTTTGTCTACTGGCAAACATGCAGATAGCTTCTCTAGCTTCTGAAAGGCAGAACTAAATGAAAAAAAAAAAAAGATATTTGGGAAAAATAAGAAAAATGTACACATCTACATTCTGTTCAAATGTTTTCACCCCCCGGCTCTTAATGCATTGTTTTTCCTTCTGGAGCATCAGTGAGAATTTGAACCTTCTGTAATAGTCGCATATGAGTCCCTCAGTTGCCCTCAGTGTGAAAAGATGGATCTAAAAATCATATAGTCATTTTTGGCAAGAGTTCAAACTGGGTAATTTTAATATTTTCAACAATTATTTCTTCAGTACATGTTTCCTTTTGGTTTCCATGTTAAATTTACAAAATTATATCGGTTATGTGTAAATGATGACAGACAGCCCTCTATCCCTCTCCAGGTTGTGTAGTGAAGGATTATGGGAATCTGACTTTTGAGGACATACCCAACGATGAGCCAGTTGGCAGGCTGAAGACTCCGAGAGCAGTTGGTCGTGCCAATGAGCTGCTCGCAGGAGCTGTGCAGAAGATCAAGAGCGATGGCAACACTTGTGTGATGCTGGGAGGAGATCACAGGTCATTGTGTGCTTCCAGTTCTGTTACTTTTTGATTGACACATTGATTTCTGTTCAAATCATTATTGAATCTGTATGCATATTCTCAGGTGTATATGTGTTGTTTTTATAGCTTAGCCATTGGTTCAATCTCTGGTCATGCTGCCTCAAGAAATGAGTTGAGTGTTTTATGGGTGGACGCACATGCAGACATCAACACACCTTTAACCACACCAACTGGAAACATTCACGGCCAACCGCTGTCATACCTCATCCATGAACTGCACTCAAAGGTGACTGATGATCTTTAATCATTTCAGTACCTTGTGTTAAAGTTTGTGTAATATGTGTAACAATCATTACATTACTGTCAGTCTCAGACTGTGGCTGACACAGTTAATGTCCTTTTTTAAAAAACACTAGGATTATTTTGCTTTGTCACATTTTATGCACAAATTAAAAGACATTTCTCCTGAAATTCCAGTTAACATTATGTGATGTTACAAGATTTTTAATGTTTTTTTTTTTTTTAAAGAAGTCTCTTCTTCTCACCAAGCCTGCAGTAAAAACAGTTATATTTGGAAATGTTTTTACTTTTTAAAATAACTGCTTTATATTTGAATATATTGTAGAAATTATAGAAATGAATACTTTTATTTAGCAAGGAGTTTTAAATTGATCAAAAGTGTTGATAAAGACATTTATAATGTTACAAAAGATTTTTATTTCAGATAAATGCTGTTCTTCTAAACTTTCTATTCATCAAAGAAACCTGAAAAAAATTCCACTCAGCTGTTTTCAAGATAATAAAAAATGTTTTTGAGCAGCAATTCAGAATATTAGAATGATTTCTAAGGATCATGTGACTGGAGTAATGAAATTCAAAATTCAGCTTTGAAATTGCAGGAATAAAATATATTTTAAAAGATATTGAAATAGAAAAGAGTTATTTTAAATAGTAAAAATAGTTTAAAATGTTTTTGCTGTACTTTGGATCAAATAAATGCAGGCTTGATGAGACTTCTTTAAAAAACATTAAAAATCTTACTTTTGACTGGTAGTGTATATTTTATTCCTGTCTGATTTTCAGGTTCCAGTTCTTTAGCTTTACTTGAGATGACATTTTATGATTTGAAACATAATATGTTGTACATTTTTAAAATGCTTCTTAGATTCCCATAATTCCAAACTTCTCATGGTTAAAGCCTTGTGTAGCAGCTAAGGATATTGTCTACATTGGACTCAGAGATTTGGACCCAGAAGAACAGTAAGTTTGTAGATTCTACAAAATAATACATGGATTATATTACTATTTCATGATTCTTTATGAAGTCCAAATGTACACACAATCAGTATTTAAAATATATTAAAAAGGCAATGGAAAAATGAATGGTGACTCAAAATCACACTTTACATCACAGTTACATCATGAAGTTCCTTGGAATCAAAGCCTTCTCCATGACAGAAGTTGATCGACTTGGAATTGCAAAAGTCATGGAGCTGACATGCGATCACATGTTTTCAAAGTAAGTATGTGATTTATTTATCATGACGTAATATTAAAAAAATATCTTTGTAACGGTAAATATTGAGAAAGCATTCCTACACTTTCTGAATCAGGGTGAAAAAACCCATCCACCTCAGTTTTGACATCGATGCACTGGACCCATCAGTGTCACCTGCAACAGGCACACCTGTAGCGGGTGGACTGACCTATAGAGAGGGGATTTACATCACTGAACACATCTGTCAGACAGGTGAGAATATGAGGATATGTAGATCTCTAATTGGTGAGAGATTTATAAACTTTCAGGCTAACAAACTGACAGCTATTTGGCTCTTTCTGAAATGATTAACCAATATCCAAGCCTGCTTGGCTGATGAACAAATGATTTAGCTCCCCCTTGTGTCCGCTTGAAAACCTACCAACAACCCTGTTAATAAATAAATAAATAACATTTTCTGTTTAAATATTTTTAGTAGAAAATATAGAGTAAAATAAAAGTTTAACTAATGTTGTGTGCATCTTAGGAAAGTTATAATAAATCTACACTGAGTGCACTCTAGATCAGCTATTAAAGGGATAGTTCACCCAAAAATGAAAATTTGATGTTTATCTGCTTAACCCCAGGGCATCCAAGACGTAGGTGACTTTGTTTCTTCAGTAGCACACAAACGAAGATTTTTAGCTCAAACTGTTGCAGTCTGTCATTCATATAATGGCAGTCAATGGCTACCAAATCTTTGAGAGTAAAAAAAACATACACAAACAAAACCAAATTAAACCCTGCGACTTGTGAGAATACACTGATGACACGAAATGATCGGTTTGTGCAAGAAACTGAACATTATTTATATCATTTTTTTTTTTTTTACCTCTGATCCACCGCTATGTCCTACTGTCCTGAGCAGATGCACAGCATACGCAAGCGCCGGAAGCAATCTGCGCTTATATGTCACTCATTGTTTACACTTTGACCGGAGATCGCGTCCGGCGCTTGCGTATACTACGCCAGAACGCGTACACATGCCACGCGACGTCACGGTTTGAGTTAAAAATCTTCGTTTGCATTCTACTGAAGAAACAAAGACACCTGCATCTTGGATGCCCTGGGGGTAAACAGATAAACATTAAATTTTCATTTTTGGGTGAACTATCCCTTTAAAAAGCCACATTAACATTTCTTTTAACTTCCCTCCAGGGCTTCTCTCTGCTGTAGACATGGTGGAAGTGAACCCAAAGCTGGGGAAAACAGAGGGTGAAATTAAATCAACAGTAAACGCTGCTGTGGATCTGTTACTGGGCTGCTTCGGGCGGGTCCGCGAGGGGTCACATGAGCCAGATTACAAAATGCCAAGTCCATAAATCACAGGATTTATTTTTGTGATTTTGGTTTCTTTTTTATATTTAATTACTGTCATCATTAAGGCCATAATGCCATTCTGAATTTAAAAGTAATTTATTTTATTCCTGTATAAAATGAATTCCAAAGATATATGCAAATTATACCACAATCTATATGCAGTAAGTACAAAGCTGTACATAAAATATGATTTTTTTTTTTTCAGAGGCAACATCATTTCAAGTAAAAATCTATTGTTGCCAGGTTGATTAACAATGTTAAATGCAAGAAATAAAACAAAGTAAAAATGTATTTAAAAAATAATAAAAAAGTTTTTCAAATGGTTTGTACACAAATGGCATATCATTTTACTAAAAAATACTTTTTCAATTATTTTTCTCTCATAATAGTTGAGTCACGTCACCAACTCGCCTGTCAGTCAAACACTTCACTAAAACAAGGTTTTTACATTTTGCTGATCATTTGTGGCTTTACAAGAATTTCAAGATAAAAAACTAGATATGAAGATAATCATCATTACATATGCACAGCCAAAACTAGCACAACATCTTCAGCTCACCTGGTATCAACACAGTCTAAATAACAGGCCTTTTATATTTACTTGATGACACCACGTAGGCCCTAATGTCATTTTGAATTTAAAACTAAATTGTAATTATTCGTTTTGTCATTTTGTTATTTTCCTGTATAAAAAATGAATTTCAAAGATTTATAAAAGCTGTACATACTGTACAATCAAAATGTTTTCCATTAAATTCAAACAAATCATAATTTTTTAAATATTTTTTTCTAGACTTTTTTCAGTTATTTTTTTATTATATTAAAGGAGAAGTTCACTTCCAAAACTTTACAGATAATTTACACACCCCCTTATCATCCAAGATGTTCATGTCTTTCTTTCTTCAGTCATAAAGAAATTATGTTTTTTGAGAGAAACATTTCAGGATTTCTCTCCATATAATGGACTTCTATGGTGCCCGCGAATTTGAACTTCCAAAATGCAGTTTTATTGCAACTTCAAAGTGCTCTAAATGATCCCAGCTGAGAAAGAAGGGTCTTATCTAGCGAAATGATGTTATTTTAAAAAAAAAAAAAAAAAAAACTACAATTTATATAAATTATAAATGACAGTTTATATACCTTTTAACCTCAAATGCTCGTCTCTGCGTGTACTCTGTGTATTCCGGTTCAAGACAGTTAGGGTAGGTCGAAAAACTCCCACCTCATTTTCTTCTCCAAATTCAAAATCTACATCACTGTTTTACCTTTTTTTTGTAAAGGACGTTTGATCTTCTTTGCATATTCACTTTGTAAACACTGAGTCGGTACTTCTGCAGCGATGTAGGATGATTTTGAAGTTGGAGGAGAAAATGAGATGGAAGTTTTTTGACCTTCCTTAACTGTCTTGAACCGGAATACACAGAGTTCACACAGAGCTAGACAAGACATTTGAGGTTAAAAAGTATATAGAAATTGTCAATTTTTATAGAATATAACCAATCGTTTTGCTAAATAAGACACTTCTTACTTGTCTGAGATCGTTTAGAGCCTTTTGATGCTGCATTTAAACTGCATTTTGGAAGTGGGCACCATAGAAGTCCACTATATGGAGAGAATTCCTGAAATGTTTTCCTCAAAATGCATAATTTCTTTACGACTGAAGAAAGAAAGAAATGAACATATTGGATGACAAGGGGGTGAGTACACTATCTGTACATTTGTTCTGGAAGTGAACTTCTTTAACAATTGTGTCTCTGACACTCTCTGGGTCACCTGTCACCTACTTAGCCGTCAACCAACCACTGCACTAAAACAAAGGTTTGACATTTTGCTGGTTATGTGTGGCTTATGTATAAGCACATCAAATAAAATGTGGACAAGCCCCATCATATATGCATAACCAAGACTAGCACAGAACACCTTAATGTAGGAGCTTAACTATGAGCATTCCTCTCAAAATTTTTGCAGTTTGGTTAAAATTCATAAGTGTATTTATAAACAAGAGTGTTCAAACTGTGTACTTTCTTGTTTACTTTTCAATGTGAATGTAAATCTAGATCTGTCTGCTGCTTTTGACACAGTTAACCGCAAGATCCTCCTGTCAACCCTCATGGCAAATGGGCATCTCAGTCTTACCTCTCAGACAGGTCCTTCAAGGTATCTTGGAGGGGGAGGTGTCCAAGTCGCAACATCTAGCTACTGCCACTTCTCTTCTCTATCTACACGGCATCACTAGGTTCTGTCATTCATGGTGCATTCACGCACGTCCTGATTTTGCTGAGTTAGATGTGTTCCTGGGTCAACAACATTTTAATCCACAAATTTAATCTTAACCACATCCCTGCACCTAAACCTAACCTTACCCATGAGTAACACCTAAAATCAGAGGAAATGATAGATGAATGACACTGATGTACAAACACCAAACAATCACCATGTTGTTCCAGGGTCAACAAAGATGTTGATCCAGGAACATGTCGTACTTGGTAAAATCAGGTTCTGCGTGTATTCACACCAGAAAAATCAATGTTGATTTTTTGAATGAAATCCAGTGTTTTTATTTTTTGTTTGGTGTGGTTCGCTTTTACACTGCCCTTTTTGCAAGTGAACCAGAAATTGTAAAAAAACCACACGTGTGCTTAAGGTCAGCCATTCATTGGTACTCATTCATTGTATCCACACCTGCCCAAAAGATCCGCACCAAGGGGGGAAACTAACTTGAGTTCGATTCAACCGAACCAAACAAAACAGGTGTGAATACACCCTCAGAAACACTGCTTTTCATATTATTACTATGCTGATGACTCTCAACTTTACCTCTCATTCCATCCTGATGATCCAATGATAGCTGCTCGAAACTCAGCATGTCTAACAGACATTTCTTGCTGGATGAAGAACCATTATCAACTCAACCTTGTCAAGACAGAACTGCTTGTGGTTTCAGCCAACCCAACACTTTATCACAATTTCTCCATGCAGCTAGGCGCATCAACAGTAACACATTCCAGGACAACCAGCCACAGCACTTTGAAATTATTGCTCTTTTGTTAGTTTTGATCGCTTCTATAATCCTGTTTTGTAAGTCACTTTGGATAAAAGTGTCAGTAAATGACAATGCAAATATACATATATATAGTCATATAGTCATGGCCAAAAATATCGGCACCCTTGCAATTCTGTCAGAAAATGCAACCCTTCTCTCAGAAAGTTGTTGCGGTTACAAATGTTTTGGTACTCAAATGTTTATTTTTTTTGTTTGCATTGGAACAACACAAAAAAACAGAGAAGAAAAGACAAATCTGATACAATTCCATACAGAACCCCAAAAAATGCACTGGACAAAATTATTGGCACCCTTAACTTAATATTTGGTAGCACCCCCTTTGGAAAAAATAACTGAAATCAGTCGCTTCCAGTAACCATGAATGAGTTTCTTACACCTCTCTACTGGAATTTTGGACCACTCTTCTTTTGCAAACTGCTCCAGGTCATTCAGATTTGAAGGATGCCTTCTCCCAACTGCTGTTTTGTGATCTCTCCACAGGTGTTCTATGGGATTCAGATCTGGACTCATTGCTGGCCATTTCAGAATTCTCCAGCGCTTAGTTTGTAACCATTTCTGAGTGCTTTTTGAAGTGTTTCGGGTCATTGTCCTGCTGGAAGACCCATGACCTCTGGTGGAGACGCAGCTTTCTGACACTGGTCACTACGTTGCGCCCCAAAATTCTTTGGTAATTATCAGATTTCATGAGTCCATTCACACAGTCAAGGCATCCAGTGCCAGAAGCAGCAAAGCATCCCAAAATATCTTTGAACCTCCACCATGTTTGACTGTAGGGACTGTGTTCTTTTCTTTGAGGGCCTCATTTCTTTTCGTAAACAGTGCCATGATGTACTTTACCAAAAAGCTCTACTTTTGTCTCATCTGTCCACAGTACGTTCTCCCAGAAGGATTGTGGTTTCATTACATAAGTTTTGGCAAACTCCAGTCTTGCTTTTTTATGCAGTGGTTCAGGGATGTTAGCTACAGTGCCATGGCTGGAAACCTCTTGATGATATTGCACACAGTGGACACAGAAAGATTAAAATCTCTGGAGATGGACTTGTAGCCTTGAGATTGTCCATGTTTTTCTACAATTTTTTCTCTCAAATCCACCGATAACTCTTTACACTTCTTTCTTTTCTCCATGCTCAGTGTGACACACATCACAAAGGCTAAGTCAACTTCATTTTAACTGGTTGAAAGTGTGATTACTACGTTGCCACAGGTGTGTCTAAATACAAATTACAGGAGCATCACTTGCTTGAAAAGCAATTATTTCTTACAATTTTGACAAGGTGCCAATAATTTTGTCCAGTCCATTTTTAAGTTCTGTGTGAAATCTTTTTTTGTGTGTTGTTGCAGTGCAAACAAAAACAATAAGCACGTGAATACCAAAACATCCGCAATTGGAACAATTTTCCGAGAGAAGTGTTGCATTTTCTGATAGAATTGCAAGGGTGCCGATATTTTTAGCCAATACTGTATATAAAGTAAAAGGGCAGAAGTGAAGCAAAAAGATTAATTTTGGAAAAAATCTTTTTTTATTTGACTGTCCCCTATCATTCTGTGAACATTGCAAACAAGCATATTGTGTTCTTTCTGACATTTTCAATTTGGTCTGGCTATCAGTCAGAATAAGTGTTGGTGATACGCTGATATTATGGTCAATTGTTAAAGGCCTGTTTGTAAAGTAGTGTTGACAGGAATAGCTCCATCCTTAGAAGCCCAGGGGCCAGTTGCATAAAAGGTTAAGACTAGTCTTACGAATCAGCTAATTTCTTTCTTTAAAGCTGGTAATTATTTTTTAAATTCAGTTACATAAAAATGTAGATTAGTCTAAGTTGAATCCAAAAAATAAGACTGATTACCCCTTGGCTAACTGCTAGTTGGTCAGACTAGTTCTTAACATAGAGGCTAAGTTTATGCAACTGGCCCCAGTTGTGCAAAGACAAAAGGCACTAACAGAGGTAATGTAACTGTAGGTTGACTCACACACACATACGCTTCAGTTAAAAATAAATGTGACGGGTCACATGTTGGCTGCTGTGGACACAGTAGACATGAACAGCAGGAAGGTGCTGTGTTTTCAGAGTCTTTTCAGAGTCCGGGGGGAGGAGTGCATGAGGAAGATGGTGGAGGTGTTTGATCAATCTTTCTCTTTCAGGCCGCATGGTCTCCTGAATTCCTGACCTCTCTCGTGGATCCATTTATTTGACACTAATGGACAGGCAAAGAGAGAAAGAAAGAATGAAAAAGACATTAGGCGGATTGTTTTTTGAAATTTCTGTAAGAAATCCATTTTGCCATTTCAAGCCAAATAAATGGTGACATATGCTCATACATTTATAACTATGCTTTCGAATTTAGCATTACATTACTAATTTATAAATGATAAAAAATAAATATGATGGTATCAGAGTTGACACAACCTGACTTCAAAACTCTTAAAGTGCATTATGTAATGCTGGTAACATAGTTGATTGTAAGATTGTGACAAACCGAACACAATATAAAACATTCATAAAAAACATGTTTTTGCATTCACTTCTTGAAATGATGTTAATAATGCATTCTTTATTTTTATTTTTTTAATTAATTTATTTTTTTAAATAATTTTAATAAGCAATTATTATGATAGTAACAGGGCTGACACATAACAGGTTTTCAAGACTTTTAAACGAAAGCTAAAATGTGCTTGTTTGTCAAAACAGCAGAAAATACTAATGAAGAAATAAAATTAAAAGGGTTGTTCATTTAAATTGACATTATTTGCTCAAGTGAATGAATTATTGATTCTGATGGTAACATAGTTGAAAATTCTGAACAATAAATCTAAAAGAGTTATACTAATAGAAAGACTTCTATTTGAGGTCATTTCCAAGACTTTTTTTATTTATGGAATAATAAATCATCTTAAAAAGTAACAAATATGATGGTAACAGAGTTGACACATAATACAATTTCAAGACTTTTCAAGTGCATAAATTAATCAAAAAAGAAATGCAATTCTGATAGTAACATAGTTAATATTGTAAGACTATGACAAACTGAACAAAATGTAAAATACACTCATCAAAAATGTGGTTTTGTGATCACTTCGTGAAATGATGATTAAGTTATTATGTGTTTTTTAAATTTTTTGAATAATTTATTACTTTAATAAGCAATTATTATGATGGTAACAGGGTTGACACATAAAAGGTGAATGAATTATTAATGCTGATGGTAACATAGTTGACAATTCTGAATAATAAATCCAAAACAATATAGTAACAAAAAGAGAAGACTTTTATTTGACGTCATTTTCATCAAAGTTTTTTTTTTAATTTATGGAATAATATATTACTTTAAAAAGGGCTAAGTTTGATGGTAACAGAGTTGACACATAACACGACTTCAGGACTTTTAAAGTGCATAAATTAAAAAGAAATGTAATGCTGATAGTAACATAGTTGATATTTTAAGATTGTGACAAACTGAAAACCATGTAAGATAAAGCCATGAAGAGAAGACTTTTATTTATCTTCATGTGCTGAAAATATGAGAAAGTCATTAAGATTGTGACAAACTAAACACAATATAAAATACATTTTTTGCAAAATGTTTTTGTGTTCACTTCCTGAAATGATGAATAATGATGATGATAACAGGGTTGACACATAACAGATTTTCAAGATTTTTAAATTACAGATTGTTAGTTAAAATGTGCTTTTGGCATTATTATTAATTTGACATTATTTGCAAAAAGTGAATGAATTATTGATGCTGATGGTAACATAGTTGACTATTTTGAATGATATATCTAAAACAGTATAGTAACAAAAAAAGACTTGTATTTTAAGGTAATTTTCATCAAACAATAATTATGTTGCTAAGAGGTGTTTTTTTATTTATGGAATAATACATTATTTTAACAAGGGACAATCATGATGCTAACATGAAACATAACACTGCTTCAAGACGTTTACATTGTGAATTGTGCAATCTAAAATGTGCATGTGTGCAAGGAAATGTTTAGAAAATGTCTATTATAATGATAAATAGTAAAAACTACGGTCTAATCATTGTTAATCAGTATATACACATTAAGAGGGACAATTTTTATATAGAAATAACTAAAATACTAAATTTGTGTGACACATTCGGAGCATGAAGAAAATCTCCTAATAATAAACTGCATCTGAGACACTCACCCCACTTGTTACCCAGCAGAACTGGACAAGCTGCGTGTCTCGTGCTGTAATCTCCCTCTCCACTGGCAAACAGATTATACCAGAATACTGCTGTACCCTGAACACAAAAAAAAAATATTTATATATAGTGACAACTGTTAACAGAAATGGCAGTCGTGTCATTCAGTTCGCAGTTAAGTATTATTTCCACAACGAGTACTCACTTTAAAAGTGTGCTAAAGTATACTTCCTTTTCACAAGGATAGGTAAAACTTTTTTTTCATTGAATTTCTAGCTATATTGTTATATATAGACTCCGTAAATAAATTACCCACAGAATAACATTTTTAAAAAACATTATACCATCAAACATATAAACAAACAAGCACCTTCATTGGCTTTACTGCAGCTCCAATGTCTGGAAAGACTGTGGCGCCCCCTGCTGTTACATCACTCATCTGCAACAAAGCCAATGTTTCACAGGGAATTTTATACCAAGTGATGATGAGAGTAGAAGAGCCAATCCTGACAAGACAGATCAAATCCTACTCACATAGAAGAGCCAGGTTGCTATTCGATTCCCTGTGCCCAGTTCTTTGAAGGCATCTGGTTCATCTTTCTGGTGGAAAAACATGCAAAATTGTATTAGGTTTCATACTCAATGAAACAGGATAACGATTGAAGAGCTTCGCATTTACCCGTCCAAAGTCAAAGTGGGGCTCATATTGTCCACCAACACCATAATTTGCCACCTAAGAGAGAAAGAAAAAAGGTCACACATTAAGGTCCAATTCTCACTATTAACAAACCATTAACCACGACTTTTGTCCACTTCCAAAACAAAGATTCACATATAATGTACTCACCCCCTTGTCATTCAAGATGTTCATGTCTTTCTTTCTTCAGTCGAGAAGAAATTATGTTTTTTGAGGAAAACATTTCAGCATTTTTCTGCATATAATGGACTGATATGGTGCCCCGAGTTTGAACTTCCAAAATGCAGTTTAAATGCGGCTTCAAACGATCCCAAATGCGGTTGTAAAGGATCCCAGCCGAGAAAGAAGGGTCTTATCTAGCGAAACGATCGGTTATTTTCATTAAAAAAATACAATTGAAATACTTTTTAATCTCAAACGCTCATCTTGATTTGCTCTCTCTGAGCTCTGAACTTCTCTGTGTGTCGAAAAGCTCCAATCGTATTTTCTACCTTAACTTCAAAAATCATTTCAAAATCATCCTACATTGCCACAGAAGTACCGACCCAGTCTCTGCAAAGTAAACATGCAAAGAAGATCAAACACCCTTAACAAAAAAGGGAAAAACAGCGATATAGGACGATTTTGAAGTTGAGGGAGAACATGAGATGGGAGTTTTTCGACATACTCTAACTGTCATGAACCGGTAAACAACAGTCAAGACAAGACAAGCGTTTGACATTAAAAAGTATATAAATTGTATTATTTTTATGAAAATAACCAATCGTTTCGCTAGATAAGACCCTTCTTTCTTGACTGGAATCATTTACAACAGCATTTGGGATTGTTTGAAGCCACATTTAAACTGCATTTTGGAAGTTCAAAATCAGGGCACCATATCAGTCCATTATATGGAGAAAAATGCTGAAATGTTTTCCTCAAAAACCATAATTTCTTTACGACTGAAGAAAGAAAGACATGAACATCTTGGATGACAAGGGAGTGAGTACATATATTTGAATCTTTGTTTTGGAAGTGGACTTCACCTTTAATAAACTCCTAATTTGCTGCTTGTTAACAGTTAGTGAGGTAGTTGTTAAATTTAGGAATTAGGTAGGATAATGAATGTAGAATATGGTCATGCAGAATATGTGCTTTATAAGTACTAATAAACAGCCAATATGCTAGTAATATGCATGCTAATATGTAGCTAGTTAACAGTTTGAATTGGTCCCTATACTAAAGTGTTACCAGAAAAAATAATAAACTCAAAAAAACTCAACCTATTTTTAGTCTCATGCATTAAATGTCTTATGAACGTTACCTGTAGTTCTTCTGCTGTTTTGACATCGAGGCCTGTGATGTCTTCTATGCGCTGGTTTAGGCGATCCACAACCGGATGCTCATATGCCGCCAACCACGCACTGAGAGAAGAGACAATAGTATCATATAAGCTTCATATTCCTACTGAGAACTATTTGAATTGATGTAACATATTGTTTTAATACATAACAAATCCAGCTGCAAAATTAGTGTTCAGCAATAAAGTAAAGCAATGTTTAGTATGTGAATGAACTTTTAGTATTGTTAGTATGCAGCATTCAGGTAATATAAACCAAGGTTTAGATTAGACTGTGCCCGTGCAAAACTCTTCACCGCCAAGCATGTCAAAACTGCCCATCCTTAAAAACAGGGTTTATGAGATACTATATATTCATGAACTTGTGAATCTGTGAGTTACTGACAGAAATGAGTGTTTGGTCGACAGGTTTCAAACAGGTAAGTTTGTGATGACATGGCCAGGGTTACTGAAACACTATAAATAATTTTACAAAGGCAGCATGCCTTAAAAGAAAGTAACCTGTCAAGTAAAACTACTGATGAGAGGCACCCATGCAGTCCAGATGTTATGCAACTATCATGTTTATAATGTCAAACATTGGCAAGAAGTCATTTTTTAAGAACAAAATATTATAATTTTGTGCAACAACTTTACTAAACTGTTTTAAAATAATTTATTTAAATTTAAAATATAACAAAAATAATACACATATAACAAATATATATTCAAAATATTTATAATAATATATAATCTAATATATAAAGTGCAGCTTAAAAGTTTTTGGACCCTTTTGATTGTTCTATATTTCTGCATAAATATAATGCAAAACATCATCAGTTTTTGGCACAAGTCTTGAAAGCAGATAAAGAGAACCCAATCTATTTCTACCCAAAATATTTTCTTTGTCATTTATTTATTGAGAAATATGATCCAGTGTTGCATATCTGCGAGTGGCAAAAGTATGTAAATCTCTGCTTTCAGTACCTGGCGTGACCCCTTTTTGCAGCAATAACTGCACCTAAACATTTCTGTTTACTGTTGTTCAGTCCTGCACAAGTGCTTTTAGGAATGAGCTCATTCCTCAGTACAGAACCACTTCAGCCATTCAGAAAAAATAACCATGTCCTTCCTTAACCGTTCTTTGGTAGAACGACTTGTGTGCTTGAGGTTACTGTCTTGCTGCATGACCCATATTCTCCTGAGATTCAGATGTCCTGACATTTTACTACCACCTTCATGTTTCAAAGATGGGATAAAGTTCTTATGCTGAAATGCAGCGTTTTCCTTTCTAAACATAATACTTCTCATTTAAACCAAAAAGTTCTATTTTGGTCTCATCCGTCCACAAAACCTTTCTCCAACAGTCCTTTGGCTTGTCCACATGATCTTTAGCAAACTGCAGATGGGCAGTAATGTTCTTTTTGGAGAGCAGTGGCTTTCTTAGTGCAACTCCACCATGCACACCATGGTTGTTCAGTGTTTTCCTAATGGTGGACTCATGAACACTAACATTAGCCAATGTGAGAAAAGCCTTTAGTTGCTTAGAAATTACCCTGGGGTCCTCTGCAACCTTCCAGACTATTACACGTCTTGCTTTTAGAGTGATCTTTGTTGGTTGACCACTCCTGAGGAGGGTAACAGTGGGCTTACATCTCCTCCATTTGTACTCAATCTGTCTGACTGTGGATTTGTCCAAACTTTTAAAGATAGCTTTGTAACCTTTTCTACCTTGATGAGCAACAGCAGATCTTTTTCTGAGTCCCTCAGAGATTTCCTTTGTTTGTTGTGATTCACTCCCACAAGCAAACCAAACTTTAATAGATCCCTGTCCTTTAAATAAAACAAGGTAGGCAGTGACACCTCATAGTAATCCCATTGACTAAAAAAAAACCTCTAAACAAATGGATTCTAATTTCACCTTCAAATGAACCGCTAATCCTAGAGATTCACATACTTTTGCCACTCACAGATATGTAATACTGACTCATTTTCCTGAATAAATATACGACAAAGAAAATATTTTCATCTCATTTGTTTGATTGGGTTTCTTTGTCTACTTCCCGGACTTCTGTGAAAATCTGATTATGTTTTGGGTCATACTTAGAAAATTCTAAAGGGTTCACAAACTTTCAAGCAGCACTGTATATATATATGTGTTTCTAAGAAAATTAAACTCTCTCAGTAACTCATTTACTTTACAAAATGATATAAAATGAAAAGAATCAGCGGTACAGAAGGAAAGGGGGAGCAGCCAGACGTGACCTTTGCACTTTATTTTTGACCCCTTACCTCTTGGAGACTCTGTACTGGGCGGTGGTGAGTTTGCCAGTTTGAGGGTCATGCACAGTGGCGCGCCTGAGCTACAGAGCCAGCACAGAGAAAAAGAGAGGAAATAGAAAGGGAGAGGTGAAAGGTGTTGTCACTATATGCTGTTGATACACAGCTTATGCTGAACTACGCCAGCTGTGGACCTGGACTGCATGAGTGGTGTATATGTACCCCATGTCTAACTGCTACAGTTATATCTAAAGGACCTGATTATGTGTCTCTTGTGTGTAAAGAAGCAGTGGAAAAGCAACATTCCCAAGAATGCCAAAACAAACAGGGATATCTATTTATCTACTTATCTACTTTCAAAAACATAAAAAATATATAGTATTATTCCAAACTTTTGACTTTGGTCATAATATGCATGTGATATAAATCCCATTTGTCTGGGCTCTTGTTGCTTTTCCAGCATGCAGCAGGGGGAACTGGTGGTTTGGCAGTACTACAGGCCAACAAGAGCCTTACCTTTTACTGATGCGATAGTGGGCAGTCTCTAGAACACCAGTAATGGGGTTGGCGATGGTGGCTCTGCGCAGCTGTTGAGCCAACCGTCCAAGAGTACACAAGTTACACAGCAGCTGTAGTCTCAATGACTGACTACAGACTAACACACTCGTTCTGTTTTCATGTCTAATGAACTTGAGCAAAGGCATTCTACCTTCATATGAGCCCTTGACACTCTAGACTAGTAATTTTAAATGGGCCCTAAGTAATGATCGGTCAGAGGATGTGATGTTCTGGGGAGTGTTATAATAGAAATACACCAAATACAGATTTTTTTTTTTTTTGCCTATTTTAACACAAAATGATCCTAAATCAATAAACTAATACCAAACAAGTGAAAATATCTGAACTGATATGTTTACACAAGTGCACATGCACTTTAAAGTCTAAATGAATTTCAAGATGCAGTAAGTAAAATATGGTTTAGTGAGGTATGGTTTACCTCACAGTTGTCACTACTAACATGGATGAAGCATCACACAAAAACAGGTTTTTGCTTACAAATGTCATTGTAGAAATACTCTAAGACATAATTGTTACTGTTACCGAACGTGCCTGATAACAGCAAGGTCTTCATCTCATTTGAGCAGACATCATTTAAACATATTTGTCAACAGTTTTATTAGAGATGAAATTTTGTTACAGTGGAAAAAAATATTTGCACATCTTTAAATAATTTTAGGGTGCATGTTATTGCCATTTTTATATTTAAAAATGCTTAAAATGTCTTTATTAAGTTTTTAAAGCTTGAAATTTTCAGTTGCATGGACTTGAATCTCTCTCTCTCTCTCTCTCCTCTCTCTCTCTCTATATATATATACACTGCCCTCCAAAAGTTTGGAAACACCCCTGGCAAAGTGTGGTTTTGAACATTATCAGCATAAATCCTAAAAATACATTAAAGTAACTTGACATTATCATTGAAGACCAGCAATAATCATTTTCATTTTGATTACATAATAATGGCAATATATACATGTCAAAGTCAGACATGCTCCTTTGCCAGCTGTGATGCCTGGTTACTGGTTTAAACTTGGCCCAGGTTTTTAAAATATTTTTGGGTCGGCACACCTTAATAGCTTCAACAACTGATTGCCAATTACGTTTAGAATACAATGAATTTAGGCCCAGATTATGCAGAGCTGTAATAGCTGCTAATGGTGGATATTTTGATGAATCGAAAATGTAAGTTTTTTCTATGTATAAACTGTTTATGTAATAAAATATGTTTTGTTGTCCCTCATCAGTGCAAAATTCTCACAAATTAAAAAGGATTCATGCCAATATTGTCCAATATTCTAGGGCGTTTCCAAACTTTTGGAGGGCAGTGTATATATAAAATGTGTGTAAAATGCATATATTGTATATAAAAGTGGAACTCACCCTTGGTTTGGCCAACTCCTTGACCTTCTCCATTTCTTTTTCTGTTATAATCTCATGGTATCGGATGATACGTGGACGGTCCCATTCATCCTCTTGTTTCACCGGGCCAATCGTGTACAAAGGATGTCTGTTATTGTCGTAGTAACGGCAGAACAAACGGCTCTGTCTGCGTGGTGTCTGTAAGGATGAGAATATATATATATATATGTGTGTGTATATTAGCCATTTCATTTATATCTAAGATAGCACATGACAAATAAACTAAATTGGTTGGTATTTCATTTTCTTGCACAGCATTACTAATTAGACTCAATATGATGAACCAGGTAGGCACTGTCATGAAAATACTCTAATAAAATTATTAAATTTAAATATAAAATATTTAAATTAAAAAAACAGCTGAAACAGCTAAATTGGTGACTGTGGAGCTAGAGCTGCACTGATATATTAATAATGACTGACATCAGCTAATGCATCAGCATTTCATGCTTAATGTGGTATTCTTGTGAGTATTCAGTTACAGTATTTTATTATTCACCATTTTGATTCCTTGTCCTCTACACAGCTGCTCATATTTCCTCTTTTCAGGGAGATATCCCGCTTCCGTCATTTTTTCTTGTTCTTTCTTGCTCTCTTCCTTGGCACTCTGCTCCTTCTCAGCCTTCTTCTGTTTGGCTAGCTGGTAGTCAAAATACTTTGAGGTTCCCAAGTGCTCGCTGGTGCTCAGGATCTGTACAGCAGAGATAAATATGTTAAACATTTTGCAATCGTTTGGGCAATTGTGGAATGCTGAAAAATGATGATAAAGACATTTATAATGTTACAAAATATTTCTATTTCACATGAATGCTATTCTTCTGAGCTTTCTATTCATCAGAGAAACATGAAAAAATTCTACTCAACAGTTTTTCAACAGTTTTTTGAGCATTTCTGAAGGATCATGTGACTGTAATGATGTAATGATGCTAAAAATTCAGCGTTGAGATCACAGGAATAAATTACATTTTAAAATATATTTAAATAGAAGCAATTATTTTAAACAGTAAAAATATTTCAATATTTTTATTACTTTGCTGTCCTTTGGATCAAATAAAAGCAGACTTGGTGAGCAGAAGAGACTTAAAAATAAAAAAACTAAAAATCTTACTGTTCAAAAACTTTTGACTGGTAGTGTATAATTAGAAAGAATGAACCATTCTAGAGTTAGTGGGGTGATTTGGTCAGGGAGTGCGTCTTTATAGAAAAAATATTTAAAAACTAAATTTTTACAGCAAAGATTTTTTTTCCATGTGAAATCCTTTTAGGGCGGCAAGATTTGGGAAAAACTTTAAAATGTGTGTGTGCATACTTAGGTTTATTTTTCCAAGAATCAGCTCAATCCTCTTTCAGTAACCATTTCAGAGAAATATCTCTTTCCACTTGAGCTTTCATAGGTCATTTTTACTTATTCAATGTGACTAAAAAAAGGATAATAATTTTCATGATTTTATTGTGATTATTGATTATAATATCTGTAATAAAAACATTAAATAAGAAACATACTGTAACAATACTGTAAAGTAGAAAAAATAAAAATAATTTTATTTTACTGTTAAATGATAATACTAATATTTATCTCTTTACCAGCTTGCTGTCAAATTAAAATATGCACTGTTGGTTTTGGTGGATTTGGTGGATGCACTGAGTGAGGCTTGGCTCTGTGTGTTCATTTACACGCGGGAAGCTCATCATATCAATATCAGAACAGCTTGATTCACAGTAAATGAACCAAGCCATTATTAGACGCTAAAACACTGTATGATATACTATATGTATGTAAATGCCACACTTGAAACCGGTAAAGCATAAATTTATTGAATTAAATCACAGCCTGCACTAACTGGCAATCACACTAAGCCATATCATGACACTGATTTCAGCCCTAGTGTGAATATTATATTATAGTACTGTAGAGCAAACTAACCCACGCTCAGCAGTCTCTTGGTATGTTCCAGAGCTCTCTCCAGCTCCCCCTGCTGGTACACTGAGTAGCTGAGGTAGTCCAGCACGGTCACAATTTCAGCACTGGATTCTTCTCCTTCATCCAGTTGCTTGAGAGCTTGGGCCATCCATAACTCAGTGTGGTAGTAGTCTGCCTCAGAGTAGGCAATTTTTCCCAGCTCAAAACAATCTTCTGCCGTCAAGGTGCTTTTGAATGACAAGCTTGTAGTAGCACCTACAAGAAAACATGCAATGAGATGTCATAGAAATACAAAGGATGTTTGGAAAAAGGGGAGAGCTCACACTCACCGGGCAGGTCTCCAGAAGAGATGGTCTGTGTGTCAAGTTGATAGGTGTCCTGTAGTCGGAGAAGAGCTTTGGCTGCACCAGTCTGGTCTTCATCATTAGGGAAATACTGACGCTGAATGGTCAGGTTTGAGATAAAACCTAAAGAAAATGTGATTATTTTTTCATTAAAAAAAAACATTTATAATAAGAACATCTTACAGTTTACAAGTGCTAGGGCACATTTCTTAATACTTTTTTAAATCTTAACCAACTTTCAGCTTACATTTTGCATCCAAAATACACTAAATCTATCAAAATACTTCATACATGTTTCAAATCAACTTATTCTACCATAACACTAGCAAAGGTTTTCACCCAACAAACACATTTGGATGCTTTATATTATAAAATGTTTTATTTTGTATTTTTTTTTCATCACAAAACAAGAATGTCAGCTCTCTGGCTCTCTGCAGTGAATGCTTTACATTGCAGTTCAAAATTATTTTCCCTCTTTGTACTGATGATAATTACATTTTAAAACCAACAAGCATGTTATTGTTTATTTAGTACTGACCTGAATAAGACATTTCACATAAAATATGTTTTTATATATTCCACAAGAAAAAATAATAGCTGAATTTATAAAAATTACCCCGTTCAAAAGTTTACATCCCTGTGATTCTTAGTACTGCTGTACCACAGCTGTGATTTTTTGTTTAGCGATAGTTGTTCATGAGTCCCTTGTTTGTCCTAAACAGTTAAACTGCCCTTCAGGTCCCACAAATTCTTTTTTTTTTTTTTTCTTAGCATTTTTGTGTATTTAAACCGTTTCCAACAATGACAGTATGATTTTGAGATCCATCTTTTCACACTGACGACAACTAAGGAACTCATATGTTACTAAGCATTAAGAGCCGGGGGGTGAAAACTTTTTGAATTTGAAGATCAGGGTAAATGTAACTTATTTTGTCTTCTGGTAAAAATTTAACTATCTGTAGCCTCTGAAGGGCAGTACTAAATGAAAAAAATATTAGATTTAGGCAAAATAAGAAAAATCTCCATTCTGTTCAAAAGTTTTCACCCTCCTGGCTCTTCATGGATCGTTTTTCCTTCTGGAGCATCAGCGAGCGTTTGAACCTTCTATAATAGTTGCATATGAGTAACTCAGTTGTGCTCAGTGTGAAAACATGGATCTCAAAATGGTGCGGTCATTGTTGCAAAGGGTTCAAATACACAAAAATGCTGGAAAACCAAAGAATTTGTGGGACCTGAAGGATTTTTCTGAAGAACAGCAGGCAGTTTTACTGTTCAGGACAAACAAGGGACTCATAACTCATCACTGAACAAAAAAACACTGTGGATCATTTAGGTAAGAACACAGTATTAGGAATCAAGGGGATGTAAACTTTTGAACAGGGTCATTTTTATAAATTCAACTTTTCTCTTGTGGACTATATGTAAACATCTTTTATGTTAAATATCTTATTCAGATCAGTATTAAATAAACAATAACATGCATTTTGTATGATCCCTCTTATTTCGGTCAAATAATTTCCATTTTGCAGATTCTAAAAGAAGGATGTAAACTTTTGACCTCAAGTGTACTAAAGTTTGACAAGACAAACTTGACAAAACCTTGTCTGAAAGTTTAAAATAGTTTTAAAGCTTTAAAAAAGTTTGTTAAAAATGTTGCCAATAAAAACACAAAACAAACCATAACAACCCAGACAACATTAAACCTCAGTAGACCCCCAAGAAACTACATCAGCCACTTCAGACTCCATTATCAGACCCATCGCCATTCCACTCTACCCAGAAAATCAGAAAACCTCATTACATGTCTTAAGAAGAGTCTTTTATTGGTTGTAAAGAATGCTGCAGGGCATTGCATGAATATTTAACACTTTGCTTGGTGTTGTTAGCATTTCCAGTATTTCTGAGAATAGCTTTAAATGCTGAATAAATAGATGTTAATGGGTTGAATTACAGTCATACTAACCGTCAGACATGTCCTTGAGCACAAGGTCTTCCACTTCACCCCACTCCGTGTTTAGTCTCTTCATGAGTTTAAAGGCATTGACAGGGTGACCCAAAAACCCCTCTGGGTCCTGTGTGGCTGTCGCTGTTAAAGCATCTAGCTTCTCAGCCCACCTGCAACACACACACACAGTGTCAGAGTGGCTTTATTGTCATTTCAATCACATACAGCTTGTACACAGTAAGACCAAATATTGCTCAAGAACCACATAATAAGGTAATATGGTTCATACTTTGTCTGATGACAGTATCTAGATCTTATATCCCCAGCAAAATGATGTTGAAAAAAACATATAAAATATTCAATGATAACTTAACGAAATGCACAGAACGTTATGTACAGATGTGGCTAACATGAGAATATCAAAATAAAGGTGCATCTTAAAAATATATTTTTTTATGCATTGCATTGACTTATCATATAGTAAGTCATCTGACTGATGCATTGATAATTAATTTGATCCATACAAAAAAGTGATACTTTTTATTAGTAATACTAAAATAACATGTTAGTGGAATCCTTACACTACTAGATATCACTATCATCAAGTTTTACTGGCATATATAATTAGAACTGGCATATATAATTGGAAACATAAACTTAGCCAGCCATTTTAGAAATTTCTGTCATTCCACATTCAGAAATCAGTCATTGCCCACTCAAAAAGGTATGAGACATTTGTTATACATATACTTCTGCGTGTTGTGATACTGTTACTCACTGTTTCACTTGCTCCAGTTTGCTCTCCTCTGCTTTGATGTAGTCTTTCAGTGACGTCACCAGGTCTTTTTCTGTGAACAGCAAATCTGTCATCTGACCTGGCAACAAAGAACACAGGTTAAACCGAGCATCACTCACTGGTAAATGACCGGTCTAGTTCTCCACAACACCTGTCAGCTGCATCTTCTAATCTTCTGTTAATGGATAAACAGTGGTAAACATTCATGAACACAGGATTACAGGCTTATGCTGCCTGTTAGAATCTGTAGGAACATTTCAAACATGAATTTATAAAAAGGTGAAAAGTTGCATACCAATGGATGTGAAGAAGTCATTGTGAGCAGAGGAAGACTTTAGCAGAGAGATGAGTAAAATGCAGCACACACTCTTAACTCCCATTTTACCAATTTCAACACAAAGACCTAAAAGAGAAAAAGTTACATTGTAAAGTTACATTATTTTATATATAAATGTATTTATATATAAAATAAATAAAATTATCATTAACTAAACTTAAACTATTAAACAGTGTTATTTTTAGGGCTGCCCTCAACTAAAGATATTTCTGGTCTACTGTTAGTCGCACATTTATTAATAACCATATAAATCATAATAATGAGCCTTTAATTCCCTACATAGCCTAATACGCATTCACGTGCCACAGCGCACCAGCAGATATAATAAAGCACCTTTCTCACATTTCCGGGTTTCTCGTAGCGGAAGTTGTCATAGTTGGGTAAAATCCGAGAGCAGTAAATAGGAGAGTATCACAAATGTATTTTTTGCATTCCCATTTACTCAAATATCAACAGAAAAACTCCACAATAGTGTTTTCACAACTTTCAATCAAATGAAAAAAATGAAGAGAGGCTGATATCAGCAGTCAGAAGAGAGAACGATGTCAAAATTACCGTCCCTCCCATAGAGGTGGCATTATAAACACCCTCGCAATAGCGTTAACTCGTTTTTTGTAACTTGTTGAAAAGGTGATATAATACCAAGTATAGTGTTATAAATGTAAATATATTAAAAAATATATATATATATATATAAACACATTTTCAGGATTTATTATGATGATGACCGTTGAAACGCATCACAGTCTTGTGAAAAGGTTCACTGTGTCAGGGAAAAACTGCAAGGGGACTGCATTAATATTTTAGTCGGTGTTGGTGACACTGACTCGTCATCTCTGCATTAGTGATGCACCTATATGGAGGTTTCATACGGATTACATAATCAGAGAATATTTGTTTTCTATTTGAATTGGTTCATTTAAAAGTAGACATTTCATTCTTTGTAGATATATTTATCATGTCTGTAAGGCTAGTATACAGTTTTGGAGTGACACGCTCAAGATCAGAGACCTAGATGGCAGAAAGCGCATCCTGTTTGCTTTTTTTTGTCTTTACAGATTCGAAAAGTAGCAGCAAATGAGCAGCTACTCTTCAGCTTCCACACACCACAACAGCAACTTCAATAGCGCAGATTTTTTTAGGTTAACATTAGATTGAGCAACCATGTAAAGTTGCTACTACATACATCTTCAGATAAAAAAGCCACGTTTGAGGTCAATGAATGATAGGTGAGCGTTTGGAATAGATGTCATACCCAATGTACTATTACCACATAGACCAGCTGTTAACGATCTGTCCGTCACGGACTGTGTGACTTCACCACTGCCTGTGGAATGTTTTTTTTTTTTCTGCGACTAAATGACAAATAACATTTTGGTCAACCAAGCCTCTCCTCAAAGACTAATGGTTAGTTGACTATAAGGAGGCAGCCCTAGTTAATTTTGTTCAGTAAAATAAATCTTAAATAAAATATAAAAAAATAACTAACTAAAATAAGTTTAAGTTGAAGCACTAAAATTACTAGCTAACAATACACAAAAACTAAAACTGCAAAAAAAGTAAACTTAATAATATAAAAAAGAACAGAAACAAACTTACAAACAAACATCAATTTAATACAAACCTATAATAGCATAATACTAAAATAACACAGGACTGTTGTCTATGGCCACATGTAGGTGCCAGTTAGAAGTTAGAAAAGCAATTTGATCCCAGGTATATTGTGTTTGGACAGGTGATCAGCATGTGTGCAGTATCATCGCTCTAGGCATTTTTATTATGCTGTGTCTTTATAAAGCATTGTGTTTGCTGTTATATTGTTTGGTTTGTTTGCTGTTTAGTGAGTGTAAAGTTTTCATCTTCTTCTTGTAACTAATACAGCGAGTTTCAAGTCTATCATCTAATATTTGTTATGCCTTGCAAACATCAATTTTTGGTTTTCTGCATTTTATATTGCTGTTGAAAATTCTGCTGATTTGATTTGTCACCATTATTTATCATAATGTTATCTAGACAGTCAAAATGAGGTAGATGAGGTTTAGTCAAATTTACATAAATGACTTTGTGTTGAATTTTGGAAACAAAACAACAATCATTAATGCTTTGAATATGCTATCACTTTCCAGCAAAAGTGTGTTTCTGAATTTTTGGTTAAATTACAGACATTAAACTTCAGCTTGACACACTTCATTTTGTTGTATTAGTATTTAGTTAACAAAATATTTTGTGTAAAAAAAAGAATGCATAAATATAATAAGTCATTATTAAAAATAAAAATGTTTTGTTTTGTGCTGGAGCTAGTGAAAAATTTGGGAGGGCAAGTAAAACATCCAGCAGAAAGGAAAGCAAGCTATGTACACCCACAGGGAGAATGTCAGAAACATATTATATTTCACCTAGATCAGTAGATCCATCACTGAAAGCTAATCATTTACAAGTCAAATAGCAAATTCCTATGGAAAAAGGCTCGGAAGAGGAAGTCGTTAATCGTTTATGCAAAAGACGAGCACATTACATGAATGAAGAATCAAAGTAAATAAAAAATATTTTTTTCTGAGCTTAAGTCCAATGCACACACAGCTACAAACATCCACTGAAAAATACCAGAAATAAATCAGGAACTGACAAAGAAAATTGGGTTCAACAAATCATTTTCACAAAAAAAAAAAAAAGGAAGTTCACAATCCATGTGTAAGTTGCTCAAGTGTTATTAAAGAGACAGCCCACTCAAAAATGAAAGTTTATGTTATTTCAAACCTGTATGCTTTTCATTCTTCTGCAGAAATTAGAAATAACATTGACTTTTGCTGCGTGAGGAAAAAACAGAGACATTTCTCATAACATTCCTTTACGTTCCACAGAAGAAAATAGGTCATACAGATTTGGAAACACTTGAGGGTGAGTAAATGATGACAGAACTTTAATTTTTATGTGAACTATCCCTTTACCACCTAAACAGAATAATAAACTTCTCACAGCTGCTGTTATTACTCAGCAGTGAGGCGTACGAGAGTTGTTCTTAGCCAGACAGATTGTCCGCACAAAACCCCACCGGCACTGTGAAACAAGAAAGGGTTGCCAGCTCACCGCCAGAAGCTTCACTGCATTCAGTTAGCCTGTTGCTTCCATTTATAAATAGAGCAGAAGAACCAAAAAGACCACACAAACTTCTTCCTTCCCTAGTCATTTTTTTTCCTACTGCATTCGTTTCATCCGAATTTGCATTCCATCCATCCTACATAGTATGCAAGATAAGAATCCCAAATCTCCGTTTCAAAAATTCTGTTATTTTATTTTATTTTACTGTACTTTTTGATCAAATAAACACAGCTTTTGTAAGCATAAGAGAATTCCTGGACTTTCAAATGGTTTAAATGAATATACAAACTCGCATACAATATTCACATTCTTCCTTCCTTTTCAAGACTATCCTGCCATTTCAACAAAACTTCGCTTACATTTTCCAGCTAGATAACATTACAGACATCCTTATGTTTTAGTGTGCCAAATATCATAACGTTTGTACAAGTAAAAATAAATTGCATTTAATTTAGTTAGACATTACCGCTTGCATGCAAGTGCAAAAGTCACATTTTATTTCAGGAGTTAAGCGCATACTCTCAGTATGTGAATTGGGATGAAGCCTGTTGGGTAACATGGCTCTTTTTAAGTATTTGCTTTTAGATGTCATTTGAGGACAGTTATTTTGCAGGAGGAATCTTACAACAGATGATTTCAAAACCATTTGGGGGGGATAATTATTAGTGGTGTTTGCTAAAGCATTTGAACAAAACCCAAATCTTAAGTGTAACTCATCCTAGCATCATGGCTATGTTTTGTACATGCAAACATTGCTTGTATATTAGTTTCAGTTTATCCAGATAATTTACCATGACCTCTATTCACTTTTGTTTATAACCGGTTTCAGGCACAATAAAGAGTCCAGCAATGTATTTACGACTGATTCATTGTGTTTTAGTAGGTTACTCATACAATTGGTGTCTGGTTGGGTTGAATAACTCACTTTATTCACATCAACATTCGAAAAGTCCCAAAAGACACTAGAAACTAGCTTTATAGGAATGTGAGTTTCTTTTAACTTTCCAAACCAAAATTATTCACTAAAACAAGCCAAAACAGCTGTTCCTCAATCTTTAAAATGCATATCTGGAAAACCGTTCTGACCGTCGCTTGACCTAAACTTCACTTTGCCTTCTGGTGTTAGAAAAACTCAGAAAAGAAAACAAAAACAAAACGTATGCACAAAATGACTGGTTACGAATGCACTTCCCAGACGTCTCCAAAAACTCAACCAACTGTTGGGTGTAAAAACAGCTGCTAAAACAAACACTACAGGAATCTACATAAACACAAATAACACCTGAAAACAGTAGCAAGCAAACCATTTTAGAGTCCTCCTGTAAAAAACAAGTGCATGACATAAACATCATGCTATTTCCTAACTTGAAAGGACAAAAATGTGATCGGAACATGTGACTAGGCTAAACCTTTGAGGAACTAGTATTAACTTGTAAAAAAAGGCTTGCCTAAAATCCTGCAGTGAATACACTAAAAAAGCAATAGCCTGGGGTGAAGTCAGGGAAGGTTACTGCATGTGGTCACCATAACAGAGAAGGACTACACCCCTTGTAGTAGGGCCAATCCTAGTAAGGAGTCCATAAAATGCAAATAAAGTAAGCTCAGTAAGACCATAATTAATTACAATAAATGTCTAATAAATTATAGCATTGTATTTTTGTATAAATTTATACATTATAAAAACATATGAAGTATTACACTCTTGTTTATGATATCAGTTCTAGTGTTAAAAGAAGTTAGTAGTATTTCGATGGAAAACGGGAAGAGAATATACTGCTTCACATTTGAAATATCATATTGGATTTGACAACCGTGTAACTGTAACTATGAAAAAACTACTTGTCATGTAATCTAAATCATACTTCATATTGCAACAACTAAATTGTCAGTCAGAAATAGGCCCATTATGTAAAATGAACAACTTGACTTTTAAGGTCTTATTTTAAAGGTCAGTCAGACAGAAATACATTTCCAGTGCTTATAACACTAGCAAAAACTACAGTAGTATTAATATATGTAGCTTGTTTTGTTTTGGTCAGTTTTTTAAAAACGTACCATGGTAATACCATGGTACAACGACAGTGCTTTTTCTAAGTACAAGTGAGTGTACATGTGCAAACAGCATGCTCTGATGTTAAGTCGAGTGACTAAATTATTTCCATTATTATAACACGTTATAACAGACGAATAACTATTATTACAGTGTTTTACAGTTAGCGGGATATTTGTAAACGGAGGAGGATTGAGTGCCACGTCCCTTCCCCTCCCCCAGTACATCACCCAAACACTGTAACTTTACTATACTTCATTGTTACAACTTGTGAACTTCTAAAAGTGTTTTTCTGTACCTCTTTTCCACTGCAAATAATCTTAACTATTTTAGCCTGCTCATATTTTCAAAATAGATATAAAGAGGCTAAACTCTTGTTACTTTAAAATCAATTGATTCTAAATAAATGAAACTAAACACAATTTTTAGTACATTTGACTTCAGTATCACCATATTACATATCATGAATATTAGTTTATGTTATTTCATGTAACAAACAACTATTTTATCCCATGTAATAGCGTAGGAAATCTCCGGATAAAGTGTATGTGATTTTATGATCGCAGTGTTATTTTAAATCAGAAAGCAAGATGGTTTTCCATCAACTGATCAAATCTACGCCCCCAAATCTTACAAAAATATTTTTAAAAATATGCTGACAACCGGTATTTTTTAAGTAAAGCGAGCAATGGTAGCACACGGAACGGGAAAACTGAAAATATGCAGGGAAATTTCTAGAGTGTCTTGAGCCTGTGTCTATAATAGTGAGAGTATGCGGTCATGTCTAGATATGTTTACTGGAGCGTTATAAACAGGTCTACTTACTGTTTCTCCGTGAAATGAGTTGATAACTGCAAAATGGGAAAGTGTTGTTCGGTTAGCTCCTCTGCCTCTCTCGCTCCTCAGCGGCTCGTTTGCTACAGAGCTGTAAAGAACAGTGCAGCTGAACTAGGGAAAGAGCTACAGAGGACAAACGGTTGAACTGCAGCGCCATCTGCTGTTCATAAAGAACAACCGTATTCTCTTGAAATAGTGGAAAATATGAATTTCTTCCCAGTTTTTATGTACCGTATATACTTATATATATATATATATATATTTAAATGGTTCATACAAATGTTTTTTCGGATTTACAATAATTTACAATAAACAATAATGATTTATTGTTTGTTGTGGTAAAAATGATAGTCCAACCGAGGGACAGTTGTATTTTTAATAATCTAAATAAATAAATAAATAAATACATACATCCCACACAATAAGTTTGGGGTAATTCAAATGCACACCATGGATTTTCAGATTTCAAGAAAAGTAAGACAAAGCTCAAAATCCATGCATACAAGTCATTAAAACATATAAATGAAAGTTGTATAAATGTTTAGATAGATAGATATTTAAAAATGTGCTGTGGTATATACCACAATAACTTTAGAAGACTTTAAAAAGAGTATTTAATACAAAAAATTTGTACAAAACCTTATAATGTACTTAAACTGAACGCAATAATTTGGGGATTTAATTGCATTTGATTTACATAAAGTAAAATTTGGTACATTTAAAATATATGACATTTAAATATAATATTAATTAATTTAACCTAGTTAAAACAAAAAAAATAATAATAATAATTTACCATTATTACAAAAGCATTTTGTACAAAATGAGTGTTTACTTAGGTGGCATTGTATTTTATATATTATCGGCAAGTAAATATAAAAACAAATACACACACTAAAAGTGCACACTAACATAATTAAGCACACTACAGACAAAAAAAATAAGGTACAGACGTAAAAAGCATAAATAATGTACCAAAAAAAATCTTTGTATAATCAGACGTCTATATCCATCTATATCGACAGAGGGCTCTGTTTTCACACTGACTCCACAGCCGCTCTTGATGACGTACTGACGTCGTACGTATTACGCGCAAGCGTCATTCGTAGGACTATACAAACAATCATGTATGTTTACTTATGACAGTAAATCACTTAGGATGCTATATGTTATGTAAACGGAAAGCTTGCTAAAGTGGAGAGCGATAAAGTACTACAAAACAGACTCTTTGAATTTATGCAGTGTAGTACTACGGTGCATTGTTACAAAGTTATATGTATTTTTGTGTCATTCAACTAGCTGTGTCTTCACACGAACAAAATCAGCTGTCATTTACAGGAAACCCTGATACTGAAAGAAGAGTCTGTACTGCCAGTTTACGTTTGTTTCAAGGGCAAGGTCTGTTTCTTACACCCTGCATGACTGTTCAAGTTTCATTTAGGCTGAGCATATGTAAATATTTGTTAAAACCTTTCTGTTGAACATACAGACATTATCTTGTGGACCTTTTTAGACATGCTGCAGCCATTCAAGCTTTGTAACCTGGTACTATCACGCTCCTTCTCTGGATATGTGTCTCGAATCAGGTCTGTTTCTTTAAAGCACATTTATTTATAATATAAAACATGCCACTGGAGTACTAAAAATATAGTTTAAAAAGAACTGTAAATCTCTCAAAACTTGTCAAGAACATGTCTAGGTCATATCTGACCCCAAAATGAAAAGAAAGACAGAGAACGTATTATGGATAACTACTATTTCTACTATTATTAATAATAATTCATAATAAATAGAAGTATTATTAAGTATTATTTGTAATAGTTCCCACCGTGACCTATGGACAGTTCATGCAATTTTTTAAACATCTTTATATAAAATAAAATATTCCTGTTTAGGTACCTTATGAGATTAAAGGAGGACGATGAGGCTTGTCGAGAGGCATTGAAGTCTGGGAACTTTCTACTTTATCATAAGCTTTCGCCTTTACTGCGAAAGACCAGCAGTGGCACTTACAAACTGGCTTCTCTGAAAACCTCAGGTTTCAATACAACACCATTTAAACTCTTCTGTTGCATAAATAAAAGGATTGTGCATATACATTTGTTTATTTGTATGCCAATTTCTCTAGATTTGGAACAAATACTGGAGAATGTTGGAAAGGACACACACTTTGTTAATGAATCTTTTCTTCTGGGATGCACTGACAAGGGTGAACCACAGTTCTCACTGGAAGTAGGTCAGTTTATACAGCCGTTACTATACAATACTATAAAAATCTAGCTTAAAGACAAACATTCTCCAACTGGAAAATGTATCAGTATGATTTTTTTTATATATACATCTGGCAAGTGCTTTTATCCAATGCTACTTATGTTGCATTTGTTCACTTACAGTATATTGCTTTGGTGTTGCTAGCTCCATACTTCACTGTTTGAGCTACTGGAATGCCATAGGAATGGGAATGGTGTTTGATTGTTCCTGGAATGTCCATGACATTTGATTCTTATTAATTTCCAAGCCTGGAAAACAATGTTAATATTTCCAGGGGACCATAGGAGCCATGTATACTATAATATACTGTACTGTAAACTGTATATTGCTTTATACACTAGTATCAGCTCATGAAGATCTCTTCTTACTGTAGGAGATTTAGACCGCAGTGCATTGGAGAAGGAGTGCAGAGGGATGTTTGTGGACCTCAGAAAAGCTTTCTTCATGTTACCTGGACCAGAGTCTCCTCTTGCAGCCAAGGTATGTACTTTAGGTTTCTAAATGATAAGAAATGTTAGTGCATTGTAATCGCTTTAAAATGTCATGATTTTGTGCCAAATTACAATAATTTTAAAAGATGAATAATAGAAAGTTAAGAAAACATGCTGTAAGCAAGTTGCATGTTCATAACATCATTAAAGTCACGATTAAAATAAATTTTTCTCTATTATTGATCAATTTAAAGCATATTATTGATCTTATTGCGTGCAATTCACCCATTAATATTTTTGACCTCGTAATTTTTAATGTTTCATATGTTATAACTGGATCAACAGAGAAACAACAGATTTCTCCAGTCATTTGCTAAAACCCCACCACTTACAACTGACTGCAAGCTTGCATTTAGATCTGCCTCCACCTAATCAACAGCTGATGTATAGAACCAAGTCCCTTTTTTATTCTTTATTCTGTTCAATAATTTTTTTTTATTTGGCAACCATCTCTAGGAAGTTATCAGTACAAAAAGAGTTTAATTTACTGTTTGTTTTAGGGACAAGCTCTCCTTCGATGGCACCAGACCAATTGCTATTGCAGTGCCACTGGGCAGCCTACGGTCAGGAACCAATCAGGAAGTCTCAGAGTTTGTCACAGCAGTGGCATCACCTACTACCCCAAAGTAAGCAGGTGCTTTTCACAGTGTCAGACAACACATGCAAGACATTCGACAGAAAGCATTGTCCGATTTTTCAAAAATTGTAATTTCTGTTCTATCTCACTTGTGTCATTAGTGCAAATTTTAATAATTTTAATGTGCTGATTAAATAATGGCATATTATAATTTTCCCAGTATCTAACAGATATTTATTAATATATTTAGACATTGTTTTAGGCTACTATTGTATGTATTAAAGTCTAATATAGTAATTTACTTTGGCAATATCAGCAAACAACAGTAGATTTTAAATAGATAAAAAAAGGTAATCAATACAAACTTTGTTGAAAGCTTAGCCATAAAATTTGAAATTGTTCTTTGATTGGCTATGGCCATAAAGTTTGAAAGGCTATGCTAGTCATATGCTGGTTGCTAGGCTAGACTAGATAGATAGATAGATAGATAGATAGATAGATACACTGACTTTCAAAGGTTCAGAATCAGTAAGATTTTTAATGTTTTAAAAAAAAAAGTTTTTTATTCTCATGAAGGCTGCATTTATTTGATCAAAATACATAAAAACAGCAATATTGTGAAATATTATTACAATGAAAAATAACTGTTTTCTGTGAATATTTTTAAAATGTAATTTATTCCTGTGATCAAAGATCCAGTCTTCAGTGTCACATGATCTTTCAGAAATCATTCTAATATGCTAATTTATTATCAATGTTGAAGACAGTTGTTCTGCTTAAAATATAGTTGGAACCTGTGATAGTTTTTTTTAGCATTCTTTAATAAATAAAATGTTAAAAATAACAGCATTTATCTAAAGTAGAAATATTTTGTAACAATATAAACTACCATTTAAAAGTTTGTGGTCAGTAAACTTTATTCTTTCTTTTTTGAAAGAAATTAATACTTTTATTCACCAAGGGATGTGTTTAATTAATTAAAAGTGATGGCAAAAACTTATATTGTTAGATAAGATTAATATTTTTAATAAATGCCATTCTTTTAAACTTTTTATTCATCAAAAATCCTGAAAAAAGAATCACATGTTCCAAAAAAATTAAGCAGCACAACTGTTTCCAATTTCCATAAAAGTAATAAATTAGCATATTAGAATGATTTCTGAAGGATCATGTGACTAATTTATATTTTTAAATATATTAAAATAGAAAAACATTATTTTAAACTATGATAATATGTCACAATTCTTTAAAGAAAACATTAAAAATCATAACTTTTAAATGGCAGTAGAGAGAGAGAGAGAGAGAGAGAGAGAGAGAGAGAGACTCAGTTACTACTATTGTATGTAATGAAGCCTAATAGTTCACTAAATAATTTAAAGGTATTAATAATTTAATTGAATAAAAGCTATTTCAATATCAGCAAACTACAGTACTTTTTATAAAAAGGTCCGAATCCATTCTGGTATGAAATGCCCACTTACAACCCAATTAATTCCTGTTTAATCCATTTTCTCAGTGAACTGCAGATACTATTTCTTGTGGTTCTAAAATTATGGTACACAATGAGCACATTAGCATGAAGCTGTTTGTCCTTGACTTGCAGATGGCACCTGTTGTGATCGTGCTAGTGTCTGATGGGAGCAGATGTCTGCTGGCACGCCAGGCCATGTTTCCTCCAGGCATGTACAGCGCGCTCTCCGGCTTTTGTGACATGGGTGAGTCACACTTTATTAGAAGCTGCTGTGCACACCATATCACTCTGTGGAGTTATCTAACCATTCTGCTCTATCAAAACATTTTGCAGGAGAATCAATGGAGGAAGCCTTACACAGAGAGGTGGCAGAAGAGGTGGGTCTAGAGGTGGAGAACCTGCAGTACTCTGGATCACAGCACTGGCCGTTCCCACAAAGCTCCTTTATGTTAGCCTGCCACGCAACTGTAAACCCAGACAAAACAAAGGTGAGACTTAGATCCCTTAAACTACTTATTATAATGAGACACTACAGATTAAAGTCGTCCGTTATGTTATTAAGGGATCTGTATTTAAAATAAATAAATAAATACGGGTAAATATCACATTGAAATGCAAAAATGTTTTTACTTAAATAAATAAATGCCTTTAAACACATTCAATTGCATTCAGATATTTTCTAATACTTTTGAATGATTTTGGTCAAAAGTTTTTGAACGGTAAGGTTTAATGTTTTTTTTCTTCTGCTCACCAAGACTGCATTTATTTGATCCAAAGTACAGCAAAAACAGAAAATTTTGAAATATGTTTGCTATTTATAATAACTGTGACTATTTGAATATTAAAATGTAATTTATTTCTGTGATTTCAGAGCTGAATTTTTAGCATCATTACTCCAGTCACATGATCCTTAAGAAATCATTCTAATATTCTGATTTGCTGGTCAAAGAACATTTATCATTTTATTATTATTATTATTATTATTATTATTATGTTGAAAACTGCTGTGTAGATTTTTTTTTAGGTTTCTTTGATGATTAGAAAGTTCAGAAGAACAGCATTTATATGAAATAGAAATCTATTGTAACATTAACAAATGTCTTTATCATCACTTTTGATCAATTTAAAGCATCCTTGCTAAATAAAAGTATTAATTTCTATAATTTCTTTCCCAAAAATGGTATAGTGTATAATCTACAAAAGCTTTTATTTCAAATAAATGCTGATCTTTGGAGCTTTCTATTCATCAGAGGATCCTGAAAAAAATGTACTCAACTGTTTTAAATACTGATAATAATAATGAATATTTCTTAAACAGCAAATCAGTATATTAGAATGATTTCTGAAGTATCATGTGACGCTGCTGAAAAATTAGCTTGATCACAGGAATAAATTACATTTTAAAATCCATTCAAACAGAAAGCAGGTATTTTAAAAAAGTAAAAATATTTCACAATATTACTGCTGTACTTTTACTTTTGCTGTATTTTGGATCAAATAAATGTAGGCTTGGTGAGCAGAAGATCAAAAATCTTACTGTTCAAAAACTTTTGACTGATAGTGTGCATACAGTATTTCTCTGTCAGTTACAGAACGTGGATGAGAATTGGTTCCGTTATTAAAATACAAAAATAACTGGATGAATACTATTTTGAGACCCTGGAAAATATTCAGTCATATCAAAATATAGGCCTACTTACTTAACCCAGTGACAGCAGAGTAGAGGCATTGCTGTTGTTATAAACTGCTTTAACTGTTCACGTACAGGTGAATATTGACAAGGCAGAACTTGAGGATGCCCGCTGGTTCACTTATGAAGAAATATCAGAAGCACTACAGAATCCACCACGTGACCCCAGAAGAGATCTGCCTGCATTTTGGGTCCCGCCATCTTATGCCATAGCCAATCAGCTCATTCAGGAATGGGCCAATCAGCAGCAGCTATCAAGAAAATTACATGGACTCAAGTAATCATGCATCTATATGCGTTGAGTTACTACTAATATAGAAACTTACCGATAAAAAAATAATATTCAAAGAAGGACTTTTATTATTCTTACAGTATGCCTGGACTGGGGAAAACTGTGAGAATGATAATAGGATGATTGTGATCATGATTTCATATCAAGCAATTATTATAGATATATGTTATATTTGTATAAACAATTATATTTGTAGGTGTTGATGGATTGCATCAAGAAGTATTTGAATTTGGATTTCAAGAACACATCTACCTCAAATCAGTCAGTACACTAACACTTTTTGCAGAAAATATTTTAATGAACTTTTGTTTTTAAAATGTACGTTTTTAATGATTTTTAATTGTCTTGCAATAAAAACATTACCAAGAAATAGTGGTTTCAGTTGTTTAAAAAATACTTTGTTGTTGTTTTTTTTAAGGATGTGCTGTTTCTTGTTTAAGAAAATGTACATTATGTAATTTAAATTTATATTTACATTCATTGGTGTACGAATGTAATTTTTTGTTTCGTTGACTAAGTGGAAAAACTCCTCGACCAATCAGATTGAGGCTTTTCCTTTTCGCATCCAATCCCGCCTCTCCTCCACACTTGGTGGCGCTGAAGCACTAAATCCCGCAGTGGTTCGGTAGAAGAAGAATGGTAGTCAAGATGGATGCGGAGCTGTTGTTGTTTTTGGTTTCTGAGAACAAGGAATTATTTGATAAAAATCACAGTGAGTACAAAAACACGAAGCGGAAAGAAGTTCTCTGGCAAGGAATAGCAGACAAAATGGGAGTCGATGGTGAGTTTTATTGGTGTCGCTTGTTATGTACCGTTACTGTCAGCGCGCCTAACCAGCATCCTCAACGCTTGTGTGTTTGCATAGTGGAAGAGGTGAAAGCTAAATGGAAAAATCTAAGAGACACGTACACCAGGAAAAAGCGACTGGAGCAGGATGGGAGTCGGAGTGGAAGGGCAGCTAAGAAAAAGAAGCAATGGAAATATATGCGAGTGATGGACTTTCTCGACCCCTCCACAGAACACAGAAGGTAGTCGAGTGTGTTTAATTCATACACACAAATTTAATTTATACACACACAAAGCTGTATTGCTATAACAGTGCTTGCAAAAAATATATTTTACTAAATGTTCGCTTTTCAAATCCAACTGACAGCGTGTGATATTGGTCCTTAAAATATTAGTTAAAATACTCTTGTTGTTGTTGCTGAAGTTATGCTCGAAATAGCATATTACCATAGTACTCACACTTACGATTTCAAAAAATGTAATTTCTCAATGCAGATCACACTTTAATACAATGGACTCAACCTCCCATTTCTAGTGTGACAAATGTATTTTTTGCAAGTTTATTATTTTATTGTGCCTGCAAGTATTCAGACATTTTCGTATTAAATTGGATTCAATGTTTAGAGAGAAATTACATTTTCATTTTGGAGATGACAGCCGGATGCTGCATGCAGAATTGATAGCAATGTAAGCATACTAATATTTAAAATATTTAACATCGCATAATGCATGCTTCCACATTTGTTTTATAGTAATAATACACTCTTAAATTGTATACGGCAAAGTATGCTAGTATTTTTTATTTTTTTTTATTATAGTGTTACTCTCCGAACACAACTGTCACATTGCTTAAGTGTAATAAAAACATGAGTTCCATGGGTTTTGTAGATATTTTAAAATAAGTACACTACCAGTTAAAAGTTTTTTGATATTAAAAAAAAAAAGTCTCTCCTGCTTAACAAGCTTGCATTAATTTGATCCAAAGTACAGCAAAAACAGTAAAATATTTTTACTATTTAAAATAACTGTTTTCTATTTGAGTATATTTTAAAATGTAATTTATTCCTGTCATTTCAAAGCTGAATTTTTAACATCAGTCACATGATCCTTAGAAATCATTCTTTTATTCTGATTTGCTGCTCAAAAAACATTTATTATCGTTATTATTATGTTAAAAGAAGCTGAGTAGTATTTTTCAGGTTTGTTTGATGATTAGACAGTTCAGAAGAATAGCATTTATTTGAAATAGAAATATTTTGTAAAAGCCTTCATCATCACTTTTGATTAATTTAAAGCATATATATATATATATATATATATATATATATACTCCAAGCATCAGATTTGAGATAAATGCTGACTTTCTATTAATCGAAGAATCCTGAAAAAAAAAAAAATACTCAATTACTAAACTAATAATAATAATAATAATAAATGTTTCTTGAAAAGCAAATCATCATATTAGAATGATTTCTGGATCAGGAATCAGACTGGAGTAATGATGCTGAATATTTAGCTTTGATCATTATATTTTAAAATATATTAAAATAGAAATCATTTATTTTAAATCATACAAATATTTCACATTATTACTGCTTTTGCTGTGTTTTTGATAATAAATAAATGCAGGCTTGGTGAGCAGAAGAGAATTCTTTAAAAAACATTAAAAATTTAAAACATAAAAAAACTTTTGACTGGTAGTGTAGTTCACCCAAATATGAAAATCTCAGGTCATCCAAGATGTAAAAGAATTTGTTTCTTCGTTGAAACAGACCTGGAAAAAATGAGCATTTAATTACTTGCTCAGCAGTGAATCCTCTGCGGTTAATGGGTGCTGTCAGAATGAGAGTCCAAACAGCTGCTAAAAACATCACAGTTATCCACAAGTAATCCACAAGACTCCAGTCCATCAATTAATGTCTTGAAGTATTTTTATTTTTTTTTAGTAAATCCATTAAGGCAGTTTAGCATTTAAACTCCCGCTTTTGTTCAGAATACCAGTCCATAATCCATAATAACCACTGAAAAATTCCCTCTTGTCCTCTCACATCAGAATCCACTGGCAGATTTGTTTAGAACTGTTATCACTTGTAAACTATACCTGATTTGTGATTTCTCTCCTGATTCAGATGAGGTGACTGATTGAGACAAGAAAGCAATATTATGGATAAAGGACTAATTTTAGCAGGAAGCAAGTTAAAAATGTCTTAATTTTGGACTTGTTTCTTACAAACTTGCAGCTTTTTTGCTTCACAAGACATGAATTGATGGACTGGAGTCGTGTGGATTACTTGTGGATTATTGTGATGTTTTTATCAGCTGTTTGGACTCTCATTCTGACGGCACCCATTCACTACAGAGGATCCACTGGTGAGCAAGTGATGAAATGCTAAATTTCTGATGTAAAAAAAAAAAAATAAAATAAAAACTTACCTACATCTTATAAGGCCTGAGTGTGAGTGCATTTCCAAAAGATTTTCCTTTTTCTATAACATAAAACATTTGTTTAGAGCAACTTCATCTCGACTCTATCTGAAAATTAGGAGTTAAAATCATTGTGTTTACAATAACTGTTTTTTGTCTAATAAATGTGACCCTGGACCACAAAACCAGTCCTAAGCGTACATTTTCTGAAATTGAGATTTAAATAAATAAGCTTTCGATTGATGTATGGTTTGTTAGGATAGGACAATATTTGGCCGAGATACAACTATTTGAAAATCTGAAATCTGAGGGTGCAAAAAAATCAAAATCTTAAAAAAAAAAAAAAAATGCCTTTGAAGTTGTTCAAATGAAATTCTTAGCAATGCATATTACTAATCAAAAATTAAGTTTTTATATATTTACAGTAGAAAATTTATAAAATATCTCCATGGAACATGATCTTTACTAAATATCCTAATGATTTTTGGCATAAAAGAAAAATTTATAATTTTGACCCATACAATGCACTTTTGCTACAAATAAACCCATACTACTTATGACTAGTTTTGTGGTCCAGGGTCACAAATGTGTTAAGTTTACACACATCACACCCAAACTGATTCCTTTGCATCTTCCGCCACGTGCAATTGCCCGATTAATCTTCTATTTAGTCTTTTTGTAGCATAATCTTGGGGAAACTTACACTTAATTTTATTTACATTTTAGCAGTAGGTTCATGGTTATTCACAATGCTTGTTTTTTTTTCTACTGGTGCACAGTGTTATACTGGACAGCGTTCCCGGCAAAATCGAGGATGATGAGCCAGATGAAGACAGCGGGGCAGAACCAGCCAGCACCAGTACGGGAACATCCGTGACAAGTCCAGGAGCAATTCGGTCTGACATTGTAAAGAGAAGGCGATCAGAGACACTAGAGCTGTTGGAGAGGTATTTGGCATCTAAGGATGCAAGAGACAGAGAGAAAGACGAACAGCAAGATGAAGTCGATTTATTTCTTCGGAGTTTAGCGCCTGCGTTAAGACGCTTACCTGCTTCGAAGCAGTCCTTGGTGAAGCTTCAGATCCAAAAAATACTTCACGACGCAGAGTTTGGACAGCCCAGCTTTCCTCAGATATCGTCCGTGTCACCAAGTAATCAGTTGTTACTACAGTGTAGTGTTGTAAAACCCAGTTGAAATGCTTTTTTTTTTTATTGAAAATAAATGTAAATTTAAAAGAAGTGACTCAGTGTTGAGTGTTCTGTATGACCAAAAAAAAGTATATGAATACAAACTGCAACTTTCGTAGTAATCGAAACAAGTTTATTATATTTAGATACTCATGAACGCTAATACATCCAACACTTACGAAACAAGGAAACATATATACAAAAAACTGTTGAAGCAACACAAAATCTTACATTACTTGATCCACAAGCTGCTCTGAACATGAGCACATGAAGCTGATTCAAACTAATCCACCTCACTAATAACGTCACTTGTTATTAGTCTTGATATGCATACTTAAACAGGTGTTTTGTGGCTAAGAAAGAGTCAGTATCATTATAAAGTGTCCTTTGATTATTTTTTACAAAATGAATTCTAAAACATTTAGTAGAAATAATCTGGTCTGGTCAATCTTGTCTACTTTTTCTTGCCCTTCTTTCCTGCTGCTGGTTTCTTGCAATATTTCGCCTCCAGATCTGCGATGAGGGAGTTGAATCCGTTTTCTTTGGACTTTTGTCTTTGCTAAATAATAAACAGAAGTCAAGTGTAATACTTTAAAAGAGGTTGTGATTTTAACACACATGATAATACCAAAAACAGTTATCACCAAATAAAACTTAATATAGCTGCAAGCAGCGATTACCAGGGTTCAAGCGCTTCAAGACATTACAAATTATTTCGCAAGCCTGTAACCACCTAAATAAATGATTTTAAAAAAGCATTTTGGGCAAATCCTGGTAATTTACCATTAAAATATGATGTTTTTTTAACATTTATGACTGTTATAACACCAGCTGTGGTCTGATCTCCCTAAAACTTTGCATGCTTGTTTAGAATGACTGTTTGCATGTGCTCACCAGGTTTTGTAAAGTTCTCTAAACAACCATGTTATAGCTTCCCAAAGGGTAAGTTTAAACATTTTTTTGATAATTATTGAACTAGAGAGTCCAGAGAATTGCACTGCAGTGTTTTTTCCAGATTGTGTGAAAAACCTAGGACTAGTTCACAGAACTATTTTTTTAAATACATTTTCTCAATCATTTATGAAATGGTTTGACTGAGATTGTGGTTCTAGAGGCAAAGTTGTTTGGAATGAGGAGGTCTATCATATGATACAAATATCGTTTGTATGGGTGAAAACCGTGCAATATACACATTTTTTACAGCCTCGAAATTTGTCTTTGAAATTTCTCACAGACCTTTAGGGTCATGAATCAAACAGGCCCACTGAGTTTCATTCCAATCGACCACCATTAAGGTTATCTAATAGGTGCTCAAAGTTCATCAGCCTATAGCAGCCATGTTTTTTTTGGAGATATGCAAATGTCCTTATAGCCTAGTGGTTCCCAACCTTTTTTTTGCACTGGGCCGCACTACGGTCTAAGTGCATATCATTTACATATTACGTCACCAATACAAACCAACCAGATTTATAATATTATAATTATTATATCTAAACGATTACATTTATTGATATAAATAAAATTGGTGTAGTGGTGCCTGAAGAAGTGGGCATAAGCATAATTTATCCCCCAGAATAAATTATTCACTGGTTTAAGAAATTTCTGATTGTAAAAACCTGCTTCTTCTCATTTTAAGGTATTGTTTTAGTTTTAATGTACTGGCTCAAATTAGTAATCAATAATTGTTATTATACCAGTCTGCACGCCTCCCCTGACATGCTCTTGCGTATAAACAGGCAGCATTTGGGGCGGAGGAGTGGACGGAGCGGGCGCAGATGCAATCATCAAACATATTTCAAAAAAAGTCGGCGCCACGGTCCTGACCGGGTGTTTTAGGGAATATTTTCATTTATTCACATGCGATTGAATTAGCTATTCATGTGGTGGACTGTCATGATTTTGGCTAATGCAGGACACTACTGAATGATGCACATCAGAGGGGTTTAGAATTGGGTATACGCAAAGCCGATAAAGAAGTGGGTAGGCTATACGCCAGCACTTCACCACTGTAAATAAATAATTCTACTCACTATTAATTAGACACCTGATACTGTCGGAAGCTGACCAATTTTGTGAATTTCGCCTCGAAAGGAGTAACAGCACAATGAAGCTGAGATTGTAAAAATGCTGTCTGTAAGACACGCATGGAAGCGTGACTTGATGCGCAACACTGCAGAAAATGTGCGTTCATAAATGTAGTCCATGTTGATCCAAATATGGAACGCACTTATAAACTTAATCTGAGGATGATTGCTGCAAAGTATGGGTGTTTCCTTTTGCCTGAACATCTATCAATTTATCTTTTAAGTGATTGGTGGGGCATGCCGAAAGTCAGCACTCTCCTACCTTCACTGTTGATGAAAATAATATATGAAAAACAAAAATATTTCATGTAAGTTTATATTTCTTTAGTACATTTTAAATTAATGTAAAAACAAATATTAATTGTAAAACTATACGTTGTAATTTGTTCGGCGGGCCGCAGTTGGATTCGTGACAGGCCGCGGGTTGAGAACCACTGTTATAGCCACTTCTGGCATTTTGGACTAAGAGACTACATGTCATGTCAATAGGACAAACGGTTGTGCAGTTAAGGCCATTTTTAAATTTTTTCCTTCTTATAGCGCCACCAAGGGGGCAAGTTCCACAACTTTTTTTTCCATGTAACCTCAGATTCAGCTCCTACATACACATTGTGAGTTTGGCAAAGATATCTCATTCTGTTCAAAAGTTATATCCATTTTAGTAAAGGCAGCCCTGCCCCTTTCAAATATTTTGGCTTCCCTTTGCAACGGAGGGTTGAAAGTTACTCTCCAGAGAATCTCACTGCAATGGTTTGGTTCCAATCGGGCGGAAAATCTAGAACTAGTTTGCAAAATTGGGGTGAGCCTTGGTGACGTTGTAGACAGTGTGAGTACTACCATTCCTCCAAGTTTCAAGTCTCCATGACTGACAGTTTGGTCTGCCTGATCAGTTTTACGTGGAGATTACTGATCCTTGGCCATTCTACCAAGTGAACTCCTAATTCTGGGACAACATATATGATCAACATTTCGATGAGATGAGCCTGACCCATTTTATTTAAAAAAAAAAATCCACAACATAATTCATTATTTTCTGTTCTAGCATGCAGCTTATGGTAATATACAGATTTCTGATAGAAACTAGAGGTTACTGTAGGTCATTTGTCAAATATAATCCACATTAATAACTGATTAAAAATGTCATTTCGAAAACTAATCCCATCCAAATGGTCCTTTATTTACCTCTGTAGGATTTGCACATACACTACCTTTCAAAAGACTGAATTAATAGATTCAGCTTTGCCATTAAAGGAACAAATTACATTTCAAAATATATTCAAATAGAATAGACATTTGGCAGATTAATACTGCCTGTTATATCTTAAGGTTTTTTTCTTTACCTGTATCATAGCTACCAGGCTGTCTTCACTGTTCAAGCCCATCTCCTTCTGCATTTCCTCTGCCTCCTTACGCTCTTTATCCGCCTAGGGGGTGAGGATAATTTATCAAAAATGCTTAAACCTTATTATTACTAGTTCATTTCCAGAATAAAAATGTCCTGATGAGTTACTCATCCCCATGTCATCCTAGATGTTCATGTCTTTCTTTCTTCAGACAAAAAGAAATTAAGGTTTCTGAGGAGAACACTCCAGGATTTTCCTATTTTCATAGGTTGAAAGTTGAAATAGCAGTTTCATTGTAGCTTCTAAGAGCTCTACACGAACCCAGCGGAGGAATAGCAGTGTCACCTAGCGAGACGATTGGTCATTTTCTTTAAAAAAAAATTTAAAATCATAATTTTTAAACTTTTTAACCACAAATGCTCATCTTGCACTAGCTCTGTGATGAAGTACCCATTGAAACTGCAATTTGGACCTTCAACCCACTGGCTCCCACTGAAGTCTACTATATGGAGAAAAATCCTGGAAGTCTTTCCTCAAAAACCTAAATTTCTTTTTTTCGAAGAAAGAAAGACATGACATCTTGGATGACATGAGGGTGAGTAAATTATCATAAAGTTTTTATCCTGGAAGTAAACTACTCCCTAAAACAATTTCTTAGCAAAACTGTGGAAAGTGAATCAGCACCTTTCTTTTGCGGTTGTTCTTCTTTTTGGCACTCTCATGAGTGAAGGCTTTGTAGGCTGGCACCTCTTCAGCATCAATGGCTTTCTGTAGTATCTCTCTGACACGTGGCTCATCCTCAAAAGTACAGCACAGCGCAGACTCCATGATCAGATCCATGTCACCTTCATGTTGTAGGTACAGCCTCTTCAAGTCTTCTACCTCTTCATCAGAGCCTTTATACTGCTTTTCAAATTCCAAGATGTCTTGCAATGTGATCTATAGAAGAAGTTCTTATTTTTACCAACTGCCTTTGGGGAAAAACAACATAAAACAAGACATGGTACCAAAAAAATACCTTGGGAAACAATCTTCTCCAGTGCTCCTCCCAATTGCGATCTTGATCAAGTGTGTCTGACTCTTCATCCACTATTCCCTGTTCATCATAGACTGCCCTTTGGTCCTTGTCAGCCAATACGGCATACACCTTTCCCAGCACCTGTGGAAATATTGAAAATGTTTAAAAGTTTGAAAAAGAAAAGTTTATGCATGTCTTTATCAATGCTATGGGAAATGAATGGAAAATACTAAAATATGGAGAACTCATCTAGTTCTTACACCATGGCATTACATATGAATGTAATTTTTCCTGCCACTAGATGGCTCTAATTTGCCTTTTAGCACTGGATTAGAACTAAAACACAGAATTTTCCAGGTTTCCATGTTTTCACTGTTATACACTCAGGGACGCTATTACGCAACTCCTGAATGAGTCCAAATCTCCTGATTAAAAACACAGACAAGGAAGATGCAGCTTTTTGCTCAAAGTATTGCTTTTTTTATGAAACTTACCTACATTTAAGTGTTGATAAAAGTGTTGAAGCTAGAATAAAACTTTTTTTGTTTAAAAGTACAGGCTCTGTTCTTTATTTTGATTGCATGTTCAGATATTCATACAACAAAACATCTAGGGGCCATGAAAAACTAGTGAAAATGATCAAAAATGCTGGCGATGGCTGGCAACTTTTTTCAAAAACATTGTCAGGTGAAGGGGTAAAATATAATCTCATTTTTAAATCAGTTTTAACTTCACATGACAATGTTGTGAAGCAAGTCATTTTCCATTGCTAATGCTTTGCTATAATAACATTTGTTGGATATGTCTGCTCAGTTTTTATAGTCGTCGCTCTGTTTTCTGTTCTTCTTTTCCATCCTTTATCAACTTTTTAGGCTGACTGAAGACTTCAAAATGAATAGTTTTGGGTACCAGACAAAATACTGTTTTAACTGAATATGGGTATCAGACAACACTTGCTGTTACAAAATGGGATCTGGTAGAGCATCCAAATTCTGATCAGATTTTGGCTATTGGATTGGATCAAATCTTGAAAATGGGTTGTTCAAAAGAAAAAAAGGATTCTGAATTCAGATTAGATCACAAAATCCAATTTTGGTTTTGTGTTGTTCAAAACGTTCTAATAAGATTGGGATATTTTTGACCCAAAAAAGGATTATTCTGATCCCAGCAGTTGTTTTCAGGAACAAAAATGTAATAAAACTTTGAAACTGGTCCAAAAAAAAGCAACATTTGTATTTGCATTCCTTTAGGGACTCCACAGAACACTAGTAATCCAGATTTGGAAATCTGAAAAAGTGTGTATCTGGATCAGGGTGATCCAATCCAATTTTGCTTTGAAAAAACAGTACAGAAGTAAGACAGGTTACCTGATCCTGGATAGAAAAACTGGGAATTTCCAAATCTAGATCATTCTGATACATATTAAACTTTTTGGACAATTGGTCCAAGGTGATCTGACCTAACAAGTTGTTTGTTTACATTTTACCAACTAGGAGTACAAATGTGACTAATTAGTTAGATGCACCAGAGGGCTAATGTTGATTTTGTGGATCACGTTTTAAAGGCCTTCCTACTACTTTAACTGAGATCTTTTACCAGTAGACAACACCAGAGCTTTCAAGAAGGTTCTGAAGATTACTGGGCAGAAGTATTGCATTAGAAAAACAGTGGTCACCTGAAACTTGGTGGTGGCTAACTCATCACCAGGAGCTCTATCTGGATGAACCTGCAGAGAGACTTTATAATATCCGCGTCTGATCTCGGAGTCAGATGCTTCTTTAACAACACCCAGAACTTCATACAGGTTTGAGGTCTTGAAGAGCTCCTCACACTGCTCCAGTAAACCCATGACTGTGTGAGGAAGAAAAAACACCAAATCATCCACTGATATATTAACTACAACATCATAATACACAACATGCAAACGAATGTTAGTCAAAACTGTTATTTTATATGCATTAAAAACGATAAACATTAAAAATGTACTGAATTTAAGTTTATCACTGTCACAAACAACTTGAGTTTAAGCTTAAATGTTATGAATACGAGTACAGAAATAACATTTACGTTAGTAAATCTGTCTTTCAAAAATAACAACGTTAGTATAAAGCATTTCAACTTAATGTTTTATTAGCGATCTTACCAAAGAGATAATAGTAACGCTGACAACTGACAGTGACCAGAAACTGTTCAAATATGCTACTCAGAGGCTTTCAGCACACAACAGCGTAGGTTTTCCTGAGTAGGTCGCGCCAAAATTTTGGCGCTTTGTGTAAACGTCACAAAACGTCATGACGCAGGATAGCTGTTAGTTAAATTAAACATTCATAACTACAAATATATTAACAAAAAGATTATTTTCTATTATATTTTTCTATTGTTCTACGCGTAATTTGAAACTACTTGTATATTAATAATTATAAAATACAGTGCACAAAAATAGTCAACAATGCACTTTTATTATGCATTCTAGGACCCGGATTGTAATTGTCGCACGTTGTTGTACTTCCGTTTATTACAGCCCACTGTTTCCTAAAGTATGTTTACCGTCGTTTGCTCACTTTAATGAGCTCTCAATGCAGAATTTAGTTTTTAATTAAATACAGGGCGACTGTGCGACTTTCAGTTCTGTGAGTTTTGGTTGCAGGCAGAATGTCTCGCTGCGTTGCGTTACAGACGCACCTAGCGTCTGTGGTGGAGGCGTTAGTTCACGCCGCGATCGCTGAAATGTGCAAACTTATGGAAGAGGAGACGCTTTCATTTCAAGGCAGTGATATTTCTAGAGATCACTGTGAAAACGAGGAGGTTGAGTCAAGAATGAAGATGGAAAAGGGGGAGAAAATGGTAAGATTATAAGTTGACGTTGTTTAGAGATCTGCGGCCTGGAACTTTAAACATGCGACGCGTTCACAGCCCTATAAACGCGTGTGTGCAGATAGTATAAAGATCAGTGCGCAGTTTGCGCAGCTGCTGTCAACACATCAAATGTGATTTGTGCTTAACTGATACTGGGTTTTCAAAAGCCAACAGAGATTATGTAATTTAATAATAGCTAAAAATAATAATGATCAAACTTGTTTTCCACAACATTTACTTTAAATCCATTGACAAGGCTGTGAAAGATTTTGAAACTGACAACAGGTGGAATGAGCTTGCCAATAATCAGATGGTACATTGGTGCATAACAGGTAGTTTGTAATTATTCTTTCAGAAGCAGTTTGCGTCAGTCATGGAGGTACTGGGCAACGAGGCTCTTGGGAAAATAATCAAACTGGTCGATGAAACCAAATTTCTGTTGGATCTGGAGTGCAAAACATTTGCAGGCAAAAGAGCGAAGCGGCCTGGCAGCATCTTGAATATTCTGTCGGTTGGAGGGCTTGGTAAAAATCACATTCTCTGATTATAAGCATACAGTATTTAACATTTAATAGAATATTTATTTTAATTACTGTTATATGTTCTTTTTAGAAGAGGAGCATTCTTATGATGGAAATGCGAGAAGCCTGGAAACAAGAACAAGAAATGAGGTAAACTGAACAACTTGTACATCAAAGCTATGCATATTCAAGGCTAATATATAGTGAAATGTAATTTATTCCTGTGATGCAAAGCTGAATTTTCAGCTGACAGCTATTGACAAGTCTTCAGCGTCACATGATCCTTCAGAAATCATTGTAGTATGCTTCTTTTGATGCTTGAAAAGGATTTCTTATTATTATCAAGCTGAAAACAGTTTTTTTCTGGTTATTTTTTTTGTGGAAATACACCATTATTTAAAATTTGAGCACAGTTTAAAAAAAAAAAACATTAAATTAATCAAAAGTTACTGTAAAGAAATCAAAAGTGTTACAAAAGATTTACTTTTCAAATAAATGTTGTTCTTTTGAATTTTCTATTCATTAAAGAATACATCAAGAACAGGAAATGAGGTAAAATGTGCAGAATGTACATAGATGCCATTTAGTTTTTTTAAAAAACAGCCCCAAATGTAAAAAATAAGGTCATGTGAAGTGACTCTGTGTATCTTTGTTTGAAGCTAAGATTTTTGGCATTCAACCAAAATCTTAATTTATGTAGATGATGTATAATAGGGAGAGTAAATTATACTGAAGGCAGTTGTACTTATGTAAGAGCTGTGTAGCTTCACACTGCACTCCTTCAGTGTTCTTACAGTCATGTTGCTTAATAACCACAGTGGTTTGGTACACAAAGTACATGTCATTCTGTTTTAGTTGAAACTGGCATTTTGGTTGTCTAACATTTTTTTTGGTTGTCTAACATTTTTTTTAAATGGTATTGCCAAGGCTACATTCGTTTATCAAAAATGCAGTATAGACAGTAATATTGTTAAATATTATTACAATTTAAAATAACTATTTTCTATTGTAATATATCTTGATTTAATTTATTCCTGTGATGCAAAGCTGAATTTTCAGCATCATTACTCCAGTTTTCAGTGTCACATGATTCTTCAGATATCATTCTAATGTACTGATTTGCTGCTCAAGAAACTTTTCTTAATATTATCAATGTTAAAAACAGTTTTTGCTGGTTAATATTTTTGTGGAAACAGTGATACACCAACATTCAAGAGTTTGGGGTCAGCAAGGACACATTAAATTGATCAAATGTCTCTATTCATCAAAGAATGTATCACTTTTTCCACAATAATATTAAGCATTGAAACCATTTGCAACACTGAAAATAAGAATTATTGTTAATATTTGAACACCAGTAATAACTGATAATAACTAAGCACCAGATCAGAATGGCACCATAGGAATAGTGCTGAAAATTCAGCTTTGCCATCACAACAACAGCATTTTATAATATATTCAAATAGTAAACGGCTATTTTAATTTAATCACAATATACACTACCAGTCAAAAGTTTTTGGACAGTAAGATTTTTAATGTTTTTTAAAGAAGTCTGTACTGCTCACCAAGCCTGGAATTATTTGATCCAAAATACAGCAAAAAGCAGTAATATTGTGAAATATTTTATTATTTAAAATAAATGCTTTCTATATGAATATATTTTAAAATGTAATCTTTCCTGTGATCAAAGCTAAATTTTCTGCATCGCTACTCCAGTATTCAGTGTCACATGATCCTTCAGAAATCATTCTAATATGCTGATTTGCTGTTCAAGAAACTTTTTTTTTTTTTATTATCAATATGCGAGTAATCTTATTTTTCAGGATTCTTTGAATAGAAAGATCCAACGATCGTTATTTATCTAAAATAAAAAGCTTTTGTAACATTATACACTATCTTATTTATAGAATTAATACTTTTATTCAGCAAAGATGCTTTAATTTGTTCAAAAGTGATGATTAAGACATTTATAATGTTACAAAAGATTTCTATTTTAGATAAATGCTGTTTTTCTGAAATTTCTATTCATCAAAGAAACCTTACAAAATTCTACTCAGCTTTTTTTAACATAATAATAACAATAATATGTTTTTTTGAGCAGCAAATCAGAATATTAAAATGATTTTTTGAAGGATCATGTGACTATAGTAATGATGCTAAAAATTCAGCTTTGAAATCACAGAAATAAATTACATTTTAAAATATATTCAAATAGAAAACAGTTATTTTAAATAGTAAAAATATTTCAAACTTTTACTGTTTTTCTTGAACTTTGGATCAAATAAATGCTGACTTGGTGAGCAGAAGAGACTTTAAAAAACGTTAAAAATCTTACGGTCCAAAACCTTTTGACTGGTAGTCTAATTACAGTAATATTGTGGCCTTGGTGAGCATAAGAGATTTTTTTCAAAAACATTTGTTGTTCCACAATTTTGACCAGAAGTGTAAGTCTATGAGAAAATAAAGTCACTAAATTGCTTGGTTATTTTATTATTAATTACATAACTTTATGCTCACAGTCTGATGAGGGTGCAGAAGACCGTCCAGAATCCCCACTGGTGCTGGCTGTGACGATCAGAGATGAATTTGGAAATGTTGACTTGAATTCCATCACTACTGGTATGTTAATATGTTAAAATACCAGTGAATGAGAAAAAAATGATCTGTTTAATGAATTGCTGAATCCATCAGAATTTTACTGCATTAACTTCTGACTCAGTGAATGATCAGATCTTTATATGGCAAAGTCCATAAAAGATTTTGGTGTAATAACCAGATATCTCTCCCATCAGGTCACTTAATCACATCTTCAGAGGATAGAGAAGCATCTGTTTTGCCAGAAGACAGCAGTGAAGATCCTCAAGATTCAGTTACACTATTTGGAAAGAGATCCTTTAGTTGTTCAGAGTGCGGCAAGAGTTTCTCATCACAAAGCAACCTCAAATCACACCAGCGCATTCACACTGGAGAAAAGCCTTTCGGCTGTGTTCTTTGCGGCAAGGCTTTCGCCCACAAACAAAGTTTATCTGACCACCAACGAGTACACTCAGGAGAAAAGCCATTTCTTTGTAAAGTCTGTGGCAAATGCTTCGGGAAAGCCGCACACCTCAAAACCCACGAAATAATCCACACAGGCGAAAAACCATTCGGCTGCAACGTCTGCGGAAAAAGATTTAACATTGCTCAAAATCTTGCTAGACACCAACTCACCCACACAGGTGAAAAGGAGTTTCGGTGTTCAATATGTCAGAAAAGCTTCACGCGGGCTGTAACGCTAAAGACGCATCAGCTTATCCACACAGGTCAAAAACCGTACTCTTGCGTGTCTTGCGGAAAGGCATTTCGGCACGCCGTCAATCTTAAAAACCACGAGCGCATCCACACGGACCAGCGGCCGTTTAGTTGCGACTTATGTGGCAAGACCTTCCGGCAGGCTGTGAATCTGAAAATCCACAAACGGATCCACACGGGTGAAAAACCTTTCAGCTGCAAGGAGTGTGGGAAGAGCTTTAGTCAACAGAGTAGCCTCATTTCACACGGCCGCACTCACTCTGGAGAAAAACCCTTTGGCTGCAATTACTGTGATAAGTGGTTTAACAATACAAACAGTCTAAAGCTGCACCAGAGGGTCCATACTGGTGAGAGGCCGTACAATTGTGAGTACTGTGGCAAGTGTTTCAGTCAAGGTAGTCACCTACGTACACACAAACGCCACGTTCATGGAGGAGGGAAGCAGTACATCTGCGATAAATGCGGAAAGAGATACGCAGATCCTCGGAATCTTAAATTGCACAAATGCTGCTATGCATAAACGTGGTGTTGTAGATGATCACATTCGTCATTGTAGAGATGCTTTGAGACCATTTTTTTTCTATGATAGATAAATTATTGAAGAATATTTACTGAATATGGATGCAATTAATGTTGAACTTATAATAGTTCATCCAAAAATGAGAAGTTGCTGAATGTCGTCTAAGATGTAGATGAGATTTGGAGAAATTGTAACACTCACCAATGAATCCTCTGCAGTGAATGGGTGCCGTCAGAATCAGAACAACCCGAAAGTAATCCACACAAATCCAGTCCATCAGTTAACATCTTGTGAAGAATCAAACTCATTTACACCTTGAATGGACTGAGGGTGAGTAAATTTTTTGAAATTTTTCATATTTGGCTGAACTATTTCTTTAATTGAGTTGTAAAATTTACATATTAATTGGCAAAAATGTGAATTGTCAAGTGACCCCAAAAGATGATTCTCAGTTGCTGTGACATGTATTTTTCTTCACAAAATATCATAGTTTATACCATGGGTTATTTTTTTATTAGATTTTAGGAATGTTCTGTTTTGTCAAAGTTACTAATAATCACAGATGGTGATTTATTTTGAATGATGACATTATGTTTTGTACGTTTCTTTATGTGGCTCCTAATTGAAAAAGCTCATTGTACATCTTCATATTTATGTTTAATACGTTTAACATAACACAAGATAATTATAAAAAAAAAATATTACCAGAGAGAGTTGGTTTGATATGTTTCTGTCAAAACATTTATATTTGACTCAATAAAATGATGGCAAATACATTTTTCAATAAAGCATTGTTCATCTTGTGTGAGTATCTTCGTCTGCTTTTAATTAGAAATTACATTGTTAGTGAAGACTACTATTGTGCATAGTCTCCAAGTTTTTTGGTATGCATGGAATACATTTGTGTTTTAATACTTTTGCACATTTTTTGATTTTGGGCTTATTTGGTGTATAAACACCAATAAAGTGTTGGGAAAAGTTACTTTTAAAAGTAATGCATTATGATATTACTTCAGGGGTGGAGAACCTTGATCCTGGAGGGCCTGTGTCCCTGCAGAGAAAATATTTTCTTGTGAATTTCTTGTAAATTAAAAATTGTGTTACTTCACTACTTACTTAGTAATGTAAATTAGCGTTACTTGTAATGCGTTACCCCCAGCACTGGTCATAAAGCACATCAAAATGTTTAGATATATTTTATAATATAAAACTATCAAATTTTTTTAGGCTGTTTGACATGTGGTGTTCTTTTCCTCCATGATCCTTTCCTGGGAAAAGATTACAAAGATTACAACTTATATGTCAAAAAATGCCTTTTAATTACTGTTACATAAAAAAAAAAGTAAGGGATTACTCTTCATTTTTTCTGTAATTTAATTACAGTTAGACTATAGAGCATTTCTATATAAAACAATAGTGGATTTAACATCAAAATATAACATCTAATGTTAAAATATATTTTTAATGTAACCTTCTTCCTTTAAATACTTTGGTCAGTTCAAGAATATTTTTGTCAATTTTATATTATTTATTTGAAAGAATGAAAAGTGCAGTTTCATGGCTATCCTTGTATTGTGCAACTGGTCCATGTTTTGTTCAACTGAGGTTGATATATGTGATTTAGAAAGAGTAACTAGTGATTTAGAAAGTAGTTAGTACAGTGTTCAAATTACACAGTTGAAGATGTAATTAGTAGCTATTATTTAATTACTTTTTATTATTTTTAAAGTAACTTACCAAAAACTGACAAACAGTAGGTAGCTGAAGTTTATACATATTAAGTCTTTTTTTCCAGCAGTGGTACACAAACACACACAAATTTGATATTTAAACAGTCACGTTTTGCATTTATAAAAAAACAAACAAACAAAAAAATGACTGCATATTTTAACTTAACGTAATAATTAGCAATTGGCATACTCATTCATTGATTTGACAGATAATTGTGTGTATCCAAGTATCTGTGTGGAGAGAGAAAGTGAGAGACGCGCATGCGCGCTACATTTACACTTCCGGGTTTGTCTTTAAGTGAAATGTAACATTTCGCTTGTGATGTATGTATGAAACTTGTTGCCCGGGCTGCGAATAAAAGGTGCTTATCTCTAATCAAAGCGACACGTTATTTAAAGACAAAAGAAACAGTGGCGATGAATACTGTCATGCTCGGCGAATGAGACTCTCACTAGACTCGCTCTAATGGCCTGATGTTGCACTGGTGTGCCTTATGACCGGACGGACTAAAACAGCAGCATGACGCGCCTGATGTTTCTAGCAGCCGCGGTGTTTCTCTTGTCCGCTCCTGCGAGCGCCTCTCAGGGGGACAAAGAGCCCGTCTATCGCGACTGTGTCAAACAATGCGTCCGGACAAACTGCACGGGGGCCCGACTGCGCGGATTCCAGTCCGCTCAACCTCCATACATGGCACTCACAGGTACTGTACTAACCTGTTTTTGTTATTAACCCAGTGGAGTATTATGCAAACTGAATTTATTTCTCAGCTGTAGAAAATGTCATAGTGTTATTATAAATTAAATTATTAGGAGTAGCTACTAAATTATTTAATGACAATTTAATTGAAGAGAAGTTGATGTGTATTTTAATATGAGCATTTATACGAACCACGACACAGACCTGTTTACGAACATTTTTGTTTATACATAACCATACGTTCTATGATTAAAAAAAGGAACAAAAATGCAATATGTCAGCTGTCATAATAACAGAATTGTTTCTTCATAGCAGGGTTTTGTTCTTAAAGTTCTTATTCCTTAACTTATATCAATATATATGTATATATATATATATATATATATATATATATATATATATATATATATATTTTTGGACATGTACTATAGTAATTCATTCCATGGTTTTGTTCTAAGTAAATACTATTTTATTCCATTTTTGTTAAATAATTAAATCAACACTAATCAAAACCCAAGCCCTGCTGAAAATTTTTTTAATCAAAATAATATAAAACAACCAAAATACTGTGGCTTTTAATGGTCTTATCTGACTTGGCTTGTCTGGTTGGATGATTTAGAGGCGTTTTGGGGCACTTTTAAGACTTAGCCAACCAGCTTAACTAGCTAAACACCAGAGACGGGTTAAACTAGCTAGGACCTGCAAACCACCATAGACTGGTGGTGTTATTTTTCCCTCAGGAGAGCACGGAAAAAGCAGACTATGACTGGTTACCTGCATGAGAGGAAACATCATGCACCACATACAGTGTTTATACAACACCAATCAACATTTGGACACATCTACTCATTTTTGTTTGCTTAAATGAATTTTTTTATTTAATTTTGTGTATTTTTATGTTTTGAAAGCAGTCATTGTTCTAGTGTAACGATGCTACATAATAAATATTCTGGCTTCAATATCAAGCCAGATTGACAGCATTTGTGACAAAAGGTTGATTACCACAAAAATAAATTTTGACTCACCCTTTGTGTTTAAACGTGGAGGTAAAGTTGAGGCATTCTCACTGGAGATTTTCTAAAACTGACTTTAAAAGGTGCATCCTGGCTTTTTAAACGGTTTTGAAAGATACCAGTCTACCAAACACTACCAGTCAAAAGTTTTTTAACAGTAAGATTTTTAATGTTTTTTTAAAGAAGACTCTTCTGCTCACCAAGCCTGTGTTTATTTGTTCCAAAGTACAACAAAAACAGTAAAAGTTTGAAATATTTTTACTATATAAAATAACTGTTTTCTATTTGAATATGTTTTAAAATGTAATTTATTCCTGTGATTTCAACACTGAATTTTCACTACTCCCTAACACATGATCCTTCAGAAATCATTCTAATATTCTGATTTGCTGCTGAAAAAATTACTATTATTATGTTGAAAACAGCTGAGTAGAATACTTTGATGAATAGAAAGTTCAGAAGAACAGCGTTTATCTGAAATAGAAATCTTTAACATTATAATTGTCTTTATCATCACTTTTGATCAATTCATAGCATCTTTGGTAAATAAAAGTTTTCATTTCTCTCATAAAAAATACTGACTCCAAGCTTTTGAATGTTAAAGTGTATAATGTTTTTTTTATTTTGGATAAATGCTGATCTTTGGATCTTTCTATTGTTTTAAATATTGATAATAATAATAAATAAATGTTTCTTGAACAACAGATCAGCATATTAGAATGATTTCTGAAGGATCATGTGACACTGAAGACTGGAGTAATGATGCTGAAAATTTTGGTCACAGAAATGACATTTAAAATTCAAACAGAAAAGACGTCTTTAAAAAAACCATTAAAAATCTTACTGTTCAAAAATTGGTAGTGTTTGCTGGACCTGTTGTTGGCTGTTTTTCCTTCACTATCCTATCTTACAATAAATCATTAATGTTGTAAAGAAATTAATATGTAGACACAACTTTTCTTTAAACATAAACCTTTAAGTCAAAAGATTTTTATAAGAGCATGAATTGCATAAATTTAATCAAGTTTGTTCTGACTAATTCTGTGTGAGATTTGGCTAGCTTTGTAGATCTACAAAATGGCCAATTAATGTTATAAATGTCAATTAATTTTGTCTTGCAACCTTTCCTGTGCAATCGATCATTTGAAGTCTATGATCTTTCAGGCTGGACGTGTCGGGATGACTGCAGGTATCAGTGCATGTGGACCACTGTTGGTCTGTACCAGGCAGAGGGCTACAGCGTACCACAATTCCATGGGAAGGTTAGTGTCAGAATTGTCAACCAATGTGAGAGGAGACCAATTTTAATGGTCATCACTATGGAAATATATGTATTTCCAACCCTGATTCTACATCTTTCTTCCTATTTCTAACTTTGTCTAGTGGCCTTTTGCTCGTTTCCTGTGTTTTGAGGAGCCTGCTTCTGCGCTGGCGTCTCTGCTCAACGGTCTGGCATGTCTGCTGATGCTGCTGAGATACCGCAGCGCCGTCCCTCGACAGAGCCCCATGTACCACACCATCACCGCCTTCTCACTGGTGAGACAGTGTCTGTCTGGTGTAGTACTGAGAACCATTCTTATTCATAACTAGGTTTCGTTTTTAAAAAACGCTGCAATCGAATGACTTCCTTGACATTCATTTCCGTTAATGATTCCAGAATTTCTGCATTCTTGCACTGAGTGCAGTGGGAGGATGTGTGCATGGTTGCCACTTGCCAGGTTGGGGATGATTAAGAGAAACACTCTGACTAGGGAATTAAAACTCTTGACATCTGGCAACCCCAAGTCTGAAAGCTCATAGAGGCTTATTACCAACAGAAGATAACAGAAATGTCAAATGGAAAAAGAAAAAAAAAACTGCAGGCCAATATCGCAGACGACTATGCTCATTTAACAGCGAAGCATAAATCATGTGTGGTTAAGACAATAAATGTATAATTTGTTTTCCTATTGTGATGTTCTCACTGATTGCACATAAAAGCAAACATGCAGCACAAACAGTGTAATCACATTTGCTCTTCTGCGCTGGTTCAATGAATCAATCAAAATGACGTATAAACCAGTCTCAGACTCGTGAGATATTGGTTTGATTTAACCCAATGACTCCCTAAATCAAAGCTGACACTGAAAAATAACACTGAAATCTCACTAGATTTTTTTGACTTGTTGCAACAAGCTGCAAAACAGATGGTTCCAGTATTGTTAAATTCCTTACCATTCTGATTCCCATTCTGCATCTCTGCAAATAATATCAGAAACTTATTAAAATTAAAATTACAATTTTTAAACTCATGTTTTATTTTATTTTTGTATATTTATTTTTAGGGGTTTAGCAATATGTGTTTTTAGGGCCGATACTGATTTTTAGGGATCAAGTAAACCGATAACCGATATTTTGAGCTGATATATATGTCTGGTGTAAAAATGAAAATTATTATCAAAATTAAGAATAACAAGAGCTCTGACAAACATTCTTCAAATGCTTTTAAATTATTTTATCTGCAAATATTTTTTGAAAATTACCGATAACCATAAAAAATTTTATATCAGTGCCGATAATTGGTCATTTCCTATTTATTGTTTTGTTTTTTATTCAACATAAGACTGCAGTCTCACTAGGTGTTTTTTTTTTACTTGTTGCAACAAGCTGCAAAACAGATGGATCCAGTATTGTTAAATTCCTTACCATTCTAATTCCCATTCTGCATCTCTGCAAATAATATCAGAAATGTATTAAAATTAAAATTTTTAAACTCATGTTTTATTTTATTTTTGTATATTTATTTTTAGGGGTTTAGCGATTATGTGTTTTCAGGGCCGATACTGATTTTTAAGAATCAAGTAAACCAATAACCGATATTTTGAGCTGATATATATGTCTGGTGTAAAAATGAAAATTATTATCAAAATTAAGAATAACAAGAGCTCTGACAAACATTCTTTAAATGCTTTTAAATTATTTTATCTGCAAATATTTTTTGAAAATTACCGATAACCATAAAAAATTTTATATCGGTGCCGATAATTGGTCATTTCCTATTTATTGTTTTGTATTTTATTCAACATAAGACTGCAGTCTCACTAGGTGTTTTTTTTTATCTTGTTGCAACAAGCTGCATAACAGATGGATCCAGTATTGTTCAATTCCTTACAGTTCTGATTCCCATTCTGCATCTCTCCAAATAAAAAAAGAGGAGTCCTAAAATATGAAAACGTATTAAAATTAAAATTAAAATTTAAATTTAAATTTTTAAACTCATGTTTTATTTTATTTTTAGATATTTATTTTTAGGGGTCAAGTGATATGTGTTTTCAGGGATGATACTGATTTTTAAAGATCAAGTAAACAGATAACCAACATTTTAAGCTGATATATATGTCTGGTGTAAAGATGAGAATTAATGTCAAAATTAAGAATAACAAAAGCTCTGACAAACTTTCTTTCAACGCTTTTAAATTATTTTATTGGCAAATCAGTTTTGAAAATGACCGATACAGATAACTACAAAAAAAAATTAATATCAGTGCCGATAATTGGTCAACTCCTTTTATTGTTTTGTATTTTATTTACCATAAGACTGAAATCTCACTAGGTATTTTTTTTTTATCTTGTTGCAACAAGCTGCAAAACAAATGGATTCAGTATTGTTCAATTCCTTACAGTTCTGATTCCCATTCTGCATCACTGCAAATAAAAAAAGAGGAGTCCTAAAATCTAAAAAAACATATTAAAATTCTAATTTTTAAGCTCGTTTTATTTTATTTTTATTTATTTATTTTTTAAGGGTCAACTGATATGTGTACCGATTATTACAGATCAAGTAAACCAATATTTTGAACCAATATATATGTCTGGTATAAAAATTAAAATTAATGTCAAAAATAAGAATAACAAGAACTCTGACAAATTTAGCAGCAAATCGGTTTTAAAAATTGCCAATACCGATAACCATAAAATTGGTTAATATCTGTGTCGATAATTGGTCGGCCCCTATTTATCACTTTTGTATTTTATTTCTTTAATTACTTATTAGGATTTTTTGCTATTTCTAAATCACTAATCAAATTAGTGAAATTGATAGTGTTATAAAGATGGTCACATACTCTGTGGAACATTCTAAAATCGTGCTGGATCACATGGTTATCAGTTTTGTTCATTGCATCTCCAGTGCAGTTGTCATTAAATCAAAAGGGTACAAAACACATATCAAAACATTCAGTTTAAAAGTAGGTTGAGCTCAACCACGTTTGCGTCTCTCTGCAGGTTTCCCTGAATGCATGGTTCTGGTCTACAGTGTTTCACACGAGAGACACCTATCTAACAGAGGTAACCTTTCAAGAGATGATTCAAAGACATTTTCTTATGTTCTTGGATTAAATGTAACCATAGAGATTTTCTGTATTTGTTTTATAGAAGATGGACTACTTCTGTGCATCAGCTGTCATTCTTTACTCTATCTACTTGTGCTGTGTCAGGTGTGTGAAAATGAAATCCTCATAAATGGCTGATTGACAATATATTGTGCTTGTTTTTGATGACGCAGATTAATATTTGTGTTTCAGGACATTGGGCTTGCGTAGACCCGCAATTTCCAGTATGGTGGGAGTTCTGCTCATTCTGGCCTTCACGTCTCATGTGTCTTATCTGACCTTTGTCAGTTTTGACTATGGGTACAACATGGCTGCCAATGCCACCATAGGTAAGTGTTGTGAATACTGCAGTGTGTTTACATACATGATTTGATAAAGTAAAAATATTGTTTTTTTTTTTGGGGAAAGGCTATAAGTTAATTGTATTTACTATTTTAATAAATATTTCTGGGTTGCTTATTGTGTAAATGTTTCATCAGCGTACATGATTCCAAATAAAAACAGGGGATTTGTATTCCATAATCCACTGCAAAATATTACAGTCTGACCCTGGAATCAAATAGCTGCTTTTCAAAATCCATCAGTTTCCACTGAATGAAATCATCATGAATAAAATCAAGTCATGACTCATATTTTTAATATCCTGTTTCATTCAGAAAAATATCACGTCACTGGAGTACAATGGGGTTTGAATGCTGTTTCATATTGACTGTAATCAAAGCACATTCAGTTTACTGATCACTGTAAATATTTGCATGAAAATGCCTGCAGTTGTTCTGTCAGCTTTGTAACATTTTTGACTGGATCTGTTTTTTCAATCTCATGTAAACACAGAGAGATTTTCTTGCATTGTTAGTTTGTTATTTACATAAACTCTAAAAAGGTTTTTGCAAAGTGCTTGTTTTTGGTCATTTTTATGCATTCTGTTATATGTAAATACACTAAGTGTTGTGTAAATATTACATCTGGAGAAGTATGAAACAAGTCTTCACTTGACATTTCACCCTATTTCAGATTCAAGGTTTTTTTGACAAGCTATAAGGCATACATTGTCAAAGTGTTGGTCAACATAAAAAATAACAGATATATGCATTTGCACACAATTTTAAAAAGTGAATAAAATAACAATAAAGAAGAAAAGGCCTCATTTATCAACTGAACGTAGAAACAAGCGCAGATCCATGCGTACAAATTAACTTAAAGGAGAAGTCCACTTCCAAAACGAAGATTCACGTATAATGTACTCACCCCGTTGTCATCCAGGATGTTTATGTCTTTCTTTCTTCAGTCATAAAGAAATCATGTTTTTTGAGAAAAACATTTCAGCATTTTTCTTCATGTAATGGACTGATATGGTGCCCCGATTGTGAACTTCCAAAATGCAATTTAATTGCAGCTTCAAACGATCCCAAATGCAGTTGTTAACAATCCCAGCTGAGGAAGAAGGGTCTTATCTAGACCTTATCTAGGTCTTGTCAAACGCTTGTCTTGTCTCACTCTGCCCAAACTTTTGTTCCAGGTCATGACAGTTAGAGTATTTCGAAAAACTACAATCGTATTTTCTCCCTCAACTTCGAAATCGTCCTCTATCGCTGTTTTACCTTTTTTGTTAAGGGTGTTTGAGCTTCTTTGCATGTTTACTTTGCAAAGACTGGGTCGGTACTTCTGCAGCGATGTAGGATGATTTTGAAATGATTTTTGAAGTTGAGGGAGAAAATACGATTGGAGTTTTTCTACATACTCTTACTGCCTTGAATCAGAATACACAGAGTTCAACGAGAGCAAGGCAAGACGAGCGTTTGAAGCTGCAATTAAACTGCATTTTGGAAATTTAAAATCGGGGCACCATATCAGTCCATTATATGAAGAAAAATGCTGAAATGTTTTTCTCAAAAAACATAATTTCTTTATGACTGAAGAAAGAAAGACATGAACATCTTGGATGACAATGGGGTGAGTACATTATATGTGAACCCTGCCAATCCCGTCGTACGAACAATCGTACGTTGATAAATGAGGCAGCTGAAAACAATCGTCATTTAAATATCACGCCCCTAAAAACACCCCAAATTAAAAGCCTTGCCCCTAGAGTTTACGACACAGAGAAACGAAACCCGGCCCGAAAGAGAAAGTAAACTCATGAAAGAGAAATTGATCTTACTCTAAAAACACCATTTAACCTTACATTTGCAAACAACAGCATTAATTTACAGCATGTACATTAAATACCAATAAATATACAGAAACATTTATAAACATTACAGCCTATTTAGTTCTACTTAATCAACAACAAACTTTAAATTGAACGGTATTACAGAACAAGAATGAAAAATGAGTAGCTATAAAATTTTATATTAAACTATAAAGTAAAACACAAATTAGGCTAGTGAGACATAATACAAACGTCGGGCTAAAATGAATAAATAAGTAAAACGAAACTAAACGGCATTGGGCTTACAAGCCTCTCTCATCAACATCCAAATGTTCCCATTTTTGTTGTGTTGTTGTAAGATGTTTTAAACTGTAATTTATTCCTCTAATTGCAATTTTCATCGACTGAATCAATGCAAAACCAGCCTCACATTATGTAAACTGAATTAAACTGGAGATTTAAAAACAAAACTAATACAATAGGCTACATTAGGTATTAGTTTCTCATCCATCTTTCTTTGCCTCTGGTCTTTGTCTTCTCTGTCACAGGCATGATAAACCTATTATGGTGGCTGTGCTGGTGTTGGCTGAACCGCAGGATTTTGCCGTACTGGTGGAAGTGTGGGATGGTGGTGCTGTTACTGCATGGCCTTGCCCTGCTGGAGCTGCTGGATTTCCCTCCACTCTTCTGGGTTCTAGACGCTCATGCCGTCTGGCACCTCAGCACCGTGCCCGTCCACTTCCTCTTCTACAGGTACACATGCACAGCCTGTATGTCTATATTGTGTGCCTGCAGCGTGTAGATTGTACATATTAATTTTGGTGCCCATAGTTTTCACACATTTCTCAGTACTTAGGTAAGCTCTTTGTACAGTTCTTCTTACCAACTTTCAGCTTGGCACAACAGTACATTTCACATCCAAACTGTGATAAAACTACCAAAACACTTGTTTCAAATTAATTCATTCTTCCATAACACATAGCAAAGATTGTCACCCAACAAACACACTTTGTCACTCAGAACATTAACAGGGAGCATTATACAGTGTTTTCTTTTGTACAAGAATGACAGCTCACTACTGTTTAGAATCCACTGCAGTTTGTTACATGGTCCATGTTTACAGTGCAGTACAAAACTATTCTAAAGTTGTCTCCTTTTGTTTAGATGGAAATGAAATGGAAAGATCATCTATCTAATCATTCTGATAGTATTTCATTTTTTAGATTTGAAATATATTTCTTTACTTTAGAAATGTGAATTCACATTGTTCGAAAGATAGTCACTGAATTCTGTATTGACAAATTTACAGAGCCCTGCACATGACATATGAAACAGTATTGTTTGGTCAGTATAAAAACTATAGAAGTCTATGGAAAGTCCCCACAAGTCACAAAAACAAACAAATATATGAAGAGTTCAGATGCAAAAGCAGCTAAATCCATCTGATATATAGGTTTCTATGTAAGTACCGGTACTTCTGACTGGGCTGAGGCTGGTATTTTCTTTGAAGAAAAAAAATGCATTTTTATCAGGCATTTTTATATATATATATAACAATACAAACAGGTTTTCTGTAAGGGATAGGCTTAGGGTTAGGGTTGGGTGAGGGGATAAACAGTATTGTTTGGTCAGTATAAAAACTATAGAAGTCTATGGAAGGTCCCCAAAATTCACAAAAACAAACAATATATATATATATATATATATATATATATAGACTTCTATAGTTTTTATACTGACCAAACAATACTGTTTATCCCCTCACCCAACCCTAACCCTAAGCCTATCCCTTACAGAAAACCTGTTTGCATTGTTACATTTTCAGATAAACATCATTTACTATTTTTAATCATTTTACATTGTGGGGACCTTGTGGGGACATTTGGTCCCCACAGTGTAGCAAGAACAAGGACACACACACACACATTTTAACAATTTATTTAAATCCACTTAAAAGAAAATAATTTACAGGGACATAAATATTACAGATGCAATAAGATACATGTACAAAATCATGGACCAGTAGCATACAACAGATTTTCACAATATTAAGCATATCACCATGTTATGAATATACATAACAATGTCTCCGCCATATATGGCGGCTGCCTATGATAGCAGACAAAGCACAATACTTTGCTAACTGTTTAGCCCTCTTTTTTGGCATCCCAAGTTGTTGAAGCCCTCTCACAACCAACCTATGTATATGTCCTAAGCTGCCAAATATAAAAACAGATAAACGACCCCGATAACCTATCTCCGTAATAATATTTAGGAGTGGTTGGTATTTAATGACTTTAGTCATAAAGTCTTCGTCCATACTAGAGTCAAAAGTGCATGCTACCTCCAGAATGAACACTTCTCTACGCTCCTCATTAATCACAACAACATCTGGTGTATTAGCAGACAAATGCGAAAAAATTCCAGAATTACTGTTAAGACACTGAAACATAGATGTCCTTACACAAGAATGCTTGTATATTCTTACTACAGATGGTAGATACTTTGATATATCCTTCACTATAAGGTCCACCATTCTATCATGACGGGCTATGTACATTCCCTTGTAAGCATGGCAGCCATTCAAGATATGTGGCAATGTTTCAGTAATCTGCTCTTTAGTGTGATGCAAGCAATGAGGAACCTGAGTTGTGGGAAACCAGATAGAAAGGTTGCGTCTTGTACGTAGAAACTGTAAAAATTACAATGTCCTCACTGAGTGCAGTATTCTTAAGAAATGAATGTGACACAGAATGATCAGCCAAAGAAAGCTGATCACATCACACATGCATACACACACACACATTTGTTTTTGTGAATTGTGGGATATTTATATATATTGTGGGGACTTTCCACAGACCTTTTACTGTTTTTATACTGACCAAACAATATTTTTTTTATCCCCTAACCCAACCCTAACCCTACTCCTACCCCTTACAAAAAACCTGTTTGCATTGTTACATTTTCATATATACGTCATTTACTATTTTTAATCATTTTTTTCCATCGTGGGGATCACAGGCCGGTCCCCGCAATGTCAAAAATTTCAGGTTTTACTATCCTTGTGGGGACATTTGGTCCTCACAATGTAGCATAAACAAGTGTACACACACACACACAGTGGCCATGATTTACGAATTTGTTCCTCAAACATGGTCACGATTTATATAACATGAAGGAACGCATTTGAATAATTTAGTTACCTGCGGGAATGATTTCTTAAAGGATAAGTTCACACCCAGAATAAAATTTTCCTGATAATTTACTCAGCTCTATGTCATCCAAGATGTTTATGTCTTTCTTTCTTCAGTCAAAAAGAAATTAAGGTTTTTAAGGAAAACATTCCAGGTTTTCTCTCCATATAATGGACTTCAGTGCTGGCCAACGGGTTGAAGGTCCAAATTGCAGTTTCAGTACAGCTTCAAAGGGCTCTACATGATCCCAGCTGAGGAAGAAGGGTCTTGTCTGGTGAAACAATTGGTAATTTTCTAAAAAAACAGAACATTTCTATACTTTTTAACCACAAATGCTCGTTTTGCACTAGCTTGATGCATTGTTTAGTCATGTTGGAAAGGTCAAAGGTGACGTCGGTGGAAGTACCGACCCAGTGTTTACAAAGTGAATGTGCCAAGAAATGTAAATGCCCTTTACAATAAATGGGTAAAACAATGATGTCAGACAATTTTGAAGTTGGAGGAAAAGATGTGGATGCACATCGTAGAGCTAGTGCAAGACAAGCATTTGTGGTTAAAAAGTATAATTATAAGTATAAATATTTATTTATTTATTGATTTTAAGAAAATGACTGATCGTTTCACTATATAAGACCCTTATTCCTCGGCTGGGATCATGTAGAGCCCTTTGAAGCTGCACTGAAACTGCAATTTGGACCTTCAACCCGTTAGCCACCACTGAAGTCCACTATATGGAGAAAAATCCTGGAATGTTTTCCTCAAAAACCTTAATTTCTTTTTGACTGAAGACAGAAAGACATAAACATCTTGGATGACATAGGGGTGAGTATATTATCAGGATTTTTTTTATTCTGGAAGTGGACTAATGCTTTAAACATAACATTCTTAAGTAGAAATATTCTTGTAAAACATACACTGTAAAATAATTATGTTTTCCTTGTTTTGTTTTTTCTTGTAGTTTTCTCATAGATGACAGCCTTCACCTCCTCAACACAGAGAAGCCTGGAGTGAAACTGGACTAGGAGGAAACAGTCTCAGAACCCCAACCCCTCCTCTGATATCCTTCCCATCAGGGCAAGTGTGAGCCGGACCGAGCCAGGCCTCAACCGCAGTGGCTTCCGGCACGTGTCCTGGGGCTGAAGTTTTGAATTTCGTTCATTTTCTTTGTGTTTACATTTTTCTTTTTACCATAACTTTTTATTTTTGCATTGTACAGAAAGGGTTGTCGTTTGGTCCGGTTTTAAAGATGTGCCACTGTGCTGTAGTAGAAACCTGATTGATGTTTGCATTCACTTGAGCTTTGCCTTCAATTAAGAAGTAAATCAGCCTTTATTAACACAGCACTCTTTTAAAAAGGTGCACTGAATAATAAGTATCTTTGCAGATCTTCACAAAAGCTGTACATATCTCCCATTCATATCCGTCTATATTCGTGGTGCTGGATTTAATGGCCCTGAGGTGAAAATATTTCAGACATAGAAGCAGATGGAGTTTTAGGTTTAAATCCATCCATAAGCGTGCTGAATATCAGGAGGGGTTATGACTGAGCAGCATGCTCTGTTTCTGAGACGTGTGGCGGTTACCTCACTAGGGTGCAATATCAGTGGCTACCAGCAGAGAGCGCAGTGCTGATTAGTTTCCACATTGCGGGAAGTCACTGTTTGCTGTTCTGTGAATTCCCAGCATAGACTTGTGATGGATTGGATGTTTTGTTGTTGTAGAAGTGCATATCAATTTACCCATTCTGTTTCTATAGTCATCACTCACTTTAATCACTGGAGATTTCAAAGGAATTGTCCACACAAAATGAAAATTAACATTTACTCATGATCATTTAGTGAAACACACTGAGTAAAGTTTAGCAGAATGTTCACATTATAAAAATAATAGGTGACCAATAGTGACTAACGAGCTTCAAAAATGACAAAATGCACCATTAAAAGTATCAAAAAAGTGGTATATATACAGGGTTCGTACAAGGTGCTTAAAGTACTTGAATTTGAAATTTAAGGCCTGGAAAACCCTTGAAAATAGCAATATTCCTAACGAGGTACTTGAAAAGTGCTTGAATTATTGAAAGACAATGTATCTATGAAATTAGTGTTTAATTTTTTATATATCTTAAATGTCTTTTCATGCAATTGGGAAAAAAACCAAAATATTTTTTCTTTTATTTCAGTTAATAAAACTAGTTAAAAAAAAAAAACAAATAAAACTAGCCACCTAAGCCAGCTGTAGTACTGACAATTTTGTGTACACATGGCTGAAGACGTGAAAAGAGGAACAGATGAACTGAGTGAGTCATTTACGCTGGAACCGCTCCAATTGATTCAAACTTGTGATTTCAAGCGATTCACAAGCAAAATAAACAAATCAAATTAAAAGAGCCAATCATTTTTGAATTTCACATTGCTTGTAACGATTTTAAAAAGCACATAGTGGTGGGTGAAACTGAGTGGGTTTTTTTTTGTTTTGTTTTTTTGAAACTCAGAATTAGCTTAAACCATTGCATCGCAAAGTGATTCACTGTTTCAAAGCACTCCAATTGGATCGCATATACTGAATCATTTGATTCAAATTGGGACTTTAGATCTCGTATCACGAATCATTTGATTTCGATTGGGAATTTGGAGTTGGTTCGTGAATCATTTGATTTAGATCAGAACTTTGAAGCAGGTTCATGAATCTTTTGCTTCATATCGAAACTTTTGAGCATGGAGCGTGAATCATTTGATTCAGACTGAGACTTTGGTGCACATTCACAAATCATTTTATTCGGTTCGGGACTTCAGAGCACGTACCACGAATCATTTGATTTAGATTGAGACTTTGAAGCAGGTTCGCAAATCATTTGATTTAGATCGGAACATTGCATATCACAAATTTTTTATTTAATTTTTTACGTTTTTTTTTTTTTTTTAATTTGATTAAGATCCAGACTTCATGAGTGTGTATCATGAATCATTTTACTTAGATTGGAACTTCGGAGCAGGATCACAAATCTTTTGCTTCACATCGAAACTTTGAAGCATGGATCTTCAGTCATTTGATTCAGATCGAGACTTCGCTGCAGGTTCGCGAATTATTTGATTCAGTTCGGGACTTTGGAGTACATATCGCAAATCATTTGATTTAGATTTAGAAACTTTGGAGCAGGTTCACAAATCTTTTGCTTCACATCGGAACTTTGGAGCATGAATCATTTGATTGAGTGCAGTGCATTCAATCATTTGAGACTTCAGAGCAGGTTCATGAATCTTTTGCTTCACAACAGAACTTTGGAGCGTGGATCGCGAATCATTTGATTCAGATTAAGACTTCAGTGCAGGTTCGCACATCATTTTATTCAGTTCGGGACTTCAGAGCACGTATCGTGAATCATTTGTTTCAGATCGGGATTTCAGAGTGGTTTCACAAATCTTCTTTTTTTTTTTTTTTCTTAATGGTTTTTCTATTATTTAATTAAGGCAGTACAGTTATAAAAAACAAAACCCAGAAAAAAGCATACACAAGTACAAAAACCATGGTTCTAATTTGAAAGAGAAGACATTGTTTGATAAGTGAGATCTCTGATTAAAGTCCTTGAAAATCAAAAATGTAGTGCTGGAAAAGTCCTTGAAAGTCCTGGAATTTCATTTTACAGTATCTGTACGAACCATATATATATATATATATATATATATATATATATATATATATATATGTATATGTGTGTGTGTGTGTGTGTGTGTGTGTGTAATTGTGCTCTACGTAGGCCTGTTCACACCAAGAACAATTACATATACCATGTGCAAATTCATCAGTCAACGCCATTACAAAGCATTTTCTCCTTAAAATGCAATGTGCCAAAGACAGTATCAAAAATGCAGTTAGAAACAGCCTGTTTCGTACTATAACAAACATGTAACCAATCCAGTCATCTTGCAGAGTGGAGCTTTTTATATCATTATTAAAGCGTTTCTACCTAGGGATGTCGATTTTTAGAAATGTAGCTCTCTAAAATGGCAAACAGAAGTGGGAACGGGCCCTATTTCTGTGTGGTATATGTAAATCATTATTTATCAATAATTTACTGAAACTCTATGTCAGGGGTCACCAAACTTGTTTCTGAAGGGGCCGGAATCCTGCAGAGTTTACCTCCAACTTTCCTCAACACACCTGCCTGGAAGTTTCAAGTATACCTAGTAACACCTTGATTAGGTTTGGAGCTAAACTCTGCAGGGACACCGGCCCTCCAGGACAAGATCTGGTGACCCCTGCTCTATGTCATGATATGGATAGTATGATTAAAAAAAATGGTGCTTTGTTGCCATTATGTAGGTTAATACTGGAGCCTTTGGTCACCGTATGCTTCCATTTTATAGAAAAGAACAGCATGAACATTCTGCTAAACATCTCCTTTTGTGCTCCTTAAAGGAAAATCATGAGTAAATGACAGATTTGTTATATTTGGGTCATTTTTTACAATCACTCTAGGGGAATGTATAGTATCAGCACCACAGACCTACTCGTTGCCTGAATATAAAATACTGACTTGATGCTTTTGACAGAAAGAGTTAAAGAGTGGCATGGTATGTGAAAGCAAAGAAATCACTTACTTTTTTGACTGGAGTTTTATAGTATGGTTTTTCTCTATGTTGCTGCTTTATGTTTTTTCATTTCCTTAAGCTTTTTATATATCCAATCACTTTGTGCTTTATTTTGACAGATTTTGGTTTGATTTTTATTTTCACCAAGAATGCCTTTGCAATGAAAATATTACATAGAATTGGGTTTTCACTGAAGGTAATGGAAAAGGGATAAAGAAGGATTTGTGTGTGTGTGTGTGTGTGTGTGTGTGTTTAGTTGCTGTGCAATTTGAGCTTGTAGTGCATCGCATTTACACACATTTATTACTATAGCAACCTGACAGCTACCACGGCTTATATCCTTAGCAATGTTATTAAGCTCCTTCTCTTCAGAACTCTTGTCACACTATGCCTTACATTTTTAATCTTTTTATTGTTCATACAAGGCAGCACACTTCCATGTGTGAGTATCCACAAATCTCTCACCATCCTCAAACTCTTACTCACTTGTGCCAGACTATTTCTTTATTTTGCGTATCATTTTAAAGCAAATTCACACTTTGACAGATTCCAGAGTTATTGTGACTGGAGCCAAAACCACGTTTGATTGCCTGACATGTCTTTGTTCCATATCATCACTTGTGCACTTTGTGTATGTGTGTGTGCGTGCGTGCGTGTGTCAGAACAAGAGTGCAAGCATGATCGGCCTGGAGGGTAAATATAGCTATTTAGAAAGGCTAAAAGCGGTATAGAGGGGGAGGGGACAACAAGGGTATCCAGAACAGTGATGGCGCGGGCCGCTGATCAGACTCAACAATTCATTGCATCTGTCTTTTGAGAGTCTTAATGAGCAGAAAATCAGTGCTACAGTATTTCTACAACAATGAGGGAGTTTAACCACTAACTACCATTTTTTAAGCTTGTTTATTATAGGGTTAGTTCACCCAAAAATGAAAATTGTGCCATTAATTGCTCACCCTTGTGTCGTTCCAAACCTGTAATCTTTGGAAACACAAAATAAATATTTTTTTATTCCATGTGACATTAGTGGTCCAACCATAATTTTATGAAGTTACAAGAATACTTTTTGTGCTTAAATAAAGCAAAATTGTTGAATAAAGTCATTATTTTTGTTTTCTTTGGACGCAAAATAGTATTTTCGTAGTTTCATAAACTAAAGGTTGAACCACTGATATCACATGGACTATTTTAATTATGTCCTTACTATTTTTTGGGTCTTGGTCGTTGCGTTGCTGTCTATGCAGGGTCAGAAAGCTCTTGGATTTCATCAGAAATTTCTTAAGTTGTGTTCTGAAGCTGAACAAAGGCCTTACGGGTTCGAAACTACAGGAGGGTGAGTAATCCCTGCTGAAAAAAACAGCTAAAACCAGCCTAAGCTGGTTGGCTTGTTTTAGCTGGTCATCCAGGCTGGTCTTAGCTGGTCAGCAGGTTGGTTTTAGAGGGGTTTTGGCCACTTCCAGGCTGGTCTTAACCAATTGTTTTTTGTTTTTTTTTTTCTTAAAACCAATCTGACCAGCCTGGCCAGGCTGGGAGACCAGCTAAAACCAGCTACTTCCAGCTTAAACCAGCTAAAACCAGCTTAAACCAGTTTTTTTTCAGCAGTTTTTTAATTTCAATGAAAATTTTTATTTTTGAGTGAACTATTTCTTTAAAATCATAATCAAATGGAAGTAGCAACAGATCTTTTCTTCTGTATTGTGACGTATATCCGAGTTTAGCGGATTAACGACAAAAGAAAAAATGAAGGGCGGGACTTGGTTCTTGATTGATTGTATTTTGAGACGTAGATCCCGCAATACGTCACCGGAGGGAAATCTGTCATTTTCACTGGAAGATCCTTTTCAATTAAACATTACATGGTCAATTTCTTTTGAAAAATAAATGCATGCATGGATTAATTTTTGCAACACAATCTATAACATGTATTTATATGTACAACTGAATTCTATAACCAGCATCTGTAGCAAGTTGTCAATTACCACAGAAAATTCAACAAATTTCCCAGAGAAATTTTGACATGTACCATGCAGAGGGCTTTCGTTAACCGAAAATTGTCCATCATTGACAGGATTTTTTTTATCAGTGACGGAAAAATCTGAAGGCTGTCCATCACTTTGACAGATTACACTGAGGGTATTGTAACTTCCAACTGTAATTCCCACCCCTGTCCAGTGTAGCAGCAGAGCATGGGATCTAGAACAAAAATGAAACCGTCACAAATCTTTTGCTATGCGTTTGATGACACACAGGCAAGTAACGTTACCCAGAAGCTACAACGACCACATTAAAGAGTGCCAAAAGGGTATTTATTGCTTGAATTTCCTAATGAAATGGACAGAATTTGAAATCTGAGACTTGTTTCATATTAAAAGTAACACAAAGCTTAGCCTATTGCGATTTATTGGATAGGAGGTGCACTATGTACTGTTCATTCATCAACTGAAAACAGCATAGACCAAAAGATCGATTGTGATTTACAAAACGAGAATATATTAAACTCGCTGATCACTGTTGAACATGAAAAGTTACGCAGTCTCATCTGTTCTCTTCAAAATAAATGCATAAGCCTATGGTCCTGTAGGTTTATAATTAAAAATGAAAATGTGAACAAAAATAAAAGCAATTAAATGTCTTATTATAATTAAAATATGAAAATTAAAATGACGGTTGGTAATAGATTATGGCGGAATTTTTACAACCCTATCTGTCAAAATGGACAAAGTTTAAGCAACCTCTGGTACCATGGTAAAAACAAAATGTAATGGAAATGATGAAAAATCCAGATATAGTAGTTGGATCCTTACAACTGACATCTGTGAGGCCACATCTTTCCCCTATAGATTTCAGTTGTAAATATCTAACTCTCAACACAAATGTTTGTTTGTTTATACAAATTGAGGGAGGAGTTGAAATATTTTTTCTTTGGTGATTGACAGATGCTTCGGGAATATTCCTTAAATTAATGCAAGATCCTTTTTGTTGGATACAACTGTACTAATTTATATATATATATATAAATCCTTTTCACCTTCCCTTAAGACATTTTTCTTTTTTTTTTTTTTTTTTTAAAGCAGAATGAAGGTCATAGAATATACTGTCTGCAAATCCATCAAATTAAAACTGTAAAATAACCTGCATGCTGAATGTAAACTTGACCTTTTTTCATGTTTAAGAAACTAAAAAGAAATGGAATGAGATTTACTGTATGCCCAAATTGGTAATAGGTTATTTTTTGAAGAGTATTTCTTCATTACTTTTTTGACACTGTTGTCTGTATGTGATGTAACATAAGGCCAAACACCAGAGGTGGCTTCTGGGTATTCTAATTGTTAATGTCCCACTGGACTTCCAAATTCTCCCTCTTTTTCATTGGCCAGTTTAATTGTGGCCATCCACAGGCTTAACATAGACTTGCCCTGTATATCTCTCTTACATTCACTTTCTCTTCTCACTCTATCGGTCCCTTTCTCTTGTTCTCTTTCTTTGTCTTGGTATTGTATTGCACCTTTCTCCACCAACTGTACACAGATCCAAATGTGTAAAAAGAAACCTTGAAGAACTTAATAAAACTGTTCTCTATTAATTCTTTATGTGTTTATTTCAGTAACATGAATAAATTCAAGATACAGCTAAATCACAACCATCACTTTTATGAAATGGTTACTACATCATAAATAATGTAAAGGGCCTGTTTTCATTTTCATTTACTAAGCAAATTCATATAGCACCTGATATGTAAACTAAGGTTAATAGTGGGTCTTATGGACACTGCTGAACAGGTATTTCACATTGGTAATCAAACAGTTGCTGGTAGCCATTAACTTCCATAGTACAGAAAAAATACAATAGAGGTCAATGGCTACCAGCAACTGTTTGGTTACCAACATGTTTCAAAAAAATCATTCAGGCTTGGAACAACATTAAGTTTGCCAATTTAGCAAGTCATCCAGCAGAGTTTACATACAATTATACTGCAAAAACAGTATGGTATATGCTATTCTGAACCTGATGGCCTACTAAAAGAGAACTGTAAAAGTGTTTTTCTCATAATATTTGGTAAACAGCTTTGGTATAAATAAAGATACATTGAGTACATTAAATATTCAGCTATATGATAAACTAAGGTTTACTCACAAGGTTATACTCACAGACTGTATTAAGAGGGGTCATGTAAGTGACAAAATGCTGGATAGTTTTGAATGAAAGAGGTTTATTCTTCCTCCTCCTCTTTCTGCCTACATCTCAGAGTCTGAGCCTGGGGTACAAACACACTCACTATCAATGTGAGAAAAAAAAAGCACTTTTGGCATGCCATTCTCTGGAATTTTCCCCAAGTCTATTGACTTTTGAGAAAAACAGCCACTAGTAGAAATTTGTAGTGTTAACATAAAAACTCCCCAAATAGCAATTTGACAAACAAAAAATAAATTTATTAAAATTATAAGTCAGAATAAGAATAATCCAGAAATGAACTTTTGTTGATTTACTCACCTCCAGCCATTCAAGATGTTTTTTCAATGAAAAAGATCTGGAGAAATTTAGCATTGCATCACCAAAGTAGTGGATCCTCTGCAGTGAATGGGTGCCATCAGAATGAGAGTGCAAACAGCTGATAAAAACATCATAAAATGGACTATAGTTGTGTGGATTATTAAGCGAAAATCTGCGTGTTTGCAGTAAACAAATTCAACTATTCATTGATTTTCAAATTTAAACTGTCATGTGAATTACTTGTGGATTACTGTAATGTTTTAATCAGGTGTTTGAACTCTGATTCTGACGGCACCCATTCACTCCGAAGGATCCACTTGTAAGCAATTGATGTAATACTGAGTTTCTTCATCTGTTTTGATGAAGAAACAAACTCATTTACATCTTGCATGGTGGATTACAAGTACATTTTCAAGAAATTTTCTTTTTTGGGTGAACTATTCCTGCAGTTGTGTCTGATATTGATAATTTATTTCTAAAGATTTAAGAATAACCATTTCAGAATAATGAATACTTATTTTTTTTAACCACTAGTAGCTATTCCAGGAGTGTCTGTCTATTTTAACGTCACTAGAAACTGTTGTCCTTATTCACTAAATACATTGATTCAGTTTTTAGCTATTTAATTCTTAAAGGTTCCCATTCCAGTTTTTCTCGAACTATTTGTTAGACACTAATACGTTCTTAAGGCCTACAATAAATTACTGAAACATTTCTATTCTTACCAACAATTTCAAAAGATTTTTCCACTAATCTCTTGTAATTAGCATAAAAGTTCATTGAAAGTCTTACTAATAAAATTGCAATAGATACTATTCCAAAGTAAATACTTTATGACATCTGAATGACGTTGGCCAATAAAATATAATTATACATGGAAAAGTCAATAATAACTGGAATAATGACTGTCATACAGCTAATTGTCACACAGGCTATATCTTTGTAGGCTAACTTTAAGGTCAAACTCTTAATAGCAGTGGTTTTATGTTGGTTTCAATCACTTTAGAACTGTTTTAAATTCATTTTTTTTAATGAATTCTGTACCTACAACCCCAATTCCAGAAAAGTGAAATGCCATAAAATCAAGAATACGTCATCTGTTCATTCTTATTAACCTTTATTTAACTGACTAAAGTACAAGGAAAAAATTCCAATGTTTTCAGTAGCCAACTTTTAATTTTATTTTGTAAATACAACCAAATTTTGATTTTCATGGTTGTAACATACTCTAGCTCTGGGACAGAGGCAAAATAAACAGTTCACAGTAAAGAGGTGAAATGGAATAGGTGAGGATATCATGTTTGGGTATAAAAGAAGCATTTAAGTATTTGCAAGTGAAATTGGATGTCTCATCACTTTGTGCTGTGAAAGAAAAATTCATTTTACTCATCTATGTGCTTATGGAATATTGTGTAAGGGTCTGTTTTATTTAAACCTGCTCTAAGAATGACATAAGAGAAGGGTGTATTAGGGCCCTAAATATAAAGATTTGAATCTTGGGAGTATGACGTAGCAGAATGTATTTGTCTGACTCTTACTATGTGTGGAAAGTTACCGTTTAGGAGATGTAACCTTGAAGGCTAGGGAAGAGATATAAATTGGAGTGAGCCCTCCCTTCTGGGTCGCACTCTGCAGTAACCTGTGTTTCTGTATGACTGTCTGACCTTCTTTGCAAAGAATAAAATTATAAAAGACATTTGACTGAGTTTGTCTCTTACTTTGGTGAGAGTCGGTTTTATTTTGCCACAACAGTGGCAAATTTCATGACAAAAGTGTCAAACAAATCAAAAATCCCATCATCACAGACAACTGAGCATCTGAATTTTTTTATCAAGCCAGATTGGACAACAATTTTGCTTGCAAAACTTGAAGTATTAGTATCTTCAATTCCCAAATAATTAAACATTGTAATTAAAAGAAAAGTTGATGTGGCAAAGTGTTAAACATGCCTCTGTCCCAACTTTTTTGGAGTGTGTTGAAAATCAAAATTTGGTTATATTTACAAAATAAAATTCAAAGTTGGCCACTAAAAACACTGGAAAATTTCTCTTTGTTAAAGGTTAAAGAGAATGAACAGATAACATATTCATGATTATATGGCACTTCACCAAACGTCCCAACTTTTCTGAAATTAAGTATCATATTTGTGTGTAAGTGAACACAATGAAAACAGTATTCATTTAGACAGAAGTCAATAGGTTTTGAACTGATAGGCTGAAATGTGTTTAGGTTAGGACAGGTTGTCACATTTTTATTGGACAAGCAATTGTTGAATGTTTAGTGTTGTTGGTTGGATTTTATGATGTTGTATTTTTTATTGTATAATTGTGTCATAATTGTTACAATTCTGTTAAAAAAATTATATCTCTTTTATCAAAAGGTATTGTGACAACTTACCCCATATAGTAAACAACTTGTCCCGCATGTGTCTTCAGTGAAGAGTATCTTTTTTTTATCCTGGGCAACTGTTTTGGTTACCAAGACTTTAGGTATTTGACATAAATAGGAGAAGTATTCACTGAAGTGAAAAATATGACAACTAGCCTTCGTCTTGTTAAAACTGCTCCCGACTCCATAATTGGTCTGCATGAATGTTGCAGTTGAGCCGCTGTACTACTGGAGTCAATCTGTACTGCCACTCCTCCGCGGGAGCGCGCGTATTATGGCACACGCACACACGCACTGACTGGAGAGTCGGGCGCACTCGCTCCTGCCAGGAAGTTGTTGGTATTCGGGAAATAACAAAGAGAGGAAAACAGGTACATTAAACGCATCGAAACTACACGAGGGGGATCCTTGTAACGTGTACGGGATCCGGGTATGAGCTGGAGTACTATTAACTAATGGAGGACTAATCGATGGAGGCGGACAGAAGTTTTGGGCTCGTCCGGGTCCTGCTGCTGCTGTTGGGTATTACAGCCACTACAGGGAGAGAAGGTGGGTCATCTCCACACATTCCCACACTGTTCCCAAATTCCCGTATTATACTATTACACACTACGTTAATGTAAAGTTACGGAGCAGATAGAGAGTTAAACACGAACAAACAGCAGCGGGATACATTCTTGTGGAGAAACTGTGCTACTCAAGCGGTTGACACCCCATTTACACTGCTAAAGTCGCGACGCGACCGGCGCGGGGCCCACTGCGTTTTCAAGCGACTGTTCGAGTCCAAGATTTGGAGCGTTTAGTTTTGCCGCGTCGCTTCCTTTGGATTTTGAAAATTCGAAAGTTCTTTTAGTAGAATGCAACTGTAACATTTAAACCTGTATTCAAGTACCTAACTTAGACTAATATATAAAGTGAGTAAGTTCAGAAAATCCCGTCGGGGTGTTTTTTTCTCACACTGTTGGCGCATTAGTCGTAGGTGAAGTATGTCACACAAACTTGATTTGCAACTTCTGCATAACAATAGCGCTGAAACCTGACAGCCCAGAGTTCAGGAGTTTAATGGAGTTTAACTCCTGATATGTTAGTATCAAACCAATACACCAAAAAAGAACGCCAGTTTTTGAATTTAATATTGATGACACCAAAGTGTGAACCAAAATATAATACAACCACAACTGTAACAATATGCAGTCATACAAAAAACAATTAACTGGGTCATGATCTCTGAAAAACAACATGGTGATAACTATGATGCACATGTTATTATTCACGTTATTAATTTAAAAATAGTTCATAATACAATAGCAATTATTTTGGTCATGACGACAACAACAACATAATGATAGTGATGATGATGATGATAATAAGGCCGTTTCAGATATGTACTGAGTAATAACCATTTACACTGGAATATAAGTGAAAGAATTACATGGTGCTACCATAGTACATAAAACATGTTATTACTTTAGTACCATGTCCAAACACCACAGTGGTACCACAGTAATAATAGTGTGTTATTATTATATAACATTTGTGACCCTGGACCACAAAACCAGTCTTATTTAGCATGGGTACATTTGTAGCAATAGCCAAAAATACATTGTACTGTAATAAAACTGTCCATTTTTCTTTTATGCCATGAAGATATTTTGTAAATTTCCTACTGTAAATATTAAACTTAATTTCTGATTAGTAATATCCATTGCTAAGAACTTCATTTGGACAGCTTTAAAAGCGATTTTCTCAATATTTTGAGAAAAAAATCAATCAAGTTTCAGCCAAATATTGTCCTATCCTAACAAACCATACATTAATAGAAAGCTTATTTATTGATTTATATTTGTACTTGATGATGTATAAATCTTATTTAAGCTTATTTATTAATTTATATTTATACTTGATGATGTATAAATCTCATGTACGAAAAATTTACCCCTATGACTGGTTTTGTGGTCAAGGGTCACATTTGATATTCACAAATAATTTACTCACCCCCTTGTCATCCAAGATGTTCATGTCTTTCTGTCTTCAGTTGTCAAGAAATTATGGTTTTTGAGGAAAGCATTTCAGGATTTTTCTCCATATAATGGACTTCATTGGTCCCCCGATTTTGAACTTCCAAAATGTAGTTTAAATGCAGCTTCCAAGGGCTCTAAATGATTCCAGCCTAGGAAGAAGGGTGTTATCTAGCGAAACGATTTGTTTTTTTTTTTTCGGAAAATAAAGTTTTTTATACTTTTTAAGCACAAAAGCTTGTGTATCACAGGCTCTGGGATGCGCGTTCACTACGCTACGCACTACTGAATCACGTCGAAAGGTCATAGGAACGTAGGCGAAACTACAGTCCCAGCGTTTACAAAGTGAAAGCGCAAAGACTAAGAAAGTGCAAGTCAAACGCTGTTTACAAACAAAAAGGAACAACAATGTCCACCTCTCAAGTTGTAGGAGAAAATAAGATGGAGTTTTTCGCCATACTCAGTACACAGACGATGAACTTACACGTGATTCATAGTAGTGATGGGAAGTTCGGATCATTTTACCGACTCGGACCTTTGAGTCTCGTTCAGCAAAATGAACGAATCTTTTTTCAAGTCATTTCGTTCATTTTAGCAAAATATAATTAAAATGTTATGTGTTACTTCCCTAACACATCTACTGCTTACACAAACGTTGATCACACTAACAAGACAAAACTATAATGCTATAAGAAACAGAAAAGATTAATTCATTGTTTACCTGGGTCTTTAGTCTATGATTAGCTCACCTCACCTCTTATCTGACAAGTTTTCGGGTTTGAGTCGTTCGTTCATCCCATGACAGCCCAATAAGATGAACGAACAACTCAAAAACCTGAAGACTAGAAACAGGTGAAATAATTCCAGTACAGAACCTAATAGGACGTTGCGCATATGTGACTGAACGAATCACTCCCCGAGATGACTCGTTCTTCTCGAGTCACATTAAAGATTTGTTCAAAATGAAAGAATAATTTTTTGTTTCACTAGATAAGACCCTTCTTCCTCAGCTGGGATCATTTAGAGCCATTTGAAGCTGATTTTAAACTGCATTTTGAAAGTTCAAAATCGGGGCACCAATGAAGTCCATTATATGGAGAAAAATCCTGAAATGCTTTCCTCAGAAACATCCTGACAAGGGAGTGAGTAAATTATTTGTAAATTGTTGTTCTGGAAGTGGAGTTCTCCTTTCAGTCCTTTCCTATCAGTTTGCAAAACAGTTTATTTAGCAGAGTAAACAGAGATGTACAAAAATCATGTATAAAACCAAAATGCTGGTTTAAGCTTTGTATTTTTCATTCTCTGCATAACACAAAATGTCACGTTCAGATTTACACATTGAATTTCATTTCATTCTTTTCTGTGCACTTATTTGAAGAAAGAACTCATTTTCTTAGAAAATCAAACACTTCTTCCTGTTCGCTGAATGTAGTTATTCCAAAGGTCATTTGTTTTAAAGTTCTGAGTAACTGTGTCAGTGTATGATTACACACGTAGCAAAACGACTTTGTGTCTGTGTGTGAGTGTCTGATGTTTTGATGTTCTGTAAATATTTTCAGCAAAAAAATCTGTTGTCTACAGCATTCTTCATGTGCTCAGATTGTCAACAGCCTGGAGAAGTATTCAGTCTTGTTGACAAGCTGAGCCCATAAACAAAGGAATTTAGACATTTGCATAGGACATTGTTGGCATGGGACCTTATATAATGTGACTGCCGCTACCATTCTCATAACTAAACTAACTAAGATCAGTCCCTGTCCAGGTTTATAAATCTGACTCTGCATATGCATAAGTGTCTGTTTTGCATCCAGTTAGTCTTTACATTGTTGATCTCGGTGGGCTTGTCCCGGTTATCAGTTGGTGCGGGTGTGCAAAGCTCTCTTAGATATGCTTTACATGTTTCATTGTTGAGTGTTTCAGAGCCAGTAATGGTGGCTTTTAGCAATGCTGTTAGCTGAAAGTGTCACTACACTTTTGGTGGTTGTCAGTCTCACATGCTGTATGGACATTTAGTATTAAAGTAGAGGCCCATTCACACCAAGAACAACAACTATAACTATAAAGTTTTAATAATCATTCTAATTCTTTTAGAACAGAGACATTCAAACCACAATTACAGTAGGAGTGGGAATGTTTCGGTACTTCACAATTCAATTCAAATCGATTGTTGGGGTCACGATTCGATTAAAAATCGATTCACGATTTTTTGATTGTTAATCATCATTCATGTTTTTTCATCAGATTTTTTGTGCACAGTGTACATCAAATGCACCAGTATTCTGATACAAAAACACACCAGTCTATAGTATTGGTAGTTCTGACTGTGTTTCCTATTAACTATTAACTACCTAAAAAATCTAAAATATTTTACACTTCCCATTAGGAATGTTTCCGAATACCCTGTTATAATAAATACAATATAATCTGCAAATCATTTGCCGTCATCCTATCAGTAAAGTTTTACACTACCAGTCAAAAGTTTTTGAACAGTAAGATGTTTTATGTTTTTTAAAAACTAATTCTGCTCACCAAGCTTGCATTTATTTGATCCAAAGTACAGCAAAATATTTTTTTTATTATTATATATTATTTAAGTATATTTTACTATTTAAAATAACCATTTTCTATTTGAATATATTTTACAATGTAATTTATTCCTGTAATTTCAAAGCTGAATTTTTAGCATCATTATTACAGTCACACAATCCTTCAGAAATCATTCTAATATTCTGATTTGCTGTTCAAAAACCATTTGTTAATATTATTATTATGCTGAAAACAGCTGAGTAGAATTTTTGTGATCTTTTGTAAAATTATAAATGTTAACATTTTAATATTGATAATAATAATAATAATAATAATAAATGTTTCTTGAACAGCAAATTAACATATTAGAATGATTTCTGAAGGATCATGTGACACTAAAAACTGGAGTAATGATGCTAAAAATGTAGCTTTTATCACAGGAATAAATTACATTTTTACTATTTACATTTTCACTAAACAGATTCACTATTCGGGCACATTCCTGCTTCCCATAATAACAGAAGATCAATAATTAATAAAATATTTTTCTGAACACTTACCCTCATCAAAAATAGGACAGGATGTATTTGTTTTTCCTCCTCTATTGCTGGTGCTGTTTTGTTCCAACAATCATATTATTATTATTATTATTATTATATTAACTAGAAAATCAATTTTTGAAATTTGTGAATCGTTATTAGAACCAGACGGAAATATCCTTTGCATATGTTTTGATGAAACACAAGTGTGCAGTGTTGAACTTTTCTGTTGGGTTTTGTTAAGAGTTGCAATCATTTTTAGAATGTTGGCTCACAATTAACATGATGAAAGTAGAAACTTTCAAGGGATGAAATTATTTTTAAAAAAGACAACACAAATTAAAATGAGATAAAATATTAATCATAATATTTTTTTATTATAGTTTGATCCCTCAACAACTATTTTTTCTTTGAAAAATTTGTGTTCTTATGTTCTTGGAAAACCAGGGTATATGAGAAAGCCTTGTTTTAAAAGTGTTATCTCTTCATGTAAAATTATTTTTATACATTTTTATAATGAATATCTATTTTACTAGTTACACTCATAAAAATAAAAGCTCTTTATTGGCATCGATGGTTCCATGAAGAACCTAGAACATCCATGGAACCTCTCAAATGCAGAAAAGTTTATAGTTTATAGTGGTTGTTTATAGTGGACAAAGGTTCTTTACATTTTTTAAATGTTCTTCAAAATGGTTCTTTTAAAAACTGTTCACTGAAAGTTTCTTTGGGGAACCAAAAATGGTTCTTCTATGGTATCACTGTAAAAATTGTGAGTAAAATATAAATCCTGAATGAAAAGTCATGGTGCCTGCAAATATTTTTGTGAACAATGGGGGCCCTTGGAGACAGAAAAGTTGAGAATCAATAGTATGGCAAGCATGGTTCACTGAGTACACAAAGAAGAAACATTTTATATGCTATTGATTTTCTTCAGTAGTTTGTCTTGTGATTTTTGCAGAGGCAACACTGTGCTTTCATAAACTTACAGAAACAGTTTTTTCATGCACATATATTTTGTCTTAGGTTGGACAGTAAAATTGTTTTTGTCTACCGTGGAACAGAAAAAAAGATGTTTAGCAGAATGTTCATGCTGCTCTTTACAATACAATGAAATAGAACGGTGAATACAGGCTGTTAAGCTAAAAAAAAAAGCCAAAAAACATGAAAGTGTCATAAAACTAACTAGTTCATCTGATTTGTGTCTTACAATCCAAATCTGGAGATCCAGACATTATGACAAGATGCTCAAAATTAGCCTGCTGTGTAATGAAACAACAAAAGACATACAGCCATTGTGGCATTGCTTTTAAGGAGACACAAATGTACATATATCAGGGGCATTTCCTTCTAGGAGGCAAGGGAAGCAGTCTCTCCTCAAAATATTGGATGAGAAAAAAAATTGTGGTACAAAGTAAACAACTCATACTTAAATATAACCACTTTGCTACGTCAAAATAATATTTAAAATGGCATGAAATCTGTGGGAGTTTCTAGTGAGTAATCAGCTTGGTGAAATTTAAAGTAAATCTCCATGTCTGAGACCAATAGTTACCAAGCTTTGATGACTGATGATCTGAAAAAATAAAAAATAGTTAAAAGTTAACTATTAAAAAAAAATAGCTGAACATATGGTCACATATACAGTATACTGTCTGAATTGTTACTGCCTTAAGTTACTATTTTGGAATAAATGTAAAATGCTTAAAAACACTAACCTGATGAGATTAATACTTGCCTTTAATAAATAGAATAGTGATCAATGTAAAAATATAAAATACTGTAGAATTATTTTTTTCTCTTCTGATAGTGTAAGTAATGTTTATTTTACCAAGAAAATGTGACTGGGACATGGATGTGGTGAACGGATTTGATTTTCATCTTTCCTCCAAAGAAAATAAAAAGCCATCTATTTGTGTCATAGTGTTTTTTCCAATACATTTGAATTGTGGCTGTTACCTATAAATACAGATCAAATTAGGGCTGTAGCTATAGCTATCGATTATTTTAGTAATTGAGTATTCTGCCGATTATTCCATCGATTAATCGAGTACTCAGATAAGAAGTAATTTTCTTTATTAAAGAGCAATACTAAATATATAAGAGAATAAGACAGGTCTCTTAAAATAACTATTTTGTTTCCTTTCAGAAAAATTGCATACATTAATAACCATGAAAACTAAACCCATTTAATGCATTACATTCAAAATGCAAATACAAATATATCAATAAAAAACCATTATATATAATAAAAATACAAAAATCAATTTCACATTACTTTAGAAAAAGGTTAACATTACAGCCTAAAACAAAGGCATAAGTCCAGAAATTGAGGCATTTAGATGTTTAATTCAGCTTAGAGGGACATGAATGCATTTAACTTGCAGTTACAAATGCATAAATAATATTTTGTTATTTTAAACAAAACCTTAAATACTGATATTTGCATGTATTTTTAAAATGAAGATACTTTAAATGTGCAATCAAAACCGTTAGTAGGTGGCAGTAAGTCACTGTTAAGTAAGTTGTCATTGCGATTGAACTGAATCATTTAACAAGTTAAATTTGCCTCAATGATTTTTTGCATTCAAGTTACTCGAGGAATCGTTTCAGCCCTAGATCAAATACAAAATTAGCTGTAAATAAAGTACAACATCTCTATTAGAATATAATTTTCTGTCCACAATCACAGTAGATTTTTGATGTATTTACATTCACAGCTTTGGGTCACTATGGTCTCTATACCCTTAAATATAGCCCAAATAATAAATACTACAAATCTTTTTCGATTTTAAAAAGCCTGAGCATTAAAGCGGCAGATGGCATAACTGCAGCAACCGCATAGAATTAAAAGAATGTTATTTTCTGTTGATGTGGACACTAGCATAGTTATCATTACAGTTATGATGTGAACAGGCCTTAAAGGATAGTTCCCAAAAATGAAAATAATCTCATGATTTACTCACCCTCAAGCCATCCTAGGTGTATATGACTTTCTTTCAGACAAATACAATCAGAGTTAATACAATCAGAGCACTTTTTATGATAGATGCACTTTATTTGCTTCAAAATCTTGACCACTATTCACTGCCATTATAAAGCTTGGAAAAGTCAGGACATTTTTTAATATACCTCTGATTGTATTAATCTGAAAGTAGAAAGTCATATACAGCTAGGATGGCTTGAGAGTGAGTATATCATGGGCTAATTTTCATTATTGGGTGAACTATCCCTTTAACAGTAAGGGTACTTTTAAGGGGACACAAACAGTGTTGCACAATAACCATAAAATACAGAAATCAGCATGTAATGTTCTTGGTGTCAAAGACTTTTTCCCAGTAAATTAAAACAAATTCTCATTTTTTAACAATTACAACTGTTCCCTATAAATACTGATCAAATACAAAATAATGCATAAAAACCTCATTAAAATATAATTTTATGTCTTTGATCACAGTACATTTTTGATGTACTTACATTCACAGCTTCATGTGACTGTACTGTCTGTAGAAGCTCTAAACCCATAACTAGATAAATATTGAACGTTACAAAAATCCCTTTTCCAAAGGGTTTCACTGTGCAAACTGAACAGCTAAAGCGTCACCTCTATCTAAACCCTATAAGAAAAAATCTAGATAATCAAGTCAAATCAAGCAGTAAACAGTGGTGTAACTGTGGCTGTTATTGTGTTTGTTTACCTGCAGGAAGGTTTCTGTTTGTTTAGTATGTGCAAGGTGGTTCTCTTGTCAGGAATGCTTGCATGCATTAGTCTAGCATATGCATGCATTCATCCATCAGTATTTTGGTATGCGTGCAGCAGTGTGTCACAACGGAGCAATACACGCTTCACAAACACAGAGACACAAGGTCTGGTCCAAATCCTGTTCTTCCTGTCGGTTGAGTAATTCTTGTTTGTTGTTTGACTGTGTGCAAGAGAGCAAGAATAGAATATGCACTGATATGTTTTGTAAAAAGCTGAGAATGAAGATGAGAATGATGAGAATGGTCTGTTTTTCCATACAATGCACTGTATTTGTGACTAACACCATTTTGTTTATGCCCTTGATTCACAATTGAATTCAAAATCATTACATGCACTTAAATGTTCCCTTTAGTTGAGTGTTTTTGTCACTGCTGTGTTAGTTTTATCGATTTTAATACACTGGCTAGTCCATTGAGCAGCATTTGAGGTCAATGACCAAAGGACACAAGCTACGTTATAACACCCCTTGGAGACCCTGTTCCTGTAGCCGCTGAAAATGGATCATAAGGGATGTGTTTGGGACAAGCTTTGCTGTTTCTCTTATTATAGCCGAGGTCAGAAGCTGGCAGACAGCAGTTGATCTTTGGTCGCTGTAAACGTTTAGCTTGTGCTCTGTTGTTTGTATTGTTGTTGTCTGCGAGATCAGTCTCCGTGGCAGCAGCGGTTAACAGAAGTTGGCAGCTGAAATCCTATTGAAAGTACACGCTAGCGAACTACACACTTCACTTCCTGTTTGGCCACACACCAAGAGTAGGTGTGGTGAATTTGCTCACTGCACAGGTAAAGAGCACTGATTTATATTCAATCTCTCTCCCGTGCTGTTGTCCTAGAGACCGAGAGCAGCTCTTGTGCCTTGTGACACAAGTTTCCAATGACACAAGGAATGTGTCTACACTAGTGTGAAGGCGATGGTCTCTTGTTTTGCTACTACATACATAGGGCTCTATGAAATACTTTTTATTTTTGCTTCACATGGACTCATCTGAATCTATGTCAGTTTAATGTCCTTTTAGAAACGCTACATGTGCCAACCATCTTCCCAAACTTGAAATGATGTCAGCAAAAGAGAGGTACTTGCAGTTTCCCACCAAAATAAAAGCTTGATGGTTTAATGTTTGAAAATAATAGTTCACTCAAAAATGAAAATTCTGTCATTAATCAATAATCACCCTCATGTTGTTCCAAACTCGTAAGACCTTCGTTCATCTTCGGAACACAAATTAAGATATTTTTAATAAAACCTGAGAGCTTTCTGATCCTGCATAGGCAGCAATGCAACTGACACATTTAAGACCCAGAAAGGTAGTAAGGACATCATTAAAATAGTCCATATGACGTAAGTGGTTCAACCGTAATGTTATGAAGCTATGAGAATACTTTTTTTTGCAAAGGATGACTAATTAATGGCAGAATTTTCATTTTTGTGTGAAATAACCCTTTAAGTCTGCCATAAATATTATTACTATAATTTTACAGTTGTAAAAAATAATTTTATTTTTTTCCCAAATTCTGTGACTTAATGGTTTAATTGAATTTTAATTATCAAAAAGCTTGCCGAATGCTGGTCCCAATGAAATCCATTTTAATTTTTTCCAAATTCTGTTTTATTTATGTATTTTTATTTTATTTTATTTTTTCAAATTCCATTTTTTCCATTTAAAATTTTCTAGACTCTGTTTTAATGGTTAAAATAAATGGTTAAATCTGATTCATAATGAAGCATGTCTAATTCATTGAAATCATGAAAGTTAGAATATTAAACAGCAATTTATTAAAAGTTTAATAAAGATTACATTTTAAAGGAGAAGTCCACTTCCAGAACAAAAATTTACAGGTGATGTACTCACCCCCTTGTCATCCAAAATGTTCATGTCTTTCTTTCTTCAGCCGTAAAGAAATTATGTTTTTGAGGGAAACATTTCAGCATTTTTCTCCATATAATGGACTGATATGGTGCCATGATTTTGAACTTGCAAAATGCAGTTTAAATGTGGCTTCAAATGATCCCAAATGTGGTTAGAAACGATCCAAGCCAAGGAAGAAGGGTCTTATCTAGCAAAAAGATCGGTTAAATACTTTTTTTAATCTCAAACGCTCGTCTTGTCTCGTTCTCCCTGAACTCTGTGTATTGTAGCTCAAGACAGTTAGGGTATGTCGAAAAACTCCAATCGTATTTTCTCTCTCAACTTCAAAAATCATTTCAAAATCATTTTACATTGCTGCAGAAGTACCGACCCAGTCTTTGCAAAGTGAACATGCAAAGAAGATCAAACACCCTTAACAAAAAAGCTAAAACAGCAATATAAGACGATTTCGAATTTGAGGGAGAACATGAAATGGGAATTTTTCGACATACCCTAATTGTCATGAACCGGAAAAAAACAGTTCAGGCAGAGTAAGACAAGACGAGCGTTTGACATTAAAAAGTATATAATGGTATTATTTTTATGAAAATAACCAATTGTTTCGCTAGATAAGTCCCTTCTTCCTCGGCTGGGATCGTTTACAGCCGCATTTAGGATCTTTTGAAGACGCATTTAAACTACATTTTGGAAGTTCAAAATTGGGGCACCATATCAGTCCATTATATGGAGAAAAATACTGAAATGTTTCCCTCAAAAACATAATTTCTTTACAGCTAAAGAAAGAAAGACATGAACATCTTGGATGACAATGTCACGAGTTGTGTGCGGAGAAAGACGAGGAGGAGCGAGGAGGTCCAATGCATAGAGTTTTATTAAATATAATCCACAGGGAGACAGTAACGGACAGGAAACAGCAGGGAACCAGCAAACACAACGTAACTTGACGGAGAAACATACAAACTGACTGATATGACGTTTACCGAATGACGTACAAGAACCGACGATCTAAACGTGGACACAACCAAACTGAAATACACTGACTAATCAGGGGAGGACAGGTGCAAACAATCAAACAGTGACGTAATGAATTGAAAACGGAACAGGAAGTCCAAATAAGGGCATACATAGGGGAAAAAAACACAACACAGTCCAAAAGGTCTGACAGACAAGGAAGTGGAAGTGGACTTCTCCTTTAAGACCCTATGAAATATGTAAAGCATCTTTAACTAATTAGTTTTATAATATATATATATATATATATATATATATATATTTTATATATATATATATATATATATATATATATATATATATATTTTTTTTTTTTTTTTTTTTTTTTTGGTAATTATTCCATTAAAGATAATATTTCCATACCTTCATTCACACAGACATGCAGAACATACAGGATTCATATTTAAATGGTTTATTTGCAGCTACATGTTCACAGACAATAGTCCATGTCATGTTTTGATTTAAGTGTACTGACCAAGTTTTGATGTATCCAAACAAAATTTGGCAAATTCCATGACATTCCGCGTTATACAGAAAATTCCATTTTTATGACAGGATTCCATGATTCCGTCCGTGTTTTTCGGATTGAGTAAATCATAGGGCACTACAATTCATGAATCTTTAATCAATTTTACAATAATAGCGTCCTATAACATGTTTTAGTTTTTAAGCAATGCTATGCTGTGTGTTTTAATTGGTTTGGTTTATTATTTAATACAAATTATTAATCAGTTGTAGTGTAGTGAAGACTCTAGAAGACTAGTTATCAGTATTTGTATCTGACAATAGTGTTTATGAAATCAAAATCTTGAAATGCTTGTGAAGTGACTCTCAGAGCAGCTGTAGAGTATTGATTCATGTTTTGACGTTCTCATAGTGAGACTGAAAACACCACAAGCGTCACACATGCTTAAGTATCTGTAGTACATGAAACTTCACTACTCATTCACTCAAAAACACTGAACAAACAGACATATTTATTTATTTATTTATTTATTTATTTATTGTGGTTTAATACTCACAGATCCGAGTTCAGGGCCCAGTACAGCCCTGCTTTTGATTTAATTATTCAAATTTAGCCAAATTCTGTGTTACACTGCAAATTCCATTTTTATGACTGGATTCCACGATTTTGGCCATGTTTTCTGCGTCGCAGAAACCATAGGGACGTACATACATCACTTACTATGTCAGTGTGTTACTGCGGGTTTTAAAGTACAACAAAAGTAAAACAAAGGTAAACACTCTCTAAATATACGTACATTTGCACTACAAACAAAACATTTTAAATGGACTTTGATATTTTATAGGAGTACACCACATGATGTGTGTCACTGCTTGTTGATATCAGTCATACTGAAAGGTTCAGTGCGGATTTGTATATGTGTGTGTATTCTTCAAAATTTTGTTTTAGAAATACACCTAATTGGCAGTCTAAATCCTTTGTATTAGAGTCACAGTGAGAGAACAACTTCAACGCAATCTTTTCGGTTTTGTAAATAATGTTATTTTGTTTTGTTTTGTTTTTGAGTAGTTATCTTATTAGTTATAAGCTATAAGTAAGTAGTTGATTTGACCTAACTTAACTTTTTTGTATGTTGGTTATTCTTGACATCCACTGAAACACAATTTCATGGGGCATGCAGATAAATAAAGACTGCTGCCACTGTTTATCAGACATGCAGCACCAATAAATCAACCAAATATCAAGCATTTAATTGGCCTGGGTAATATATTGATTTAGACAGCAAGAAAAAACTATTAAGCAAAAGTCAGAGGAACATAGAGCGAGTGTGTGTGTGTGTGTGTGTGTGTGTGTGTGTAAACCTGTTGGTTTGGATTTCTGTGGCAATACGTTGTGGTGTAAAACAACTGCACTTCAGCCAGAGTTAAAAACTGATTATGTAGAAACAGAAGTGCAATGAAAGAGAAAGAGCAAGGGGCCACAGAGACGTGGACTGATAGATTTGTTTTCTATTCAAGACCACCATTCGCCCCTCACACTCTCAAGCACACAGACGAGGGAATGTTAGGATGATGAAAGAGGAGCAACGGAACTTGGAAAGGAAGTGTAAACTGGAGAAAAAAAAACAGTGACTTATTATTCAGTCCCATCAGCATGCATACATATGTCACTTCTGTTAGTGCACAAAAACAGCTCTTTCAAAAATGTGTCAACACATTAAAGGATTAAACATTTAATCACCCTTAATTGCAAGTTTGTGTCATCGAAGCTCTCTAAATCTAACAATGACTTATATTTTGAATCTGTGAAATAGTTTGTACTGATTCATGAATTATGTACAGGAAAACCTGGAATAAACTGACTTTAAATATCAAAAAAAATAAAAACTAGACAATTATAGAGAGAAGTTTACATTCCAGTACGGTCAAATGTTACCTCGCAGTTTACAGTGCACTGATTTGCAGGAAATCATCTGTGAATGAGGGCCACGAGTTGCCAAATATCTCCACACACACGCACAAATCTCAGTACAGTGCTGCACATGCACACACTCTGTCATGACATGGATGCTCAGAGTGAGTGCCAAACACATCTATTTACAGTATCCTGCACAAAGTAGCAGTGTGATAAAGTGAAGACAGGAGGACAGTGGTCAGGACTGTTTAAATCATATCTGTGTGTGCTTTAAGTGATATATTCTGCTATAAGTTAAATGAATACATTTGAATTGATATGAATACAGACTTTATAGGCAGCACACTGAGTTTACACATTCATATGTGTAGAACATAAGAAGGTTTTTTGTGTGGAGGATAGTTCAGATAAGTGATCCTAACATACTGAATAAAACTACATGAAGATGATTTCATTGCAGTTTTTGTCTGCAATTTTACTTTGCACATCTCCGTCATTTTCTGTCTCTCTCATGTCTCTCATGTCTCAGCCTGCTTTTTCATTAAAAGGTGTGCCATCAATGCTGGTTTTCGGCAGAGATGAGTACTGTTTTTCCACTTTGATGGGCATCGTCTTAGTATATTACTTCAAAATAACAAAATATGTCATCGCAAAACAAGCAGGAAAAAAGGCATTGCATGCTCATTTTTAACTCATGATTGTATAACAATTTATATAGTTGGCAGCAGTTTTGGGAACAGTTTCATTTTTTAAAGTAATGCATTACAATATAGCGTTACTCTCTAAAAAAGCTAACTAATTACATTAGTTATTTTTCATGTAAAGTGATGTGTTACGTTACTTTTGCGTTATTTTTTAAATCTGGGCAGGGCTTTCTTGTTTGTTTTTACTAAAAGTTCTATTTTTGGCAAAAATAAAAGCCCTTTTACACCAAAAGGCTTAGGCTGAAGGAAAAGTAAATTCATGTCTGTAGAGTAGAGTGCAGAACAAGAAAGTTCAACCCCCTTCAGCAAAAAAAAAGAGCAAATGTTAATTTATCTTGAGTAATTTTTGCTTATTAGTATGGTTGAATTGCATCATTTAAGGTCAGGAGCAAAGACACTGGTTAATAAAATGGGATTAAATGCAAAGAATATTTGTATTATTAAACATATTTAATTATTTCAGTTTTGCATCATATTCTGAGTTGCATTTCAATGTTATTATTCATTTTGAGGAATACTGGTACTGTTTTTTTGTTTTGTTTTGGGTTTTTTTTGTGAGTGAGATGAGTAAATGCATATTCACATTTAGTCTAGAACTAAAGTAACATCTTACTCCCAGTTTCTCTCAATATGGGGACAGGAGAGCTTTCAATCAATACATGGAGAAAAAAAATAACTGACAATACTTAATTGAAAAAGTAACTTTTTGTAAATTAAAAAGTAAAGCATTACTTAATTAGTTAAAAAGTTAAAAAAAGTAATCTGATTAAGTAGCTTGCATTACTTGTAAATTGTTACCCCCTACACTGATCACCAGTGGCGATCTCAGCAAAAATATCACTTGCAAATTAATATTTTTGGTCGCAAGTACAACTGTTTTAGTTTCAGTCTGGAGCCCTAAGCATAGATGACACACACAATCTGTAACTGCAAAATTCCACAGAAAAGCCATGTAGATTTCCGTAGCATTCAAACGACTGTTATTTACAACATTTTGCAAGTGGTACCCACTGCTACAGAAAACATGTATACACATCATGGAATTTTAAAATTGTTACATGGAAAAGTAACATAACCATTTCTGTTGTAAATATGATTTATTTTTATCATGGAAGTAATTTATCAATGTTTATGAAAAATCTTCACATTCCCTGATTTAAAGAAATTAATTCATTTCAACATAATCTCATGACAGTTTGTAACTTATTCAATGTTTTTGCAAATTCTTTTTAGGATTAAATTAATTTGTAAAAATGTATCTACAGATTCTTCCATACAAATCACATCATACAAATTTTTATGAAAAAGCAGTTTTTTGTAAGATCAGGTTGGTTTATTTGTCTATAATAACTCTATTTGGACGGTAATTGTTTCTTATGTGGACATCTGTAAAAGTAATTTTACATAGCATTTCGGTGATAAAACTCATGGATTCAGATGGCGATTTATTCACAGAGAAGAAGCTGTGATCCTACGAACCTGGGAACGTGCTGCTTACATGGCCAGTCACATGATTGTCTGCTAAAAATTCTAGTAAAATAAATTTTATTAACAAATTTATTCTTATTAATGTGTAAAATCTAAATGTATTGAAAATGACTTATTATTACTTATTATTATGCATATTATAGCATATTATATATATAATACTATTTACTTGTCCATTATTTAAATCTCCTGTTTAAAAATAGGAAAATAGACACACTATAGTTGTATATAATTATACGCGATTATACGCTATATATTTATAAATAACTGTATAAAATACACTTTGCTGCTGTCATAAAGACCAATTTCGAATGTTTATGTGCTTTTCTTCTCTTTCTGCTCCCACTCAATTATTAAATGATACTTTCCAGCATTTTAATAAATAAATATGCATGCAAATTACAACGAAGTACAACATTTACCATACTGTGTTCGGCAGTTGTCAAAAAGGATTTAAACACTGAATTTTATTTTGATTTTTTCTTGTAAGCTCAGAGATGTGGAAGATAAAATAAACCCATATAAAGTTTTACAGCCCTGCTGATATGTACATCTTTGTTTTATATTTTTCAGTATGTCTCGGGACCGATATGAAGTTGGCTTTACCCTCCAGTCTGGAAAATCATTATGAAATGCTCAGGCTGCTGTACACGGGCTGCCAGGTGGTTCATGGTAACCTGGAGATCACACACTTGCAGGGAAGTCCAGATCTCTCCTTCCTGCAGGTACGGGACTGTTGTGTGTTTGTGTGTGTCTCTATAGTGCATATACAGAGCATATTTCTGAATGTCTGCTATACTCTTTTATAGCGATGCTTTAAATTGCACAGGCATAATAATTTTATAAAAGCTCAAAGGGTAGTGCATTACAGGAATGACCCATTTTAACATGCTACTTTAAGTAAAACTTAATAAAAAGTTCTTAGACAACTGATATGAAGAATAGAATTGTTATTTTTACATTATAAGCCACTCACTTGTAATGTGTCTGAAATGTCAATCAAATTATGAAAATGAAACAATGTGTTCATCTTTTGTTTGTCTGTAGGGGATTGTGGAGGTTCAGGGCTATGTGCTGATAGCTCACGTCTCAGTGCGTTCGGTTCCTCTGGACAATCTGCGAATCATTCGAGGCAGTCAGCTTTATAACTCCAGCTACGCTCTCGCTGTACATAACAACATTCATCACAGTCAGACAGGACTCGGCCTGAGAGAACTACGCCTTAGGAGTCTTACAGGTAAGAAGATCTACTTTGTAGATTTAAGTGTTTTTAAAAAGTCAAAATTTGGATGGTGACCAGTCTGTTCAGGGGATGCCGTTAATATAAGTTTAAATTCTCTCTGTAAGTGCATTTTATAATTTTATAAGTCATGGAAATTTCAATTGTGGATATACATTTTTATGCATCAGCTCTAAAACATTTCATGCTCTTTGTGAGTACTTATGTACTGAGTAAATCCATCTCAAATGATACCATCAGACTGTCTGTTGAGAGTAATTGCTGGTGTGATTCATTGGGTGGCAAATGTTACTAGCTAATAGCTATTTCCTATACACACAAAGTGGCCTTTCTCCAGGGGTCTTTGAATGTATTTAGTTACTAGATGTTTTTTGTCTTTGAGCCTAGTTTCTCCTAAGGTTTTTTTTCTCCATTTCTGTCACCAATGGAGTTTTGGTTCCTTTCCATTGTCGCCTCTGGCTTGCTTAGTTGGAGACACTTAATTTCCAACAATATTGTCGACTTGATTGCACAGATTCTAGTTGAACTAAGCTAGACGACGTCAATGAAACAATGATGAACTGACTTTAACTGGAAATTGTGTTTACTATTGTCCTTTTGCATTATCAACACACTATTTTCCTGTTTAGTACTGTAAAGCCGCTTTTACACAGTCTGTATTGTAAAAGCACTATATAAATAAAGGTGACATGACCTGTCTTATTAAAACATTTGTACAAAAGTATAAGTGCAGTAAGGATAGTTGAATGAATGAAATCAATAAATGCATTGCACTGATTGTTACTTAACAATCCTCTGTTATCTCTACAAAATGATTTTTAAAAAAAAATGCCTTATCCACCCTAGTGAAAAATGAAATCAATGTATTTTAAAAACATTTTAATATATTTATTGTTCACTAGGGAAGTCTAGAGCATGTTAGAGTAAATATGCCTAGTTCTTTCATGAAACTCTAAATGGCACAGGCTGGTGGGTGTTAACGTAACTGATGATATTCACAGCCTTATACGACTTGGCACAAGCTGATTGGTGCATGTCGCGTACACAGCCAACGAGTTTGCACCTTTACCTTTAAATGGCTGGTTAGCATTCACTGAGCCTTTCGGTTCCTCTGGAAAACCCTTCACCTTCCCCAGCTCCACCTGTATAGATCTGCTACAGGTGCTACAGTTATGTCTTAAATACTCACAGCTCACATCAGCTTATGCTTTTGCTGCTCAGCAGCAGCAATAATCTACAACAGCAGCAGCAATTCAGCAGTGTAGCAGATCTATTCTGCCAAGACCAAATACATTAACAAAGTTATATCCATTACCATGCTAAAATCTTCAGAGAGTTGTCATGGAAGAAATGTTAATAGACTTGAACTATACTCAGTATAAAGTGCATTTTAAATGTATTACTTTTTACTAGGGCAGTCAGTAATGACTAAAAGTCATGAAAAAGACATGGAAATTCATTGGTCAGAAAGTTTGGAGCCCTGATTTAGTCATTTGTTCAAGGGTCTCAGGGTCATGGAAAATTCAGAAATATAAAGGAATTTTAAAATTGTGATTTCTAGGCCTGAAAGTTCATAGAAATTAATAGAATTTTAAGAAAAGTCGGAATTTCTATAGCAAATTCTTGGCGAAGAGATTTGTTCTGCAAGATTTTGTGGGCAAAAAGGTCCATTGTCTATTGTTAATGGTGTAGCAATTTTTATTGGTCAAAACAGTGAATTTGCTTGACCAAGTTAACTCTGATTTAAAATCTATGCTAAATCTAAAACTCGCTATGCACATTTTCCATTTGAAAAGACTGAATTTCAATTGTGAAATTGCACAAAGCAAATCTCAATGCACTTTTATGCTCATCTCCAAAATATTTCATTGCTCTTTGTGTGTGCATTTGCTATAAAATGATTTTAAAATGATCGCTTATGTTTCACAGAAATCTTGCTTGGAGGAGTTTATATTTTGGGAAATCCTCAACTTTGCTTTCCTCAGAATATTAACTGGAAAGACACTGTTACTACAGTTGAAAACAAACTGCTGCATCTTCAAGATATCCCAAAGAACTGTGAGTTCACTTCTACAGAATGTTGACATCATACATTAGACCGTTTAATGCGTCACTGTTATTTCTCAATAATTTTGTTTTTTTTCAGGTCCTGTTTGTTCTTCAGCTTGTCAACCAGGCGGATGCTGGGGAGAAACAAATCAGGACTGCCAAACATGTGAGTGTCACAGACATATTGGCCTGTTTTTCCGGTTTGATAACAAAAAATTTGCTTAGAATTGGTTCAGTTTAATTGGCGCTAATAGCCTTGTCTGCACTGTTGTGAGTTCGAATCCCAGCTTGAGGACCCTACCCGATCCCACCCCCCCTATCTCACTCCCACTTTGCTTCTTGTTTGTTCTACACTATCCTATCATAATAACTGCAAAAAATGCCAAAATAATAAAAAACTTTTGAGACAATTACATGTACCTCTTTCTCTTCAGTGACCTCTGTACATTGCTCATCTGGCTGTTTGCGCTGTAAGGGTCCAAAACCCAACGACTGCTGTCATGTGCAGTGTGCTGCTGGCTGCACAGGGCCCAAAGACACTGACTGTCTGGTAAAAACATCATAATTATTGCATTATATCATTCACATATAACTGAAATGAATTAATATCTGTTTTGCCCAATTGCATCTTTAGGCCTGTCGTCACTTCAATGACAGTGGGACATGTAAAGACAACTGCCCCCCACCCACCATCTACGACCCGAACACCTTTCAGTCCAAACCCAACAAGGACAAAAAGTTCAGCTTTGGAGCCACATGTGTTAAACAGTGTCCCCGTATGTCAAACTTTTAATTTACTAACAATATATTATATGTAATATGTTCACAGGCCTTGCTTTCTGTGTGTGTATATGATATATGCTGTACTTTCTACTTCTTTAGATAATTATTTGGCAATGGAAGTGGCATGTACAATGGTTTGTCCCAAAGCTAACAAGGAAGTCATCACTGTTGAGCCAGATGGCCAAGAAACACAGAAATGTGAAAAGTGTGAAGGAGAGTGTCCAAAAGGTTGGTGTAGATTTGTGCATGCATCTCTCTGTCTTTACATATACTATGTCAGTATAATTTCTCCTACTCTTAAATTATACTATTAATTTACATATGTTATGTCTGTTAGTGTGTTATGGACTAGGAATGGGAAACCTTCAAGGGGTGTCAGTGGTGGATGCCTCCAACATTGGCATGTTCGTTGGCTGTGAGAAAATCTACGGCAGTTTGGCTTTTCTTTCAGACTCCTTCAAAGTGTAAGCAAAGATATTTGTTCAGCTAAAATGTCTTGCTTCAGTGGAAGATATTAAGAAAATTTTCCTACTAAAAAATATGAAAGTGATCCATAAGATGCATACACTATATTCACACAACAGATATAATTTTCCCCTCTGATGTAGCTCTCAAACTGCTGTTTGCTATGTTTGCATCCACATATTTTTATGCAAAATGTTAATAATTTTTTATTCGATAAGGAAATGTGCGTAAACTAAGATGGAAGCATTTACAGGCTAAATTCCAATTAAAAACTCACATGACTTTGCCTCAAAAGATCATGTGATTGAATAACTGGACTAACCAACAGATCAATCTCACTTCATCTAAAATATTGTCATTCTGAAATGCCTGCGCCAAAGTCATCAAAATGATACAGTATAATTACGTCCCAGAACTGTCTCTCATAATTGCATCACAAAATCATAAAATAAGATAACATAAGAGCATTTGTTATAACATTTCATTTGCTCTGCTATTAAGCATCACTGGCTTTCACAGAACTATGGAAGAACTTTTTATTATTTGATTACTCATGCATTGTGCCAATTTTCTAGTAAGTAAATACTTTGTTCTCTTAAACATGTGTGATTAAAGTTTCCACAGAAGTTTCATTCTCACATTTTTATGGAAATGTAGATTGACTTTGAACTTGGTATGAAGTGTCTTGACATGCTAGTTTTGAATATGTATATGTTTTTATAATACTTTTTAGAGATGACAGCCATTGCTAAGCTATCATTATATGGAAAAGAGCAGCATTAAAGCAGCAAAAGTTCACCTTTTGTGTTTCACAGAAGAAATAGGGTCATAAGGGTTTGCATTGACACAAGGGTGAATAACTAGCTGACTAAATAATTTCTTCTCATTTCAATTTTTCCATGCATGACTGTGGTATTGTTGTACCTATTGTTACACTTATTGTACTAAAAAAATTTTTGTTGTTCATACAGAAATGCAGCTACCAATTCATCTGGACTACAGTTGAGTGACCTGGAGAAGTTAAAGACAGTAGAAGAAATCACAGGTGAAGATCACAGTTCAAATTGACTCACATATAAAGATTATGAAAGAAATACAAATCTATACAGCAGATCCAAAATGCGTACAGTTGAGGTCAAAAGTTTGCATACACCTTACAGAATCTGCAAAATGTTAGTTATTTTACCAAAATAAGATACAAAAAGCATGATATTTTTTATTTAGTACTAGGTAAAATATCTTATTAAGGTCAGTACCAAATAAAAAATAACATGCATTTTGCATGATCCCTCTTATTGATAAAATAAGATATAATATTAACATTTTGCAGATACTGCAAGGTGTATGTAAACCTTTGACCTCAACTGTATTGATAACTAAAATCTACACAACAACGCTACTAGCTCTACCAGTCAATCATGAAATGAAATTTGCATTTGCAATAACATTGTATTTGTATTTTAGGATATCTGTACATAGATACATGGCCAGATTATTTGCTTGATCTGAGTGTTTTTGAGAACTTGAAGGTGATCAGAGGAAGAATGCTTTACAAGTAAGTATATCTCTGTCTGTTTTTGGTTCTTACTTTAAATGTAACTCTTGGTTTTTTTGTTCCATTTTCTGTTTAATAATTCTCTTTTAACACGTGATTTGCTAGACTATTTACCTACTTTTCTTGTTTGTCTGACGTCTAGTTACACTTATCAAACCTGCAGTTTCCTGTTAGTTGTAAAGGTTAATGATTATCCTGTTCACCTGCTGCAAGATCAGTTTTCTTTGCTTTCATTGCTTCAAGTCAATTCTAACTAGCAGACTGAGAAAAGAATGCACTTAGTTTATTTATGAAAGTTAGGTCATTTTAGAAGTCAAAATAAAGATTGACTCAAACAAATGGGGCTATAATTAGTAGCTTTACCACCTAAAACCCACCAAGAACAATTCAGAAAAAAGAAAGAACTTTTGCACAAGCAAACTGGTCTGTTTTTCTACCTAAATGTATAAATCTATTAATCACATTGCCTTTGTTATCTAGTTAATGTATCTGAATCATCTTTCTCTCTCTGCAGGGGTGTTTTCTCTTTGGGAGTTCAGTCTTTGCAGATCGAGTCTCTCGGGTTGCGTTCCTTGCGCAGTGTCAGTGGAGGCATAGTACTGATTCATAACAACTCAAGACTGTGTTACACCTCCTCTCTGCCCTGGAACTCGCTGCTCCACCCCACACAGGGACCTAACCTCATCAGCAATAACAACCAAGACCAGCAAACATGTGGTAAAAGCCCATTCTTATGTTTGTCTGAGGACCTTGTTGTTTTTTACAGTTACAACATAATTAAAATATTATGTACACAATTTCCATTAAATACTAGCATTTTAACCCCATAAAGCCTAATGTATCATATTTGATATCCACATTTCTTAGGCCTTTAAAAAAATTATCTTATAAAATGTGTTTGTTCCTACTTTTTAATTTTCCATAATGAGTAATATACCATTACATTCTTCTCTCCGTAGTTTCAGAGGGGAAATTATGTGACCCCCTGTGTGCGGATGCAGGCTGCTGGGGGCCAGGACCCAGTCAGTGTGTGTCATGTGTGAATTACAAACGTGGGACGGAGTGTGTGGAGCAGTGTAATGTCCTACAGGGGTGAGTACTGTATGAATAATCCGATTTTTTTATTTGATTTTCGTGCTTTATTTACTTACTAAAATACACAAAGGGATCATACAGGTTAATAAAATGTTGACTTTTATAAAAAGGGCTTTACCTTTGTTTCAGTTTCAGACTTTGTATATATCAATAACTGCTATATGTCATACAATAGAACTCTTACTGTTTATCTTCATCAAATGAATTTCCTACAGGTCAGTGCGGGAGTTTGTGGATGGATTAAACTGTGTCCCTTGCCATCCGGAGTGTAAACCTGTCAATGACTCTGCCTCCTGTACAGGCCCAGTAAGATGTTAATGCAAAAACAAATATGTGATGCGATCTAGGTAAACCCAACACGTGGTGAAATTGTACCTTTTTTAGGTTTTGATACCATATGAAAGGTTCGAGCCCTTTCCAAAACTGTTTTTATTTTGTCCATAGATTGAATGAAACCAAAGTTATGGCTGTCTTAAGTTGGCTGATAGCTATGATTTTCAAGAATGGAATTTGAGAAAACGGGTTTAAAGTGAGACGTCTTTCAATTTCAATTCACAGGTTTAACGAGAGCTGTCTGTCAAGTCATGAGCGCTGTATTGCATCATTACACAAACAGACTAACGTCTGTTTTCCGTTGTTTATCATGGGCATAGTCTCCGAACATTTAATCACCCCTTTTATGTTTAGATCGCATGAAAAGTGTACCTTAGTGAGATGCTATCGGTCTAATCAGAGTCAATGATTTATGCTAGGCTATGCTAAAAGTGCTACCGCCAGACCCAGAGATCGGCTGAATGGATTCGAAAACAGTAAAACTCAACTGTTTAACTCTAGAGGAGTTGGACAATGAGCCTATTTTCAAAAAAACTGGAGTGTTCCTTTAAGTAAGCAGCTTCTTCAGACTGTGTTGTTGCGCTCCACCATCTCACGATATGAAAAATTAATTAATTAAAAACTTTGCATGCTGTAGTTTACACAGGACTGGCTGAGAATGTGAATTGATACACCTTTATTAAACATGTTACGTGGTTTATTATGATAGGTGCACTGTTTTTGTGGTGTTAAGAGAAAGCACCTCAGCAGCGCATTCTTAACCTGAGAGAAAGACACAGTCATTTCTGCTTGCTGCAATAAATTGCTATTTTTCTGCACTAAACAAGTGAATTTTGCCAAGATATTTTCAGAGATGATAGACAAGGTTTATAGAATAATAATTTAATAAAAACCCAATTTTGACAAAAAATTGACATTTTATCTATTTTTTTTCTTCGAATTTCCTGAAAATGTCCCAGCGTGACATTCGTCGGGTTTTCCAACATCGCATCACATATGTAATATACATAATATTTAATAAATATATACACAAACATACACACACACTGGTTTCCATGTTTTATGGGGATATTCCATAGGCATCATCGATTTTATACTGTACAAACTTTTTTACAAATTTTTTATCCCCTTACCCTAATCCTACCCTTAAACCTATCCCTCACACAAAACTTTCTGCATTTTTAACTTCATTCTGTATCATTTATAAGCTTGTTTCCTCATGGAGACCCAAAAATTGTCCCCACAAGTTCAAATATTATTGGTATTACTATCATTGTGGGGACATTTGGTCCCTGTAATGTAACTTACATTAAAGTTTAAATTGTGTTTCTTGCACAGGGTCCAGATCACTGCAAGGAGTGTATGCACTTTCAAGATGGAGACGTGTGTGTCGAGCGCTGTCCCAGTGGGGTAAAAGAGGACCAGCACACTGTTTGGAAGTACTTCAATGCTACGGGACACTGTCTGCCCTGTGAGACCAACTGCACCGTCTCGTGAGTCCCTCGCTGAGCCTATGGACTGTGATTCCACATTTTTTAATCAGGTCATGTGCAACAATTGAAGATTTGGAATTAATTTTCTGTTGTGTGTTTACCGTCAGGTGTCCACTGGATGATAGGGGGTGCCCCATCCAAAAGAAAACTGGGTAAGACTTAAATTTACATGCATTAGTAGTGTGTACACCACTTTTAATTCTGCTTACAGTATGAACAAATCTCTAATCTCAAGTGTTAAACGGCATCATTCTTAAAAGACTGAGTATGTGACTTCTTGAAAAGAGGTGGACTGCTTTTCTAACAATTGCACAGTCTTGCTTAAATCTAATTGGTTGTTGCGAAATCCTCGCAGGCCTGGGACAACAGTTGCAGTCACAGTTGGTGGAGTGTTTCTTTTCATCATTTTGCTGGCGCTGCTGGTGTTTTACCTGCGACGACAGAAGCACCACAAAAAGAAAGAAACCAGGAGGAGAATGCAACAGGAACACGAGGTCAGATCTCTGCAGTGTGTTTCATTTGCATGCAGGTTGCTTATTTTAAAACTAAGAAAACATACTGTAACTTTCATAACTCAAACTCAGTACAAAAGAGCATTTACTGAAACTAAGCGGCAAAAATGACTCATTCTGAACGTGTCCAACTTTCTTTTGCCAGCTAGATGAATGCATTAGGATTTGTCTGCCAGCATTTACACAGCAAAGGGCCTATTCTATGTTTAAAAACAGCTGATTTTGAGTTTGACGTCAGTATGTTGCAAGTTCTCAGCTCAGTCTTCGTACATAACATAACATAGCACATGCAAATACTGTGTAAAATAATGCATTTTAATTAGAATTTATGTATTTTTTTAGTACTAAATGAGTTTTAAAGTTATATACGTCATTTACAATTTACAAAGTATTTACTTGAAGTCCCTGTGAGACTTTTAGTTAGTAATGTCATTTGCATTTTTTTTCGTCTGGCATATTTGGTGGTTATTTTCACTGAGCTTGTCACAGTGCATTATGGGATTTCATTTTTAACGAAGGATAGAAATGTCCAAATAAGGCATCTTCGAAGGCAGCATAAGTATGCTGCTTACCTTTTGCCTTTTGCAAAATGTCTATGATGATGAAAGCCTGCAGGCACCTGACTAACAGTAAGAGTAAAATGTGGAACGGTCGGCCAAGCTGTGTGGTGTTCCCTATTAAAAGTAGTTGGTTATTTCTTCTGTTTATCCCGTCTTGTTTGTTTTGACTGCTTCACATGTTTAGTACTGTAGTCTTAAGGCATCTCATTTTTTTCCTGAAGCTGGTGGAGCCCCTGACCCCGAGTGGAGCGATGCCAAACCAGGCTCAGATGCGTATTCTCAAGGAGACAGAGCTGAAGAAACTCAGAGTGCTGGGTTCTGGAGCCTTTGGCACAGTCTATAAGGTCAGCTATCTGTTACCATTCCTGAACATCTCAATATTAGTTGTTCAGCTGCCACATACAGCCCTGAAATATGTGAGCAACATACTGCCATCTTTGCTCATAAACACATTTTTTATCCAGTCACCTGAGCAAAGAATGCAATCTGACTAATTCTTCTAGAGCTGATGGAAAATGACAGTGCTTACTAGTAATAGCACCACAAAAAAACTCTTAAGGCTGGAGTTATTAACAGCTTGCACCAGCGCAAACTGTCTTTTGGCATTAAAATAGTACTGTTGAGATTTACTAAAGATGTGCAGTGAAGAATTAGCACTGAGAAGGCATGGACACAGTTATTAGCCCTGTTTAGTAAACCTGGCCTATAGTCTCAAACCCTGTTTTAATGCCTATATAAATTCAGCAGATGGGGAAAATGTTCATATTTTTATTTTTTATTTCAATTTCTCTAAAACTGGCAAAAGTAGAATGTTTGAAGTTTTGAATGGCTATTTATTATGGTCTTTATATGAGCAGTGCACAGAGGAATTACACAGAGGTTTTAAACATTTAACCTGATATTTTATTTCTCTACATCAGTGGTTCCCAGATGTTTTTGTCAGCTGAACCCATTAGACGTAAATCCTGTGATTTTAATTTAATATTTTAATAAATTAACAACACATTTGCATGTTTATGATTCTCTGATGCCGGTTAATGGTCACATGACATGCAAGAAGTGTTGGGAGTAGAGCTGTAATCAGGCCTTAAAAGTTAGGCCCGAGAGTGCCCAACAGAACTTCGCAATTTCGCAACAGAATTCGGCCCGAGCCCGACAAGTACATTTTGATTGAGAGCTTTTTAAAAGCCCGAACCCGTTTACAGCCCAGTATTATTCAAATGTGCGCAAGCACACAGCTCTTTTGCCTTCTGTCAAGAATGAGTCATTTATACATGTTTTAACATAATTCATTCATGACTAACTTAGGCTATAGGCCACTTGGAAGTTGGAACAGAAATAAAATAAGTCCAATGTAACATCATTACATCTCAGCACTCTAAATAGGCCTAGGCATACACTAGGCCAATGAGCCAATAAAAATGAGTCTTTCTTAACAAATTAAATTAAGATAAATTCTAAATTAAGATGGGTATTTGGCAATAACGAAATTAAGATAAAGGCTTCGCGGGATTTGCTTCGCTACTTCTCTCAACAATCCTGCCTCAACGCGACGGTGAATAGCAGCTGAAATTTAATAAAAGAATAATACCAACATTAGCCTATATACTCTGTCTACATTATGCATTTAAGATTGAATCCAAGGTAGATGGCTTTAGCGCTGTCCTGCGCTCACTGATGGTGCATCCAGCAGCGCTGAACACCCTTTCACTGCTGCTGCTACTGGCCGGGATGCATAGTACTGATCTGGCTAATTTTGCAAGTTTTGTAAATTTTGCCAAAACGTAATCGCCAGAGGCAAGCCTCCGTTTCACCTCCTCAACATCCATTTTTGCATCTTTCTTGCGCTGATCAAAACACATCACATGACCACTCATTTACAGCGCAAGCCGGAGCGCAAGCCTGTGCCCGGCCCGAGCCCGTGTAAAATGATATAAATTAAGCCCGAACCCGACAGGACAGGACAAAGATCTTCAGCTCTAGTTGGGAGTAACGCATTACAAGAAACACAAGTTATTAAATTCAAACCCAGCTCAGGTGACACAAAGCAAAAACAACGTATTGAAATTCCTTTCTATAAAAAGTAACTAAGCAAGGTAAGGGTAACTTAGTAAGGGTTTTAATTTGACTTTGTTAGTGGACAAGGATTCAAACCTCTAGTTGTGATAGTGTAGAAATATATTACTGTTTAAAATTACTTTAAAGTGCTTTAAAATAAAAAATGAATATTTAGTAATAGTCATGATAGTAATTTTATTATTATTTACTGTGAATCAAGCCACCCTAAGATACTAAACAAACACTGGATTGTAAGCGTCTCGCGTGTAAATGAAAATTACCATACTTCACTCTGAAATACGCAGTGCATCAGACTGCGTATTATATAATTAAATTGTTGCCTTTGATTTGATAATAATTGCACTAAGCTATATCTGAAATTTATTTATTTATTTATTTTCATTTTACATTTAATATAATTACTTATTAGGTTCTTATCAACTTTACATTCTTAATGTAGTTCAACCCCATTCATGCAGAGTTTCTCTCATCTCACCAGGGTGTCTGGGCTCCTGATGGGGAGAACGTCAAGATCCCAGTGGCCATCAAAGTTTTGCGTGAGAACACCTCACCCAAAGCCAACAAAGAAATCTTGGATGTGAGTGTGTTCCGTACATTACCATATTTTACTGTAATATTGATTTCCCTATTAACAACTTTTTCATATGTGTTATAGTTTTCTTCCTAATGATGTGTTTATTTTATATGTGGATATGTGTGACTTTTTTTATATGTGCATCTATTCACAGGAGGCATATGTGATGGCGGGTGTCGCGAGCCCATATGTTTGCCGTTTGCTGGGTATCTGTCTGACATCAACAGTTCAGCTGGTTACTCAGCTCATGCCGTACGGGTGCTTGCTAGACTACGTCAAAGAGAACAAAGACCGCATCGGTTCTCAGTACCTACTCAACTGGTGTGTACAGATTGCTAAGGTGAGACATCTACAGAATGTTTGTTTCCCAAAAAGATTTTGTAAGGCTATGGGGGCGAACCTAGGTCCGTCCACAGAAGATAGTTTCTGTGGGTACTGACTTTTCACAGACTTATGCAATTTAATACACACACTGAGCCACATCACAATTTCCGATATAGTTTAATAGTCAATAGTTTAATAGTTTAAAAGTCATATTTTCATGTCTGTTTTTTGTGTACCCAGGGAATGAGTTACCTTGAAGATGTCAGGCTGGTTCACAGAGACCTTGCAGCTAGGAATGTTCTGGTCAAAAACCCAAACCATGTGAAAATCACAGACTTTGGGCTTGCCAGATTGCTGGACATAGATGAGAAGGAATACCACGCTGATGGGGGAAAGGTGTGTCTACATGTTGCTTTGGTTGAACTGCTGAAAGTCAATTTTGGAAATTTTTTAAACAGTATTTATTCAGAATATGATTATGTGTATGTGCTGAATAGGTGCCGATCAAATGGATGGCGCTAGAGTCTATATTACACCGGAAGTTTACTCACCAAAGTGACGTATGGAGCTATGGTAGGTATCCGCATGGGTTTACAGTTGCTCTGCTGTAATTGATAACCCTCTGGTTTAAAATAACCTTTGAGGCTTGCCTCTTTCCATCTCAGGGGTGACTGTGTGGGAGTTGATGACCTTTGGCATGAAGCCATATGACCTTATACCAGCGCGGGAAATTCCAGACCTACTGGAGAGGGGAGAGAGACTCCCTCAGCCGTTCATCTGTACCGCAGATGTATACATGATCATGGTCAAATGTTAGTGTTAATTTTTTATGATAGTAAGGATTAACTGATAAGATGTGTTGAATATATAGGGAACCTTTTTGACCATATGACCCTATGCCAGGTTGGATGATCGATCCTGACAGTCGACCACGATTCAAGGAGCTGGTGGAGGAGTTCACCGTCATGGCACGTGATCCCCCACGTTATGTAGTCATTATGGTGCGTGCATTTTTAAAATTTTGCCTTCATGAACAATAGGAATAACATAGGGCTGCAACTAACAACTACATTGAAAAAAAAATGATAAATGAAAATATAGCTGCAAGCAGCGATTACCAGGATTCAAGCGCTTTAAGGCATTTAAGCACATATGGAAAAAACATTATTAAGCAAGCCTGTAACCGCTTAAATCAATTATTTAAAAAATTATTTAATTAAGAAATATTATTAGAAATATTATGTTTTTAACGTTTATTACTGTTATAGTGACAACTGTGGTCCGATCTCCTTAAAACTTTGCATGCTTGTTTAGAATCACTTGTCGCCTGTGCTCACCAGGTTTCGTGAAGTTTTAAGTTTCCTTTAGGCTTGATAGGATTTCGGGTGAATTGGACAGGCCCCTTTTCTATAACGAGCCCGTTATAGCTTCCCAAAGGGTAAATTTCAAAATTTTTTTAGAGAGTCCAGCGAATTGTACTGCAGTGTTTTTTTCCAGACTGAGTGAAAAACCTATGATTAGTTTACAAAAGTAGGTTTTTACATCTTCTTAATCGTTTAACAAATGTTTTAACAGCAGTGGTTCTAGAGCCAAAGTTGTCCGGAATGAGGAGTTCTATCATATGATACGAATATCGCGTGTATGTGCGAAAAAACATACACAATGTGCAATCTTTTACGCCCTTGAAAAATGTGATATTGCCCCCCCAGTGACCAATTTCTTTCAAACTTCTCATAGATCTTTGGGGCCGTTAGTCAGACAGGCCCACTGAGTTTCATTCTAATCAGCCTATGTTAATCTGTCTAATAGGCGCTCAAACTTTATTGGCCAATGGCAGCTATGTTTTTTGAGATATGCAAATGTTATGAGTGATATTATACTTTTGGTCGCTGTAGGCCGATTGGGGTGAGCCTTGATGGCATTGTAGGGGGTGTGAATACTACCATTTCTCCAAGTTTGGTCTGCACGATCGGTTTTACGTGGAGATCGCTGATTCTTGGCCATTCTAACAATTACAATAGGGTTTCAGCGCTATGTTTTTAAGTGCTGATATTCTCATGCATAGTGCAAACTGAGCAGTAATGAGGTTTGTTGTTTATCATTTGAAGTAATAATCCTGTTCTTTTGCAGTGCTGCTTTGACATAGACATACATTGTTATTCATTTTTTTCCTGATTTTTTCAGAATGATGATCAGATGAGTCTGTCGAGTCCTGTTGATAGTGAGTTCTTCCGCACGTTGCTGGCAGAAGAGGGGGGGAATGTGAAGGAGTTACTAGATGCGGAAGAATACCTGGTGCCACAGACCGGCGGCATCTTCAACACACAGGGAGAAATGAGAGCCAACGGACCCAGCAGACACCACTCTCACCGGGTCAGAGATGATTAATAGAATAATAATATACAATATATAATAATAGATCATAATTATTTATGCCCTTTTCATTTTTCTTCTGTGGAACACAAAAGGAGAAAAGAATGTCTAAAGAGTGTTCATGCTGCTCTCTGTAGTGACCAGGTGCTGAGAATGGGGAAATAAGCAGTTGAAACTGTTTCTGGAATTATAATATTAAAATAGAACTACATGTTGTTTCAGGTCAAGCAGTCCCTAAACTGCTAGGGTAATGCTTGTACTATTTTAACAATCATATGACTTTTTTTTTTTTTTTTTTTCTCCAGAGTACAGATCAAGGCTTAGAGGTAGATGGTATGCCAAGCGGGAGGGATTTGTACTCTTCCGTCAGCACGCTGGGGCAAAGTCAGTACCCAACTCTTCCTATGAGGGCATCAGCCAATGGCATGTGGACTGGTACACAATACCCACCTCTGGTACGGAGCATATCACACCGTTCAGCTGGAGGCCAATCAGACTCAGTGTTTGTGGACGGTTACGTGGAGGACAATGGCCCTCCATCCAGTCCTTGCCGCTATTCTAAAGACCCCACCATCCCCAACGGCATAGATGGAGAGCTGGAGACTGACGGTCCTGTCAGTTTCCTTTCACACACACTGCCACGTGGAGCACATGCACAACCTGGTGAGTGAAATATATCATTTGCAGAAAATGATATATATATATATATCAAATATGTATTATTTATGTATTATATTATATCTAAATAAATGAAAAATGAAACACTAAATGTCTATTATCGGCCATGCACTGATACGGTACCAATATATTGTGAATTCTAACAATTTTAGTGAATGATTATTTTAATTAAAGGAATAATTCACCCAAAAATAAAATTACCCAATGATTTACTCACCCTCAAGCCATCCTAGGTGAGTTCTTTCACACCAATACAATCGTAGTTATATAAAAAATGTCCTGGTTCTTCTGAGCTTTACAGTGCCTTGCGAAAGTATTCATACCCCTTCATTTTTTATGTTTCAGCCTTAACTGCTTTAAATTACTTTTTTTCCCACATCAATTTACACTCAATACACCATAATGACAAAGCAAAAAACAGATTTATGACAACTTTGCAAATGTATTAAAAATAAAACACTGAAATAAGTACATTGCATAAGTATTTATACCCTTAACTCAGTATTTAGATGAAGCACTTTTGCAGCTTCAAGTCTTTTTGGGTATGATATGACAAGCTTCTCAAATTTGCATTTGGCAATTATTTTCCATTCTTTGCCTCATCTTTTCCCTCTTTAAGCTCTGTCAGCTTGGATGGGGGCTGGCAGACATTTTTAAGTTTCTCCAGAAATATTTTATTGTGTTCAAGCCAAGGCTGTGGCTGGACCACTCAAGGACATTCACATAGTCATCTATAAGCCACTCTTGCTGTGTGCTTAAGGTCATTACCCTGTTGAAATGTGAAACTTCTGCCCAGTCTGAGGTTTTGAATGTGCTGGACTAGATTTCTTTAACGCTATCTCAATATTTTGGTGCACTGAGCTTTCCTTTTACTCTGATGAGTCCCCTCAGTCCCTGCCGCTGAAAAACAGCACCACAGCATGAGGCTGATACCACCACACTTTACTGTTGTGATGATACTGTGCAGGTGATAAGCATCACCTTGTTTCCTTCAAACATGATGCTTGGAATTGAGGTTCATCAGACCAGAGAATCTTGTTTTTTAAAGTCTGAGGGTCCTTTAGGTGCTTTTTTTTTTTTTTTTTTTTTTTGCAAATTCCAAATGTATTTTCATGTGTTTTCACTGAGGAGAGGATTGAGTTTGGGCACAGACCAAATTAGTGGCATGGCTTCTGTAAGGTTCTTCCCTCTGCATATATGATCATGGAGCTCAACTAGAGTGACCATCAGCTTCTTGGTCACCAAGCCCCTTCTCAATCAGTTGCTCAGTTTGGCCAGGAGGCCAGCTCTAGGAAGAGTCCTAGTTGTTCCAAGCATCTTCCATTATGGATAATGGAGGCTACATGCTTCTGTGAACCTTCAATACAGCAGAAACTTTTTCTGAACTCTTCCCCAGATGTGTCCCTTGACGCAAGCCTGTTTCTGAGCTCTATAAGCAGTTATTTCAGTTTTAATTTCTAATAAATTTCCAACATTGGTAAAAAAAAAAAAACTGTTTTGTGCTTTGTTATTATGGTGGATGGTGTGTAAATTGATGTAAAAAGTAATTTAAAGCAGTTTAACATAAGGTTGCAACATAAAATGTGAAAAAAATTAAGGGGTATAAATACTTTCGCAAGGCACTGTATAATGGTAGTGAATGGGTGTTGAGATTTCGAAGTCCAATAAAATGCATCCATCCATCATTAAAAGTACTCTACATAGCTTCAGGGGGTTAATAAAGGCCTTCTGAGCAAATCGATGCATTTGTGCAAGAAAAATATCCATATTTAAAACTTTATAAACCATAATCTCTAGCTTTCACTAACTGTCATACGCACAAGAGAACAGCGTTCCAGCAAGTGACATAGGATGTAGCAGACGCGGTGATGAATGCAAAAGGGCTAAGGAGAGAGCAAAACAAAACACCAGTCATGAATTAGAAATACAAAATGAGGATTTGTGGAAAAAAATGTAAGAGGTTTTCAATATAGGCCAAGAGGAGTCTGGTTTTCCTTTCCTATGCTAGACCAGCATATTCTCACCAGAGCTTATGCTATGCCTACGTCCTCTGCATTTTAAAGGAGAACTTCCAGAACAACAATTCACAAATAGTTTACTCACCCCGTTGTCATCCAAGATGTTCATGTCTTTCTGTCTTCAGTCGTGAACAAATTATGGTTTTTGAGGAAAGGATTTCAGGATTTTTCTCCACATAAACAACTTCACTGGTGCCCCGAATTTGAACTTCCAAAATGTAGTTTAAATGCAGCTTCAAAGGGCTCTAAATGTTCCCTGCCAAGTAAGACGGGTCTTAAAAAGCGATCTGTGTTTTTATTTTTTTTTTCAGAAAATAAAAATTAGTATACTTTTTGAGTACAAAAGCTTGTGTAATACAGGCTCTGGGATGCACGTTCATGAGGCTACATACTTTTGAATCACAACGAAAGGTCACGCGGAACATAGGCGGAACTACAGACCCAGTGTTTACAAAGCGAACACGCAAAGACTAAGAAAGTGCAAGTAAGTCAAACGCTGTTTACAAACAAGGTACAACGATGTCGGCCGATTCTGAAGTTGTAGAAGAACATAAGATTGAGTTTTTCGCCATACTCTACCTTTCTGACCCTGAGTATTTGTAGTGGTGATGGGAAGTTTGGATCATTTTACCGACTCAGACCTTTGAGTCTCGTCCAGCAAAATGAACGAATTCTTTTTTCGAGACATTTTGTTCATTTTAGCAAAATATAATTAAAATGTTACGTGTTACTTCCCTAACACATCTACTGCTTACACAAACGTTGATCACACTACAAACAAGGCAAAACTATAATGCTATAAGAAACAGAAAAGATAAATTCATTGTTTACCTGGGTCTACTTTAGTCTATGATTAGCTCACCTCACCTCTTATCTGACAAGTTTTCAGGTTTGAGTCGTTCGTTCATTACGTGACAGCCCCATAAGATGAACGAACGACTCGAAAAACCCGAAGACTCAAAACAGGCAAACTAATTTCAGTACAGAACCTAATAGGACTGAATGAATCATTCCCCGAGACGACTCGTTCTTCTGGAGTCACATTAAAGATTCGTTCAAAAAGAACGAATTGTTCAAGAACGACCAATCACTAATTCGTAGCATTGTGGATGCGCATTCCAGAGCCTGCGCTACACAAGCTTTTGTGCTTTAAAAGTTTTTTTTTTTTTTTCGAAAAAAAATGACCAATTGTTTTGCTAGATAAGACCCTTCTTGCTCGGCTGGGATCGTTTAGAGCCCTTTGAAGCCGCATTTAAAATGCATTTTGGAAGTTCAAAATCAGGGCACCAATGAAGTCCATTATATGGAGAAAAATACTGAAATGCTTTCCTCAAAAACCATAATTTCTTTACGACTGAAGACAGAAAGACATGAACGTCTTGGATGACAAGGGGGTGAGTAAATTATTTGTTAATTGTTGTTCTGGAAGTGGAGTTCTCCTTTAAATATGGATGTTTTTCTTACACAAACATGTCAATTCACTTCAGAAGGTCTTTATGACCCCTCTGGAGTACCTTACTATGTTGGATGGATGCACTTTATTGGACTTCAAAATGTCAACACCCTTTCACTGCCATTATAAAGCCTGGAAGAGCCAACCTAGGACATTTTTAAATATAACTCGTATTGTATTTTGTCTGAAAGAAGAAAGAAAAAATACACCTAGGATGGCCTGTGGTTGAGGAAATCAGGGGAATATCCTGTTTCCCTCATAAATAGATTATATTAGAGTATATAATATATTATATTATAGTAAAAGTTGCAAAAGCTGTCATTTCACACTGTCTTCAACACACCATCTTAAATAATAATAAATGTTCTCTGTGATTGCAGAGTATGTGAACCAGGACGTCCACTGTGAGCGTCCCAGCACGCTTCCACGCAAAGCGAGCGAGAGGAGATTCATCAACGGCCTTTATACAGGGAACAGTGTGGAGAACCCGGAATACCTGGTGCCAGTGCACAGCATCACACCCATTTCACCCGCCTTCGACAACCCCTACTATCATGATATTGCAGCTAAAGCTCAGGCGGTCGCCAGAGCGTCCATAAACGGAGGTACGACTCACAGGCAGCCCAATGGCTACATGACCCCCACAGCAGAAAACCCAGAGTACCTGGGCTTAGCAGAGACATGGAGCGGTCAGATGGAGTATACTTGAGAGGGATCCTTCGGTGCAGTTTGTGTGCGAGCGTGAGCGGTGAGGTTGTGTGCTTGAGCGAGCGAGTGAGTAAAAGATGTATTTTTTGAAGGACATTCTCAATGGGAATGGTTTCTCAAAGCTTTCTATTAAATTACCATGCAAACCTATGTAGCATTCTGTACTGGAGTTGGAACTTGAAAATGGATGCATTTCCAGTCTTTGCCAAAAAATCAGCCATCTGACAAAAACATGGTACGTTTATTTTTTTTTTAAGACTGCTTGAATGATTATAACACTGGATGATGTCTTTGGATATATGTAGTACTCTAAGGACTATTGCTTTTGGTCATCTCATAAAAACATTACTTTTTCTGGGGATTCAATTCAATTCCAAGCCAGGGCCGTACACATTGCTTCCCAGAGCTCTTCGTGTGAGCTGGACACAATCAAAGCCGTTCTTTTCTGTGTGGAAAGCCCTGGGTGAGCAGCTACAGTGCCAGTGAATGAAAGACTGACATTATTGCCGTACGAAGCAAGCGTTGTGTGTTCAGCAATGCAACTGGCTCTGAAGATTAATCAACATTTCGCATCTGTGACATATCCAGGTTTTCACATTTGTTTGGGTATTTTATAAATTCCTTGTTTGAGCATTGACTATCTTCATTATGGGCTGGGTAGAAGTTGTACAGATGTATGTATAGCGAAGGGTGTCCAGGTCATATTGTGCCATGATTATAAATATTGTGCTTAAAGAAAATTCTAATGCCTATGTTAAGATGTTTGCTTAAGATTATTTTTATTATAACTGACCACATTTCCTCCTAAGAATCTCATTATTGTACATAAGAACTGTTGTTCAAAAGTTTGAATAAATACTGTACTCAGAAAGCTTGCTCAAAGGAGTATATATTAAAGGAGAAATACCCCTTTAAGTAAGTCCCTTGTCATCCAAGATGTTCATGTCTTTCTTTTTTCAGTTGTAAAGAAATTATGTTTTTTGAGGAAAACATTTCAGGATTTTTCTCCATATAATGGACTGATATGGTGCCCCGAGTTTAAACTTCCAAAATTTAAACACCCTTAACAAAAAAGGTAAAACAGCCATACATCACGATTTTGAAGTTGAGGGAGAACATGAGATGGGAGGTTTTTTTTTTTAACATACTCTAATTGTCATGAACCGGAAAAAAACAGAGTTCAGGAAGAGCGAGACGAGACGAGCCTTTGAGATTAAAAAGTATTTAAATGGTTTTTTTTAATCAAAATAACCGATCGCTTCGCTAGATAAGACCCTTCTTCCTCGGCTGGGATCGTTTAAAAACGCATTTGGGATCATTTGAAGCCGCATTTAAACTGCATTTTGGAAGTTCAAAATCGGGGCACCATATCAGTCCATTATATGGAGAAAAATCCTGAAATGTTTTCCTCAAAAAACATAATTTCTTTACGACTGAAGAAAGAAAGACATGAACATCTTGGATGACAAGGGGGTGAGTAGATTCCAGTATTATTTACTGTATTTTTAATAAAAAAAAATTAAACTTCGGTGAGCTTGAAAGACATTAAAAACTCTTGATTATTCCAAACTTTTCAACAGTAGTGTAAATATGTACAATATATATTTTTTCATTTATGAATGGAGGAGTCACAATGCAAAATGTCTTACTGGTACTGGTAGAATAAATTTTCTTTATGCAAAATATGATTTATTTTTAGAAGTACTGGGCAACGATTAATTGCGATTTATCAAAATAAAAGTTTTTGTGTGCATAATATATGTGTGTACAATGTATATGTGTTATGTATATATAAATACACATACAGTATGTATTTTGAAAATATTTACATAGGGCTGTCAAATGTTTAATCATGATTAATCACATACAAAATAAGTTTGAGTTTGCCTAATATATGTGTGTGTACTGTGTGTAATTATTATGTATATATAAATACAAACACATTCATGTATATATTTAAGAAATATTTACAAGTATATGTATTTATTATCATTTTTATAGGATTTATATTATATGTAAATACAAATATTTCATAAATAACATATTTCTCTTAAATATATACATTAATTTGTGTGTATTGATAAATACATAATAATTACACACAATACACACACACATATTAGGCAAACATAAAATTTTATTTTGTATGCGATTAATCACGATGAATCGTTTGACAGCCCTATATTTGTATTCATGTAATATATATTATATATAAATATATTTAATATATAAAGGCAACATATTTTTCTTAAATATATACATGCATGTGTGTGTATTTATATACATAAATACTATACACAGTACACACACATATTATGTACTCAAAAACTTTTATTTTGGATGCGATTAATTGTTGACCAGCACTAATTTTTGGTCTTTTTGATTTTGGATTGAAATATGACCTGGATATATCTTGAGGTAAATATGTTTATCTCCCTGTATATTTTTTTATTATACTTTCTAATGTTATCTAACGGAATTTCTTTTTGCAGTGATGAATACAATGTGGTATTAATTGATGTGAAGGGGCCCTTACTATCAGAACAACTGGTTTATTTTTTGGTGCTGTCAAATCGATTAATTGCGATTAATCGCATCCCAAATAAAATATTTATATGTGTTATATGATATAGAAATATATATTACATATATTTCTTAAATATATATACATATACACGCATATATTACGTAAACACAAACTTGCATTTTGGATGCGATTAATCGGGATTAATCGATTTGATAGCACTATTTGTAATAAAATGTTGAAATCAATGTTTAACCCCAGATGTGATCATTCATGTCCGTAATGTCTATTGTTATTATTTTATAAGAAATTCTTTTTAGGCACGACACCTCCTACTCATTTAAATTTGCCTCACATGTACGCAGAAAGACGGCTAACACTAAACACAGTGTTGTGGAGTAAATACTTCATGTTTAAGAATGTGGTCTGATTTCCATATATTAGCAGCTGTGGCCTCCAGCTGGACGAACACCCCTTCAATGCCTCCATTGTTCCAAATTACAACGTGTGCCTTTTGTTAACTACCCGACTCCAGCGTCCAGTTAATATGTCACTTCTTTGAGGAAAGACGTGAATGTTTTGTCCTTGTCATGCCAGTACGCATTCTTTGGCGCCATTTCATACATTATGCAGTTATTTTCACTAAGCCACATCTTAAATTCCAGATGTTTGAAAATCTATCAAGCTTGTTGATTTTCCTGAATATGAAATGAGAAATTCAGCTTTGGGAGTGTGTGATGCAGAAGTCACAGATGATGAACTGTGAGTGAATGGAGTGAGAGAGTGATATTATGTGTGCTAATGGCACTCCAGTGCATTTCGACATCAGCTCAAACAATGCCGTGATTGTTTTTCAGAATAAGGGATGGGGGAAAAAACTGTTTGTTGAATTTCTTCCTTGTCTGTGCATAGCCAACACAGTCTACGCAGTTTTTTGGTCTAGCCTGTTGGTTCAGTTTGACAAATTTGTAGAAATAGATACAAAAATCATACAGTAGCATATCTGTTTGAACATCCTAAGCATTGGGTTACTTGCTTTCTTTTTACAAGTTTTCCAACCAACTTGTTTTAGCAATTGCATTTGATGCCAATGTTTTGCATAAGAAAAGATTTTCCATATTTACTTTTTAGATGTAAAAACATTCAATTACAGTAAGTCACAAAGTTTGACAATAGAAGTAAGCACCAACAGTAGCTTCTTTAGTTTCAGCTCCTTTGTAATGCCATAAATCAGCCTTAACGCCATCTAAAATTATTTCAGAATCCAAAGTCTATGCAAGCACATTGAAGGAACTGTAAAAATCTGTTATTGCAATGATTTTAACAAAAATATACATGTTAAATGTTTAATATTAAATGTTGTACTTTTTATATGCATACTATTGAGATTTTAGCTAGTGGTTGGTAATTGTAGACTTGAGTTTGATGTAATAATGCTATTTTTCTTGTGAGCCAACAAATTGTAAATATACTGTACACAATAATCTCGATGCACTGTGATTAGTAAGCTTGATTTTGAGAACTTTAATGGAACCAGTGTGCAAAAATATTTTGAGAGATATTTTATACAGTGCTTCTGGGTAACCAGACTTTGCCAAGTGGCTTTAAATCGATTTCTGTATTACTGGTAAAGAGGTACATTTTGATGCCTAAAATCTGCTCTTAATGTTATTCTACAAAACAAAAGTCTGTTGTAAGATAATAAAAAGAAATGAAATCGGAGATAAGCTCCAAACTATGTGATTTCATGGCATCTAAAGCACAAACTCATCTACTTTATTAATAGTTTTGACAATGGCTCTGGAATATTTGGTAACGTGACTGGATGCTCTAAGAAGTCTATGAATCAACGTCAGCATAACCCATTTTATATACACTGACCAAAATTATAGATGCAACACTTTTGATTTTGCCCCTATTTTTCATGAGCTGAACTCTGAGATCTAAGACTTGTTCTATGTACGCAACAGGCCTATTTCTCTCAGATATTGTCCACACATTTGTCTAAATCTGTGTTAGTGAGCACTTCTCCTTTGCCGAGATAATCCATCCACCTCACAGGTGTGGCATATCAAGATGCTGATTAGACAGCATGATTATTGCACAGGTGTGCCTTAGGCTGGCCACAATAAAAGGCCACTCTAAAATGTGCAGTTTTACTGTATTTGGAGGGGTCCAGGGGGGGTCCGAAAACCTGGGAAGAACTGGGATGTTTTCAGCTTCCAGGAATTGTGTACAGATCCTTGCAACATGGGGCCATGCATTGTCATGCTGTAACATGGTGATGGTTGTGGATAATGGCACAACAATGGGCCTCAGGATCTCGTCACGGTATCTCTGTGCATTCAAAATGCCATCAATAAAATGCACCTCTGTTCGTTGTCCATAACATATGCCTGCCTGCCATAACTCCACCACCACCATGGGCCACTCGATCCACAACGTTGACATCAGCAAACCGCTCACCCACAAGACGCCATGCACGCTGTCTGCCATCTGCCCTGTACAGTGAAAACCGTGATTCATTCATGAAGAGAACACCTCTCCAAAGTCCCAGATGCCATCGAATGTGAGCATTTGCCCACTCAAGTCAGTTACGATGACGAACTGTAGTCAGGTCGAGACCCCGATGAGGACGACGAACATGCAGATGAGCTTCCCTGAGACGGTTTCTGACAGTTTGTGCTTTGGTTATGCAATCCGATTGTTGCAGCAGCTGTCTGGGTGGCTGGATGTGGAGGTCCTGGGCTGGTCCACGGTTGTGAGGCCGTTTGGATGTACTGCCAAATTCTCTGAAACGCCTTTGGAGATGGCTTATAGTAGAGAAATGAACATTCAATTCACGGACAACAGCTCTGGTGGACATTCCTGCAGTCAGCATGCCAATTGCACGCTCCCTCAAAACTTGCGACATCTGTGGCATTGTGCTGTGTGATGGATTATCTCAGCAAAGGAGAAGTCCTCACTAACACAGATTTAGACAGATTTGTGAACAGTATTTGAGAGAAATAGGCCTTTTGTGTACATAGAAAAAGTCTTTGAGTTCAGCTCATGAAAAATGGGGGCAAAAACAAAAGTCTTGCATTTATAATTTTGGTCTGTGTATTTATAAGCTATAATTATATTTTTGTTATATATGTTATACATATGCTTAGTAAGCATAAGCTTAAGCTTTCATAAGATTGCCAGTTTGCATATTAATTATCGTGTTAATTATTAACTGTTTATTTTCACTAGGAAATGGGATCATATTATGAAAATAAACATTTAATTCATAGTTTGATATACTGTATCAAAAATTTTAAATGCCCTCTCAAGTCCAAAAATAGCATTTATTGATCTGATTTATCTCCATCTGAAATCTGTGACCTTGTGATGAATACATGAACACATGGCCATTGAGTCACACAATGAGGAAGTAGAGACAGTTATTCCTAAACAGCAGAAAGATAATGTTCATGTTTAACTAATGATAAGAGCAAGTCAGGGAATGTTGGGCAAATGTTGTACTATTCCAACTGTAGTGATCTGATGGAGACAGTGCCACACAGAGGTTACACTTTACTGAAATCACATTTCTGTTGAAATGTTTTTAATATAAAGGTGTAAAATAAAAAGAAATATATACTTTTGCAGATAAATTTAGAGGGATTACATTTAAATGCATACATATGAATTTCTTTACTTTTTTTAATAATGAAGAGTTGGACTGGATGGTTAGATAATAAATTATCCAAATATTATTTCCTAAGAACTGTTTAAAAGAATCTTAGACTGCACCACATGAAATTGGCTGAGAAAATATTTACACATTAAAAAAGATAGACAAATATTAAGCGTAAAATTTTACTATTTTTGGTCACTACATAATTCTCATAAATCCATTTATGTTGTTTTATAGCTGAAATGGGGCTGAACGCTGGAATAAATGAAATATACCATGTTAATTTTATTATTACTGATGTTTAAGGTTATCGTGCATATCATGCATTTCATAGGAACACCCTAGGAACCACCCAGAACATCAACATAACCACTAAGTGCAGTCTATTAACTGCCAAGCATCCATCCAGAACCCTAACAGCACCTTAGCAATTACCCGGAACAATCTAACAAGTAGCAACTGCATCGCAACACCTTAACATCTACCCAGAACACCCTAACAAATAGCAACTTCCTAGCAACACCTTAGCAACCACTTAGAACACCCTAACAAATAGCAATGCAAAGCAACACCTTAGCAGCCACCCACAACAGCCTAACAAGTAGCAACTGCGTAGCAACACCTTGGCAACCACTTAGAACACCCTAACAAACGGCAATTGCATAGCAACACTGTAGGAACAACCCAAAACATCCTAACAAACAACTGCATAGCAACACCTTAGCAACCATCTAAAAACAGCCTAACAAGTAGCAACTGTACAGCAACACCTTAGCAACCATCTAAAACACCAACAAGTAGCAACTGAACAACATCTTAGCAACCACACAGAACACCCTAACAAGTTTCAACTGCATAGAAACACATTAACAACCACCCAGAACACCCTAACAAGTAGCAACTACACAGCAACACCTTAGCAACCACTCAGAACACCCAAAAAGCAGCAACTACATAGCAACACCTTACCAACCATCCAATACATCCTAACAAGTAGCAACTACATAGCAACACCTTAACAACCACCCAGAACACCCTAACAAGTTGAACCCCAACCACTTAGAACACCATAACAAGCAGCAACTGTATAGCAACATCTTAGCAACCATCCAATACACCTTTACAAGTAGCAACTGCATAGCAACATCTTAGCAACCACCCAGAACACCCAAAAAAGCAGCAACTACATAGCAATGTCACGGTACGTGCTGGATAGATGAGTCGAGAGACGAGATACGATACAAATAACAATTTAATATAACTCTTAGTAGGAACAGGCAGGAACAGGCAGGAACAGAACGATAATCCACACACATCCAAATAACGTCAAGGACCGACAGCAAACTCAAATCACAAGCAGACTTATAAAGGGTGGTGATTAAGACACAGACAGGTGTAGTAAATAAACTAATCAGGACAAAATGAGGACAGGAAGAACCAAATATGGGCACAATGGGAAAAACAAACATAAACAGTCCAAATGGCACACAGAACTCTGACATTACTCCCCCCTCCCGGAAGGCGCGACCTCGCGGCGTGGAAAGGGAGTGAAAATAATAAAGTCATTGTGGGAGGAGGCTCTGGTGGCGGACGGTCTTCCGGGAGGAGGACAATAAACAAAGTCCAGGGTGGTGACGATGGAGGGAGGAGCCAGGGAGAACTCAGGAGGGACCCGGAGCAGGAGGAGCCATGCGAGACCCAGACCACAGCCATCATGACGACCCACGGTGGAGCCGACGGAGGGAGGAGCCATGGTGGAGAAAAGGCTGACGACTCCAGGGGGGCGACCGACGGAGGCGGAGCCGCTGGCGGAGGAGCCCGAGGCGGAGACGGAGAGCCGAAGATCCAGGGCGACACCGAGGATCCGGAGGGCCAAGGCGGAGCCCTAGGCTCTGGCGACCGAGGCGTAGGCGGAGATCCGAAGGTCCGCGGCGGAGCCGGAGCGACAGAGGATGGAGGCTGTGCCAGAGGGAGGAAGGAGGTCCACAGAGCCGGTGGGACGGAGTGACGAGGCGCAGCCGTAGGAACAGAGTCCTGAGGTGATGAAGGGCCGACGACCGACCAGGGCGGAGCCGGAAAGACGAGGGAGCCCGGTGGAGCTGGTGGACCGATGGGCGACGATGGAGACGAGGGCGCTGAGAGCCGTGGTGAAGCCGCAGGGTCGGAGGGCTGAGGCGGAGTTCTGGACTCTGAGGCTGGAGGCGGAGATGAGGGATCCTCCAGCCCTGACGCCGATGGAAGCTGGCAGACCCGCGGCGCACCCACTGCACAGGTGGTGGGCTGAGGGTGAGCAGAGGGGCTGTCAGGGGACAGCGGTGAGCAGACAGATGTTGACATAGGCAGAAGAGGGAGGGTGGGTGGGGATTCCATACAGGCAGGCATAACGAGACAGGTAGATACTTCTGTAAAGAAGTCTATTAAATCCCCAGAGTTATTCTCTAGATCTTCCGTAGAAAAGTCAATCAAGTCCCCAGAGTTATCCTCTAGATCTTCCGTAGAAAAGTCAATCAAGTCCCCAGAGTTATCATCCAGCTCACCCCCAGCAGTGGTGCAGTGGGCAGGGCTCTCCATAGCCCTCACTTGCTCCATCTTGCACTCCCCGTCATGGTAGATGTAGCCGGCTCTCGCACCTGATCGGATGTGTAGGGCTCTGGCTCTGTGGCGATCTTTAGCTCTGTCGCTCGTGGCTCTGGCTCGTCATCCGCGGTGGGCTCGGGCTCAAACTCCGCGTGTCGGGGTGCTGGTTGGCTGGGCTCTGGGTCTTGAGTGGGGCTGGTGTCATCCTCCGCGGTCAACGAAGATCTACAGGACACCAGCACCCACTCCATGTAGTCGGCGAAGCTCTCTCGTGGACCCTCCCGGACAGCTGCGCTTTCGTGGCGATGTTCAGTCCTGCACGGTAAAATGTGCAAAGGCTGCTGTCCGGGAAGTGTGTGAGTGGTACGAGGTGGACAAAGTCTCTAGTGTGGTCCACGAGAGAGCGATTCCCCTGCTCCAGGAGAAGGAGGAGGACAGCAGGGTTATCCATAACGAAAAACAAAAAAACAAACACTGAAAAAAAAAACGGAAAAAATAAAGCAGGGAAACGCCGGGGATAAACTGTAGGGTCGGTCCTTCTGTCACGGTACGTGCTGGATAGATGAGTCGAGAGACGAGATACGATACAAATAACAATTTAATATAACTCTTAGTAGGAACAGGCAGGAACAGAACGATAATCCACACACATCCAAATAACGTCAAGGACCGACAGCAAACTCAAATCACAAGCAGACTTATAAAGGGTGGTGATTAAGACACAGACAGGTGTAGTAAATAAACTAATCAGGACAAAATGAGGACAGGAAGAACCAAATATGGGCACAATGGGAAAAACAAACATAAACAGTCCAAATGGCACACAGAACTCTGACAAGCAACACCTTACCAACCATCCAATACATCCTAACAAGTAGCAACTGCATAGCAACACCTTAACAACCACCCGGAACACCCTAACAAGTTGAACCCCAACCACTTAGAACACCATAACAAGCAGCAACTGCATAGCAACATCTTAGCAACCATCCAATACACCTTTACAAGTAGCAACTGCATAGCAACATCTTAGCAACCACCCAGAACACCCTAACAAGTAGCAACTGCATAGCAACACCTTAGCAACCACTCAGAACACCCAAAAAAGCAGCAACTACATAGCAACACCTTACCAACCATCCAATACATCCTAACAAGTAGCAACTGCATAGCAACACCTTAGCAACCAGCCAGAACACCCTAACAAGTTGCAGCTGCATAACAACACATTAACAACCACTTAGAACACCATAACAAGCAGCAACTGCATAGCAACACCTTAGCAACCATCCAATACACCCTTACAAGTAGCAACTGCATAGCAACACTTCACCAACCACCCAAAACACTTTAATAAGTAGCAACTGCACAGCAACACCTTGGCAACCACCTAGAACACCCTAAGTTGCAGCTGCATAGCAACACATTAACAACTACTTAGAACACCATAACAAGCAGCAACTGCATAGCAACACCTTAGCAACCCCCCAGAACATCCTAACAAATAGTAACTGCATTAGCAACACCTTAGCATCCACCCAGATTAACTAAAACTTTTTGAACTTGAAACCTTCGAATCTTTTCAGAAAGGTTTGTCTACAAACTGTTTTATCGATGCCTTTTTTGTAAATATTATCTGTTAAACCAATAAATCTGGTGGATCTTTAAAGAACAGCACCCAAAATTGTCTTATTTCTCTTTTTGTTTGAAAAGTAGCCTTTTGAGTAATTTAAAAGCAACATTTCCTTTGAAACAAGTCTTGACTACAAAAAAGGGATTGAACATACTTTTAATTACAGCAAATACACAGAATACTCCAGACATACAGAGACATTCTTTGGATAGATTTACTGTATCATTACAAAACATTATCAGCCACTGTACTGTGACTGTTTCCTGAGTCTTACTGCATGTAGAACACGTTATTGATGGTCACTGACATTCATCTTGAGGTTTAAGATGCTTTGTTATCTGCCTTTGAGTTTTTATGCTGGTTTAGTGTTGGTTTAGGGCTGTCCTAACTGATGGTGACATCAGCAGGGTATTTATTGATTGTGTTTTGATGTGTTCTCATAGTTCTGTTATGATAAGCCGGTTGAAGGTGTGTTGTGATTTTAGCTGACCGATAAGGCAGGGTCAGACATGTGTTTTGGAATTTCTTCCAGGTGCGATGAAGTGTCCAGGTTGCCAGGCAATGAGGGAAATCTGAGGGACGCACAGAGCCGCGGTGCATCTATCAAAATGGGCTGATGCACTGGGGTCGAAACAGTAATAGTTTCCAGGTTATCAGGTACACAGTCATCTGACGCAGCTCCCATATGAACACCACTGGACAGAGAACCCTGGGAATTTGATTGGAATATGGAATCTGGCTTTGTTGAACTCTGGAAATGCAGAGTTAAAGATAAAGTAAACTTTTAATTATAATAATTAACTAATAAATTCAATTTTTATAATTTGACAATGTTACAAAGTGCACTATTTAAAAATGTACTTAAGTGTGTTAAGAAAAAATCATAAAAGTTTATTCAAAGTACACTTAAGTGGCTTTTATGTATTAATATTATCTGCAAGTAGAGCATTTTAAGTATTTTTCAAAATATAAAGTATAATGTAAGTGCACAATCAATATAACTTTTTGTCTGGAATTGGAAACCACTTTTACTAGACAGCATTTTTACCTGAATGGCAGTGTTTCTACTGTCCAGCTGAATGTTTGGGATAGGGTACATGCTGTGGAGTACTGGTGCACTGCTTCTGTACAGTATAACAGGATCAGGAGTGTGGTTGTCAGGTAATACAGTGCTGTATGCTGGGGGCACCGGAGCAATTTGTCGCTGGAGAAGCTGAAGGATCACATTAATGTCTGCTGTCATTCTGGTTTCCAGCCTGGGAGAAAGAGAGCAGAAAACTGCAGCATTTAAGTAGTTATTTGCAAGACATCTTCATCCATTGAAATATCAAGTGTCAGGCTGTCACTGGATTAGTCAATGTAAGAGAGCATTGTGAACAAAACATTCTTCATTCTCATTCATTCTTATTCTTCATCCTGGGCAATAAATGGCAACAGAACTGCCAGTTTCATTTAGTTTAACTGTTGCATCACCTACCTGTTGAGTTGGCTCTGCAGAAGCTCCAGTCTGGACTCAAGTTCATTGGGTTGATGCTCAAAGAGCGGCGGTGGGAATGAGGTCAGGACAGATAGGGGGCGCCGAGTCTGTTCAGCGAAATGAGCTGCCTGGTGGTCAGGCCAGTAATGGTACAATCCAGATGGAGGAGGAGCTTGTGTTAGGAGGAGATATTGAATAATAACAATCCAGCAAGTCAAGAAATGCATTCATATTTACAGTATGCCATTTAAAGGCAGGTTTGTGAGATATTGGTACAATAAGGTGCACTAAGTAATTTTTTAACAGAGAAAATGTTATCACTCAGTGGTTGCAATCAACCTAAAATGCTCCACAATATTGTGCTGCAGTAATAATGTATTTTTGTGGCCCAACCTGGAAGTTAGCAGCAGCCTGGTTTCCTCAGTAAAAACCCAACAGGATTTCCCCATTGGATTTTGTATTATTGTGGAAAATTAGCTCTGTGACTGAAAAAATTAAATGATTCTTCTTCAGGAACTTTTATGAATTCTGAAGCCCAAATACAAACGCCGGAAGTAAAAAGCTATAGCATAGGCTATAAATAACTACACATGGTCACACAACATCAACGTCCACTGTTGACTAATTTAACGATTTCCTTACTACCTTTCTGGGCCTTGAACGTTTCGGTTGCACTGCTGTCTAGGCAGGGTCAGAAAGCTTTTGGATTTCTTAAAAATATCTTCATTTGTGTTCTGAAGATGAACAATGGTCTTATAGGTTTGGAATGACATGAAAGTGAGCAATTGATGACAATTTTTATTTTTGGGTTAACTATTCCTTTAATGCTAATATTCACATAAATATTGTATACCCACCAAATAGCCCCATATCCATGCCAAACTCTCTGCTGACCCCAGAGGCACCTCGTGGTGGTATTAGTCTCACATCAGGAGAGGGGTAGTCCAGAGGATCTACATCCGAGGTGTACAACTCACAGTGGCTGATAGGAGATTTGCTGAGGTTTTCACTGGACTGCAATGTGGAGCTTCCACAGCTACACAGCTCCTCCCAGTGCATGTGAGCGGTTAGAGAATGATGCCGACCCAGGGCAGAACACATCCGAGATGGGTATGAGTCTTTGTGGTCCATTCCATCTTGAATAGCAAGACAAGTGCAATTTTAAGCAAAAATGTAATTCTGCGGAATATTGTGTGCTCTTACTATCTATATCCTGAATTCATACATTTTTTTTTAAAATAATTTAATTCACTGCTTAGGCTCAAAAAAGGCTATATGTGAATTATGACAAACTATGAATGAAATTATTCTGAAGTATGGTTTAGTTTTATTTTGTTTGCTACAATTGAAGTATTCTTACTTTAAAATTTTGCAAAAAATGTGAACTTCTGGACACAAGTCTCACCAGATCTCAGTTGTGTTTTTATTCGTGAGTGCACTACTCACCTGGCCTGTTTCGCCTGTCTAGGGAGTTTTGGCAGTGTCGTATGCCATTCACATGGTACCCACAGTCCAAATTTTCACTGGGCATCATCTCTTCAGCCTGATTACATATCAGTTAAAACAATGATTACTATACAGAGAGCATTTGTCTCAATCTTTAGGATAACTGCTGTTAAATGGTTAGTTCACCCAAAAAATGAAAATTCTGTCATTAATTAACACACCCTCATGTCATTACAAACCCATAAGACCTTCGTTCATCTTCAGAAAACAAATTAAGATATTTCTGATAAAATCCAAGAGCTTTCTGACCCTGCATAGACAGCGATGCAACTGACACATTGTTACAATATGTCCATGAGACATCAGTAGTTCAACCTTAATGTTATGAGGCTACAAGAATAGTTTCTGCGTGCAAAGAAAACAAAAAATAATGACTTCAATTTAGAGCTGAAATGATTCCTCGAGTAACTCGAGTAACTGGAATACAAAAAAATCATTGAGGCAAATTTTTTTGCCTCGAGGCTTTGTTTAGTCCATTTACTGTAACACATGGAACACTGTGTTTCCCCACAGACATTTATTACTGACGCACAAACCGATAAACGCTGGACTTATGTAAGACCGTAAATTAATGGTGGTTAGTTATAATGTCCCTAAGTTAGCTATGTTTTTTTAAAGACTAAGTGCCATTTATGTTGATTGTCTCATTCTCTCTCTGTGACACAGAAAGTTAGAAAGTTAGTGAATATCAAACGAAGAGTGCCTCAGCATGATTTACAAATGTGATACTGGTTTTATGCAACAGTTCATCAATAAACAAGAAGTTAATATTAAGATACTTACGTTTTAGACAGCATATTGCCTGTTTTTGCTCTATTTTGCCAACAAATACCCATTCCAAACACAGCCACAGCACTCCCTGGTGAAAAAAACAGCATATGCTGGTAGCTATGTTTTGATGCTAGGATGCTGGATAGGTATGTTTTGATGCTGGTTTAAGCTGGTCTATGCTGGTCCTTAGCTGGTTTATGCTGGTCCTTTGCTGGTTTATGCTGGTCCTTGACCAGCAACATGACCAGCATGAACCAGCAAAGGACCAGCATAAACCAGCAAAGGACCAGCATAAACCAGCAAAGGACCAGCATAGACCAGCAAAGGACCAGCTTAAACCAGCATCGAAACATACCTAACCAGCATCCCAGCATCAAAACATATCTACCAGCATATGCTGTTTTTTTCACCAGGGCTGTTTTGCGTCTTTGAGAAAATGACGGTGTTTCGTTCTTGAATGAATCACTCGTTAAATGATTTAGTTCAATCGTAATGACTCACTTACTTAACAGTGACTTACTGGCACCTATTCAATGTTTTGTTTAAAATAACAAAATATTATTTATGCATTTGTATTTGCAAATTAAATGCATTCATGTCCCTCTGAGGTGAATTAAACATCTAAATGCCTCAATTTCTTGACTTATGCCTTTGTTTTAGATTGTAATGTTAACCTTTTTCTAAAGTAATGTGAAATTGATTTTTGTATATATATATATATATATATATATATAATTGATATATTTGTATTTGCATTTTGAATGTAATGCATTAAATGGGTTTAGTTTTCATGGTTATTAATATATGCAATTTCAGCAATAAAAATGATCATATTTTTAAAAAGGAAACAAATTAGTTGTTTATTTTAAGAGACCTATCTTATTTTCTCTTGTATATTTAGTATTGCTCTTTAATAAAGAAAATGACTTCTTATCCGAGTACTCGATTAATCGATGGAATAATCGGTAGAATACTCGATTACTAAAATAATCAATAGCTACAGCCCTGCTTCAATTTCTTCTCTTCCGTGTCAGTCTTCGGCGTGCATTCATGAGAGTACCACCAAAGCCAATAGAAGGCAAGCCTGCAACCTTTAGCTAAAAAGAGTAACGGCTACAGCTAATGCTTCTGTTTTGGGAAAGGACACCAAAGGCCATTTTCTTTGAATGAGTATCAATGGACGAGAAGATTCATTATACAGAATAAACAGCTTTTTAGAGGAAACAGCTAATCATTCAATGAACGACCATGTTTTACACTAAACAATACTTTTAGATTCAATTATTTTTAGAGTTTACACCCCAAAAAATTGCCGTTTTATAAGAGACTGACTTTTTGCAACTGGCTTCTTCCCACGGCACTTCCCATTCATTTCTATGGTATCCGTAAACAGCGTTTGAGTGTCGCACAACTCTGAACTGAAATTCAATGATGTCAAGTCTGTAATGTGATTGGCTATCAAGGCACACATGATCCACGTTGACCGTTACGCTTTCGCCAATAGTAAGTAATACAGACCCCCTCATCTCCCAGTTGTAAGAAAATCTCTGGTACCACAACGCATGCGTGTGGTGCTGCTGACGCAGGAGCTGATGTAGAACCTGGATGCGCTGCGCCTTGTTTACAAGCAGATGCAGGCTGTACATAAAACAGTCTTCGTTAAACATGTCTGAAGATTTCGAGAGGATGACTTGCAGTTTTTTGCATATCCTAACTTATTTGAACCAAAATATACAGACAATGTAAAAGAGATGGATATTCTACATCAGAACACCAGCTCCTGCGTCCTCAACACCACATGCATGCATCGTGACACGGAAGAGAAGAAAATTGTGGAATAAAGTCATTTTTGTTTTCTTTGTGTACAAAAAGTAGCTTTATAACATTACAGTTGAACCACTGATATCACATGGATTATTTTATCGATGTCCTTACTACCTTTCCGGGCCTTGAACGTGGTAGTTGCGTTGCTGTCTATGAAGGGTCGGAAAGCTCTCGGGTTTCATCAACAACATCTTAATTTTTGTTCCCGAAGATGAACAAAGATCCTACTGGTTTGGAACGACATGAAGGTGAGTAATTAAAGACTTTCATTTTTGAAGAATTTTCATTTTTGGGTGAACTATCCGCTTTATTACACAAGCTGACATTTGTTATGGTGACTAGGATGCGTGAACTAGTTTTTATAATATATATTGCAAATGCATTTGCAAATGATCCCAGCCGAGAAAGAAGGGTCTTATCTAGCATAACGATCAGTTATTTTCATAAAAACAATAGAATTTATATACTTTTTAATGTCAAACACTCGTCTTGTCTTACTCTGCCTGTTTTACTCTACTCTGTTTTTTTTCAGTTCATGACAGGGTATGTCGAAAAACTCCCATCTCATGTTCTCCCTCAACTTCAAAGTCGTCCTATATCGCTGTTTTACCTTTTTTGTTAAGGGTGTTTGATCTTCTTTGCATGTTCAGTTTGCAAAGACTGGGTCATTACTTCTGAAGCGATGTAGGATGATTTTTAAATGATTTTTTTAAGTTGAGGGAGAAAATACGATTGCAGTTTTTCAACATACCCTAACCGTCTTGAGCCAGAATACACAGAGTTCAAGGAAAGTAGGGCAAGACGAGTGTTTCAGAATAAAAATTATTTAAATTGTATTTTTTAAAATGAAACTAACCGATCGTTTCGCTAGATAAGACCCTTCTTTCTCAGCTAGGATCATTTACACCCACATTTGGGATTGTTTGCAGTCCATTATATTGAGAAAAATGCTGAAATGTTTTCCTCAAAAAACATAATTTGTTTAGGACTGAAGAAAGCAAGACATGAACATCTTGGATGACAAGCGGGTGAGTATGTTATATGTAAATCTTTGATTTGGAAGTGGACTTCTCTTTTAAGTCACAGTCTGTTTTATCTCAGTACTCAAGAATCAGTGAGGGATATATATAAATGTGTGTGGGATGTGAGGTTTACACACGTCTCGTATGTTAAAGGTGATTTCTAGGTTCCTCCAAAAGATCTCTCCAAATGCAGGGTACATGTCCAGCACCTCTAGAAGGTCGTCTCGTTGGATACGGTGAAGGTCACAGTAGGAAAGTGCAGTAACATCAGCGTTACTGCGACCAGGCTCTGCATACAGATTTATAGGCTCGCCAAAGACATCATTCTTTCCTGTATGTGAAACAGCAAGTAGTTTTTATTAGGCCTTGTAAAAGAAAATCAATCTAAAAAACCCTCAAACCATCAGTGGATCAGACAGTGGTTTAATATTAATCTCACCCAGTATGGCCAGCACAATGTTATGTTGCGACACTTGAATGGAACCACGGGAGATGAAGTGGAGGGCTTTGATCACGTCACCATGGTGATAGAGGGTGTCTCCAGGTGGCGAGTGGGTGGTTTTGAAGCGCATGGCGAGAGCCCTCAGGCACGCTTTACTCGCCCCACGGAACACTTTACAGTTCTGCAGCAGACTACGATTCAGATGCAGGCAAATATCAGCTTGCAAACACTCAGGAAAACCTTTTAGGACCTATAATTTAAAAGTAAAAGACATTATTGGGTTTTTATTAGACAGATGAATCTACTGGAAGCATTATTTGCATCTATAGCAGGGGTGTCCAAACTTGCTCCTGGAGGGCCAAAGTCATACAGAGTTTAGCTCCAACCAGCTGCAACATACCTGAAGACCCTGATTAGCTGGTTTAGCTGTTTAATTGGGGTTTGGAGCTAAACTTTGCAGGACAGTGTCCCTCCAGGAGCAGGTTTGGACACCCCTAATCTACAGTATAGACAACATTTGAATTGCTCTTTCTGACTCCGCATGTGACCTACCGCATTCATATCGATGCCATTGGTGTAGGACCAGGCATGTTGGAAATATTCTTCCAGTCTCTGCCTCAGTTCTCCAGGTATCTGATGGAAGCGGATGAACTCTTTGACCCGCAGCATCTGGGTGTGATAGCGAGTTGTTCCGGAATAAAGCCTCTGAATTATTGCAGAAACATTTCCAAATATGCTGGCATACATGAGAGCTAAAATAAAGTCAACAGGAGAATATTTAGGAATATTTACTTACATGGAGGTAAGAGGAGGGTCATTATAATTACTTTAAACTAAAACCAAAACTAAACTATAAAAAAATGGTAACACTTTACAAAAAGGTGTCATTTGTTAACGTTAGTTAATGTATTAACTTACATGAACAAACAATGAACAATACATTTATTACTGTTTTTAGTCTAATTAATGTTACTTAATAAAAATACAGTTATTTAGTTCGCACTGTATTGATGTGCATTAATAAACTAATGTTGACAAACACAATTTTTAAAAAAATAAAATATTAAAAAAAAAAACTTTAGCCAAGAAAACATTTCTTATTTTGGTAACACTTTATTTTAAGGTCCAATTCTCACTATTATGTAGTTACTTATTTGCAGGCATATTACTAGCATATTGGCTTTTTATTAATACTTTTGAAGTGCATATTAATGCATAACCACATTTTAGATCCTTAATCCTACCTAAACTTAACAAGTACCTTACTAACTTGATGCACTATAAAATACAAATGAGGATGCTGTCAAAAATGTCATAAATAGATTTTCTTCATCATTTAACTTCTGTTAACTAAATTAAATCAACATTTGGTGTGACCATCCTTTGCGTTTAAAGCAGCTTTTGCCCTAGGTGCTCTTGCACATAGTTTTTCAGGTAGCTTTCTTGAAGCATCTTGGAGACGTTGCCACAGTTCTTCAAAATGTTCACATTTTGTTCTCCTATAAATATATATTTTTATTTAACAAAAAGAAGAGTTTGTCCATGTCCCTTGAATGGTTGTCCACCCTGTTGTATTGGTGGATCTCAAAAGCCCATTTAAAAAAAGGCCATCCCCTTTAGTGACATCTGGACAACAGATTTTTTTTGTCTCTTCAGTGCTGGGAATTTCAACAGATAAGGTGAGTAAGTTGGTGACTTTTCAACTGACAAATTTTCTTCGTATAAGTTTGCTTATTTGCTTTTCCTAAGCTTAACATGTCCACCCTGTCGGCATAAAATATGCTGGAAGTAATTAGAATACAGTATTTTCAAAATAGTCACAGTTTGTTGTAAGTTAATGTGCTAATTGAAGTTGAAAACGTCCACCTTGTCGATGTTCCAAAATGTCCACCCTGTTGGCCACTAAGACTAGGGTGGACATACACATGACAGGGAGGACATAGCATTCATCTGTAGTTAATATAACTAAAAACTAAAATGAACTGGGGGGGGTATATCAATGTGATTGAGAATGTAATGTAATTATATTATATTATAACGTTATTTGTTTCGAAGTTAAATAAATGTTTCATTGTTATATTTTGTCATGCTTTGTGTGTTCTGCTTTAAATAATAATATTTTAAATAATAATTCAATCGTATCTATATAATCCAAAGTGTTCCATAGCTAGATGTGGGGGCAATAACATGCAAACAAAAAACTGCATCCAAATATCACAGTTTTCTCCAAATAAGAAAAAGTATGTGAATTGTATGAGTTATTACATTATGCCTTTTAGAAAATATCATTTGCATCTTAATATTGCAACGAAAATTTATTAAACAGTAATATGTCCATGACAGGGTGGACATATCTTATGGTTTATGCTTCGAATAATGGCCCATAATTATTTGAAAAAAATGTGTGGGAGTTCAGCTAATATGTTTCTAGTACTTGAGTGTTTACTATTTGTGACATGACATAAAACAAATGGGAAATTAGAACCAAAATTTTTGAATATTGTGAGGTTTGAAAGCCACTCTATGGTGATATTGACCCAGCTAAAAATGGACACGGATGAGACCGGAAGCCAGACCCATAAAATTTACAAATGGCTGCGGCCACTCTTACGGGATAAACAAACCACTATGGCTAAAAAAAAATTTCTTAGCCATTAGGCTAAGATTTTAAGAGAATTGTTCAGAAACTCCTCAATTCTGGGTAGGTCACCAACATCAGCTTTTTAGGTCAAAATGTAACTAGCCAATCTAAAAAAGGATAACTAGGAATGTTCGGGACAGTGGCACAGAAATGACATATTTCAGCCTTAAACTAAAAAAACAAGCTTTTATAGTTACTTACAGCCAATGAGCATGACACAAATGGAGAAAATCTTCTCTGAGTTGGTGTTTGGAGAGACATTCCCAAAGCCCACGCTGGTCAGACTACTGAAGGTGAAATAGAGTGCAGTGATGTATTTATCCTGAATGGAGGGTCCTGAGCTGGCATCACTGTCATTGTAATGCTTCCCCAGTTGATCGGCCAGATTATCCAGCCAACCTGTCTTCATGTAAGGCCTTTCCACATGACCAATGGCATACCAGATACAGGCCAACCAATGAGCAATCAGCACAAAGGTGCACATGAGCAAGAAGAGGACTGCAGCTCCATACTCTGAGTATCGATCTAACTTTCTAGCCACACGGACCAAGCGCAGCAGACGGGCTGTCTTCAGCAGGCCAATGAGTGTGGCTGTCGTCTGCAGATTGGATGATGGGAAGACAAAGAAAGAACAGTCTGATATGGTCAGTTTTTAAAAAGATATTAAATTGTATTAGACAAATAATATGTTAATATATTGCATTAAGCAAAATTAATACATTACTCTCTATTTACATTATTCTCTATTACTCTATTACATTACTATAATTCTGACTTTTTTTCTGCAAGAAAAATCAAATCAAAATTCTCATGATATAAATTTGCAATCCTGAGAAAAAGTCAGAACTGCAAGATATACATTTTAATATAAACAAATGCAAGAAAAAAGTCATAATTCTGGGATAAAAGACAATATTACCTTTTTTATTTTTTATTCTGTGGCAGACAAAAACAATTGCGAGATGTAAACAAAAAAAGTCAGAATTCCTAGATATGAACTTACAATTGTGAGAAATAAATTAATAAATACATTTTGAGTCGTGATGTAAAAAGTGGGAATTGTGAGATAAAAAGTCAAAATTACTATTTATTGATAAAATAAAATGTAAAAAATTCTTATTTTTAATTTTTTTTTTTTTTCTTCTGAACAGGATTCCATTTTATAATATAATTTTCTTTTGGAATTATTATTATTGCAATAGTTTAAAAGGACTAACGACATAACCATGAATTATATTACATATTAAGCTGCATTATGTCAACTAAAATATATAAAGTGTATATGTAAAAAGATAAAAATGCTTACTATTATTTCCATATATTTTACCAAAATGTGTTCTATTTAATATTAAATATTAAAATAATATTCAGGGAAATGTCTGCATTAAAACTGACAAGTAAACGTTCAATTCATATTTTACACAAATGCACAAAAAATGGCACTTGTTTTGTAGAATGACGTAAATATAAGTGTAGCTGTTTCCTAGATGAATACTACAAAGTCTAAAAAGTCTAAAGTCTAAAGAAGTAACACATTATACCTCATCTGATCCAGACCTGAAGATGAGCAGATCAAATGGAATTGCGGCCACCATGTCGATGAGAAACCAGCCTTTGATATAGTGGATGGCGATGAGCTTGGGATGGGTCACCACCTCATCGTTACGGTTCACGTATGTCGTCCTGAAGGTAATAACGATGTCTAAGATGAACAGAACGTCCACTATCACATCTACTACATTTAAAGGGTTACAGGTGTAACCACAGATGTGTCTCTTCTCCTCCTCCAGTTCATTGAGGAGGAAAGCAGCCGAGTATGGAGTGAAGACAGCTGTGTAGAGCACTAGCAGAAGAATGAGCCAGTCCCACACGGCTTTGAAAGGACTGTAGTGCAGCATGATCCACTTGTGGACGTCTGGAGCCTGGAGCTTGTACTCGGGCAAAACATCAGCACCTAGAGACAGTACCTGTAGATTGAGAGAGATGATTAAGCAATAATTTATAACAAATGGCTACAAAGGGCAATAGTTCAGATGCTTTCACTCTCAGACCTCCCATAAGCATTAAAGTACCTTTTCATTTTTTGAAATGATTGTAAATATCAGCATTCAATTTAGGATTAAAATATTAAAACATTTTTCATGCATTTGTAACTGCAGGTTAAATGCATTCATGTCCTGCATTAAACAGTGGGTAAATACATCTAAATGCCAATTCAGATGCAGCATTTGTGTCTCCTCTATATTGAAAAGATGAATTTTGTTGATAATGATTTTATTTGTGTGATAACAGCCTAAAATGTCTTATTATTCTGAGTGACTTGATTGATTAAATACAAGAATTTGACACAAAAGATAATGCACACTCAGAAAAAAAGAATGGCTTTATAAAGGTGCCCACAAAAAATGCCCACAAAAGGTAAAAACCACTTTAAACTTGTTTGAAAATATTAATTTCCTCGGCTAGATATTTAATTCTTCTTTGCTTAGTGATTGTTTGGTACACCTAATTCACTGGTCATCGTAAAATAAGCTTTTATGTTAGAATTGGGTTTTCTCAATGATAACAAGAACTAGACAAAAATCTGAATCATAATTATATAAGGTTTACTTAATTTTTGGGGGGTTGTTAGGGGGACCCCCCAAGTGCTTTGATACAATTCGAACACTGAATCTAACTCTTATTCACAAAATGAAGAAGACGAAGCCTAGCCTATACTTGTGTTGTAACCCAAATAAACAAGGTTTCCCTTATTTAAAACGAATGCTTAATTTGTGGTTCATTGTTATTAACAAAAGTAATTTTAAACGAAGAAATTAAACGTTTATTAACAATAGTTATCTTGCGCTTTTGAATCTGCCACCAAACAGACACGTCACGCACGGCGCCTCCCTCAGATATGTAGCGTGCCATGTACAGCTGAACTAAATTGATTTTATTTCTATAAAAATGCCTTGTAACACCGACTATAGGATCAAGCCTGTGTATTGCACACTTAACCCTACTATACTATTGAATGAACCTCCCCCAAACTATGACAGCATCCTAATCTCAAAAAGGGGTCAAATGGTCATTTGAACACTCAGGAATATGACAGATTTGTGTTCTTTTAGAAAACAGAGAAATAAAAAGAACCGCCACAGGGGTTATGGATTTTTTGGTGTTGTAGTGAGGGCTCGTCACTGTCCTAACGATCTTTCCACAAGTGTTTTTGGTCACATTGTTTTCCATGTGACAACCAAGTATTTCCACATCAACTTTCAAGTGTGATTTTTTTTTTTTTTTTTTTTTTTTTTTTTTTTTTTTACAATATTTTGGATGTGAGAGGGCCTTAATTTTTGTAGGCAGTACAAAAGTTTTCACAAAAAAAAAATGCAAGGATCAATTATTTATATTTTTATACCATCTGTGGTTACATTATTTTCAGCCAAACTGAGAGTAATCCGTCTAAAGATCTTAAAGAAAGGCCAACAATGTATCTTACCTGCGTGACCTTCTCTGTCACGTTCTGTGTCCGCTCCTTCACCCTTGGAGTAACAAGCTCAATGTTGCAGGCTGCTGTGGAGTGATTGGATCGCGTGGGTCGACGCCGGTTTAGACTGAATGACGAAAATCGGTTTAGAGCTTTCATCCGCTCAGAGTTTGAGTTAGAGTTCCACAAACTGGACTTCAGGTCTTAATGATAAAAAAAAAAAAAAATAATGGATTAGAATTCAGAGCGGTGCTCCAATGGATGACATTTTACAACATTAAAAATATATTTTATATTACATTTATATATATATATATATATATATATATATACACTACCGTTCAAAAGTTTGGGGTCAGTAAGACTTGTAATAATCTTTAAAGAAGTCTCTTATGCTCATCAAGGCTGCATTTATTTGATTAAAAATATAGAAAAAAAACAGTAATATTGCAAAATGTTTTTACAATATAAAATAATGTTTTTTATTTTAACATACTTTAAAATAGAATTTATTCCTGTGATGAAATGCTGAATTTTTATCAGCTGTTGCTCCAGTCTTAAGTGTCACATGATCCTTCAGAAATCATTGTAATATGCGGATTTATTATTAGAATGATCAATGTTGGATAATATCAACAGTTGCGCTGCCAAATATTTTTTGGAACCTGTGATTTTTTTTTTTTCAGGATTCTTTCATGAATAACAAGTTTAAAAAGTACAGTGTTTATTCAAAATATAAATATTTTATAACAATGTAAATTATTTATTATTAACTTTTAATAAACTTTTAATTATTAACTTAATACATCCTTGGTGAATAAAAGTATTAATTTCTTAAAAAAAAAAAAAAAAAAAAAAAAAAAGAAACAATAAAAATGTACTGACCCCAAACTTTTGAACGGTAGTGTGTATATATATATATATAAATATATATTAGTTTGATTTATAAATGTAATATTAAATATGTCAATTCATAGTAATTTTTAAAAATGTTTATTATAAAATATATTTTAGATATAAATTATATAAAAATATAAAAATGTAAGACAAGAATTATGTAAAAAAAAAAAACAGATAAAAACAAAATTTAACACAAAAATGTAACAAAGCATGTAGGGCCCTATGATTTCCGCGATGCGGAAAACGCGGACGGAATCGCGGAATCCAGTCATAAAAACGGAATTTACTGAATAACGCAGAATGTCACGATATTTGTCAAAGTTTGAATGAATTAATCAAAAGTTTATCATTACACTTAAATCAAACCGCAATATGGACTAGTATCTGTAAATATTAGGCCGCAAATGACCAAATGTGAATCCTGCTTGTTTTAATGAATGGAACAGACCAGCGGTTTTGTTTACTAAACACACTGAAGCGTGTGTGTGACACTGGTGGTAATTTCAGCATCTGTGGTCTCACTGAATGAGGACATAAATACATGAAAAATATCTGCTGAGAGTCACTTCATGAGCATTTGACTGTTCCATTTTAGGAAAACTAGCCTTATATCAGAACATTTTAAATACACAACACAGAATTTCTGAGGGTAAAAAAAAAAACCTTTCATAAGGCTATTTTAATAATACATTTGAATAAATTAAGTATGCATTGAAATAATTAGACATGCTAAAACACAGAATTTGATAACAATAAAAACATTTTATAGGGCCCTAAACATGTCATTTTTGCTAAACCATTATTAAATAGATGTGAAATTGTATAAGCTTCATGATTTTAATTAATTAGACATGCTCTTTGATTAATATAATACAATTTAGTTTAACCATTAAAAAGGAGTTGAGAAAAAACGCAATCCAGAAAAATTAAAATGGAAAAAAACGAATTTGGGAAAAAAGAAATGGATTTCATAGGGCTTTAAGCATGGTTAAAATTACTTGGGTAAGGAGACAACATGAGTCAAATGTTGTTTAATTAAATTATCAATTTTGTTTTCTCCAGAAGTAACAATACAGTAGACATACAGGTCAATTGTTGATATACATTTGTAGCACTAAGTGACATTTATGTAGACAGCATTGCTCAGATAATACGAAGTTAGAAGAATCTGATGAGACATGCTGGAAATCATCAATATTTGTTTTCAGACTTTGGTATCTTGGCAATCAGTGCATATTTTGATCAGTTGTGACCTTCTGAAATTCTACAGGATACACATAAGATTCCTAGGGTCTTATGGCTGAAAGCCTGTTTGTTCTCCTTTTAATCACATTGCTGTCTAGGAGAAACAATTGAGATATTAAGGAGATCTCCGAGTGGTTTTTATTTTCTATAGCTATGAAATGATTTCTAGACACATAAATAAATATTCTCATTTGTAAGAAGATCCAGACTGCTTATCTTTACAAAAGAAAATCTGTACTGCTTTGTTACCCAGATAGTTGCCGTGTCCTATAGAGATTTATTTAAAAGGTTACCTTCACATCGAATATTAACAAAACAATAACATCATCCACTCATGAAAGCAAATCCTGTAATGCAAATTCCTGGTATCCAAAATACAAAGTATCTTCAGAGAAACATCCATCCAGAAAAAAACACACAAACGTTATACACCTTTAACAGATTCTGTTCCAGGCAAAAATAACTTTTTTCGTGTCCCGTCCTGATGTGATTAAAATTCCTTGTGTAGTCTTATTCAGCTTTCCTGATGTTCTGATGCAAATCTTTTCCAAAACCAAATATTCGGTTGCTTTGATTCACCAATTTTCATGTCCATTTATTGCAGATTTCTATTTGTGGTCATTGTATCAATGCTCTTCAGTTTTCCTCTTATATGTTTTCAAAACATACCTAAAATCCATTGTAAATCCTTTAAAGTAACATTGTCTTGACATGTTGAAGCCTCTCTTACGTCACCGTTGGGGTCTCCATCCTTGCTTTGGTTCTACATCTGACCTTAACTGAGAGACACTGCACAGTACAGTATGTTATATAATAAACTCTCTCTTACCGTGTAGGTGCTGCATTTTGTCCGTTCTCGCAGAGTTACCCGCCAGGGCAATCGGTTACAGGCCCAGCTTCATATGGAACATAATCCAAACGCCCTTCCTGTGAAAACACATTGAAATGTCTGATGGGGTCGTCCTCTTATGACTCGACCCAGAACATTGACAAATAAACCCTCACGTGGACAAAACCCTGTCAGTGTGAACCAGACAGCTGCAGCAGTGGAGGAAACTCCTAAACAAATCAATTACATCACAATCAAACGCGTTCACTAAGGCACAATAATTTCTTATTGGCGTTTTCAGACTTTTGAATCAACAGAGAGCATTTGCCCTTAGGACCAACCTCTTCTCAGAAAAAAAATGATATGACAGTGGGAAAAGAGTCAGAGGTTGATCAATGATCAACATTCACACCACATATAGATTGAACTCAAGGCTTGTACATAGAAATATGATGAATTATCTATAGGTCAGTGACTAAAGACAGGAAGCGGGCTTGATCTATAGGCTTTTATGAGCACTGACTGACCTAAAGCCATGACACTGGTTATGTTTGGTACACTAAGTCTGTATTATTATATACACATGTATTACTAGATGCATAGTTATGTCTGATAATGAGGTCTGTCAGATAAGCAGCCCAAAAAAAGGCATTAACAAGGACACAAAGTCTGATAACTACATAGATGTATTTAAATCCTGCTGGAAAGTTTGTATTTATAAGTTGGGAAGTCAATATCATGTGCATTCAAGTCACTTTGGCAAAAAAAAAAAAAAAAAATCATAGATTTAGCAATTTTTCTATACCCATAACTAGACAGGCCAATAATATTATAAAATATATCAAATTTTTAAATGAGTAATTCAGCCAGGGGATATTTTGCCCCCACACTTTAAATTTTAAAGGGTTGTTGTTGTTTTTTAACTCTTGGTGTCACTTTTGCCCTGAGCCACAATTAATTCCTGACCCTGATTCTCACTGTTCAATAAACATTTACATAGATCAGCTATGTTTTTTTTCAAGGATGTGGGAAAAAGTCATTGCAAGTTGTCTTATCTCTTTTGACCCAGATTTGCATTTAAAAAGGTGTTTATGATACTCAAAGGAATACACATCTATGACTAACACATCTTCTTTATTTCCACGATGAAGACATATCAACAAAGTCAATCAAGCATGTCCCATCACACAAAAAACCAAGTGAAGTCTAATAAAATTTGCCCAAGCAGGTCCATTTCTTCCATTGTTCTTAAGGCATGTAGATCATTAATTAGTCCATCTATCTGTGTGTTCATCCATTTGTCAATTGCCTTGTGAATTCTGTGCGTGGATATTATCCCATACCCGGACCACATCAGGGCAGTCATTGAGAGCCTCCAGCAGGGTGGACGCGGTCTCTAGTTGAGCATGATTCAGGAGAGACGGCGTGTGAGAAACAAACTCCAGACCGGCTGAAAGCGTGTGAACCCCCAGGCTTTCTAGGGCACTCCGCACAGCCTTCATGGATGTAATGTCACAGATAAACTGAAAAGGAAGAAGTAACAATTGAGACAATTTCTCATAACTAATTTTACACACAAAGAGATTTTAAAAGTAAAATTCTACACAGTCTTCTAATTACAGTCTACATAATTCATAGGAAACATTTCTGATGTTGCTGAATTGAATTTAAAGGGGTGCTATTATGCTTTTTCACTTTTTGAATTTTAGTCAGTGTGTGGTGTGTATCTTTGGGCATAAAAAAGATCTACAAAGTTACAAATCTCAAAATCCACTCCAAAGGGAGATATTTTCTTTGTCAAAAATCTCTTTTCAAGAACTACAACGAACGGCTCCTTTGGACTACAGTGTCTGTTTTCCGCAGTACAGGGGGTCAAAACACATGCCGAAGCCGCGATCTTCTCCGGTTGCCACATCGGAGCCGTAACGCGCCACAGACGCTTGCAGTGATTTATTCATCATACAGTGTAGATAGCTTCACTTATAATGCAAGTGTTTTAAAATACAAAAACTTGCACTAGAATAGGCTAGGCTGATCAGATATGATGTTCTTTGATAATGTTAATGTTAGGCTGCTAACATTAAACTAAGTATGTAAAATAATTAAATAAATTTGCATGATAATATCGTATCGGCAATCTCGCAGGCTGAGAATAGGACTCAACACTACTGTAACGTATTATTTACTCACCCTCCATGCATCCTAGGTGTATATGACTTCCATTTCAGATGAATGCAATCGGAGTTATATTACAAATTATTCTGGCACTGCCAAGCTTTAGTATGGCATAGACGGGTATTTCCCTTTATCAGTCTAAAACAAGTCAATAAAGTGCATCCATCCATATTAAAAAGTGCCTCAAACAGCTCCGGGGGGTCAATAAAGGCCTCCTGTAGTGAATCAATGTGTTTTTGTAAGAAAAATAACCATATTTAAAACGTAAGAATCACTTTAATCTAGCTTGTGCTAGCTGCTTTGGCAAAGGGCGTAGCAGGACGGAAACACCGTCTTAGCTGTTCGCCAATCGCAACGTAGTGGAACAGCTAACCAGTCACAACACATTTAGTTTTTCGGAAGGCTGGCCTTCATTAAACCTGGAACTAATCAAGCTATTTGTGCCAGGCTGGGAAGAAAGGTACTGTTATAATGTAAATTATGTGAAAAATAATGCGTTTTTCGAACCAAGCATGAGAGTCTGTTCTAGTACACCCCCAAAACAAAATCAAGACTTTGCAAAAGAACATAATAGGACCCCTTTAAATCTACTGAAGCTGAATAAAATGAAATGGACAAAAATATGTATACTGGTTGTCAGGTTTGGAATAAATTTTACATTTTCATCAAAATATTAGAATGATTTCTGAAAGATGTTGCACTGAAGACTGGAGTAATGACTGCTGAAAATTCAGCTTTGGCATCACAGGAATAAATTAAATTTCTAATTATATTAACATAGAAAACACTTCTTTTAAACTGTAATAATATTTCATAATTTGACCGTTTTTACTGTATTTTTGGTCAGCCTTGCCATTTTAAAAAATCATAATTGCTACAAACTTTTGATTGCCAATGTAAGTAAGATTTTAAATCATTTAATTTCTCAGTAATAATTTTTCATAAGCATGAACATACACACAATTCATGGATTACTTCTAAAAACATTAGAAGATAATAACAATTAATGCTTAAAATGCTACAAATAGATATTTGTATTTAATTTACCAATTTTATGGCTTAATACAATGTGGTCATAGCCTAATATAATCAACACGTGTATTATTATAAAGTATTATTTATACAATAACAGTATATATGTTATATATTTTTAGAAAGTTGTCCGAAAATAAAGTGATGGACATGTATGATGCTTTACAGCAAAAATAAAATCTGTATTGATGGCTGTTATTTTCTTATTCAAAACTGAACTTGTTTCTTGCCTGATCAGATTTCATTAAGCCATGGCTACCATTCTACATTTCAGTGAATAAATAGAAAAAAATAATCAATAATCGACAATATTTCAGTTTTGTCATAAAACCACTCAATACAAAATTTCTCTATTGTGTGATTGTTTTGAATGAATACATTTGCAAATTCCTCTTTCTATAATTCCTACAAATTCCATTCTTTCGGAGCACGTTTGCCAAGTCGATTCAAATTCATATTAATAAAATGAAAGGCAGAATTAAGTAATTAAATTCTGAAATTTGCACATCCATTTGTGCTCAGACCTGCAGTATGGGTTTCTCCTCCTCGTCCTCCGTCTCCTGCACATCTTCAGCTCCTGCCTCGATAGCCAGCTCTAGAGCTTTCTCAGAGGAGATCCCATCTCTGGATGCTGCTACAACACCTTTCCTGTCAAAGTTCCGGCGTGCTCCTTCACACAGCGCCCCGCTGTGGACAAACAGAGAAAAGCAGTACATTTAGTTGTGTTTGAGTACTATTACTATATCTTAATTTTTCTGAGCACACAACATCAGTACTAACCCATGTTTTACCATGATGCGCTTGATTTCTTGATGGGAACGTGTGTTGTTGTCAGTCAAAACCTCAATGAGTAGCATGCATCCACCTGGTCCCGAGGCCTCATAAAGATACTGTGCTCCTTGCTTTGACTTCTATTATATATTGGGGGAAAAAAGGGTGTCATTAAATACTGACATTTCACATTTCATCAATGCATGACAGCATGGAAAATTCTGGAGTATTTTTAAAGACTATTTTCTACAAAAATGACATGGTAATATTGTAAATGAATAATAAAAGTAGCTCATATGATTTGTGTGGACCACCAACCCGAACCCCCCCCCTTTTTGGGCGACATATGTTATATGGCGGAGACAGGAATTATTTAAATTTTTTAACATTTTGAAAGAAGTGTCTTATGTTTGCCAAAACTGCATTTATCTGATCAGTTATTAGAAATAGTAATATTGTGAAATATTTTTAATTTCACAATTTTGAATTTTTAGCATCATTGCTTCAGTGTTCAGTGTTGCATGATCCTTCAGAAATCATTCTAATATCTGATTTGCTGCTGAAGAAACATTTATGATTATTATCCATGTTGAAAACAGTTTGATCTAATTATTTTTATTCCACTATTATTTAAAAGTTAGGTTTAAGGTTTTTTTTTTTTTTTTTTTTCAAAAGAATTCTATTTCAAATAAATTGTTTGAACTTCCCGTTCATCCAGAAATTCTGGTTTTGCTTTCCCACCAAATAATAAAAAGCCAAAACAGTTTTCAACCATTATAATAATTATTGTTAACTTGATCAATTTAAAGCATTCTTGCCAAATAAAAGTAATCATTTCTATAATTTCTTTCCCAGAAAAATAAATAAATAAATAAAAAATATATATATATATATATATACATACATACATATATACACTGACTCCAAGTTTTTGAATGATATAGTGTATAATGTTACAAAAGCTTTTTATTTCAGATAATTGCTGATCTTTGGATCCTTCATCAAAGAATCATGAACAAAATATACTCATCTGTTTTAAATATTGATAATAACAATAATAATAAAGTGTTTGTTGAACAGCATATAAACATATTAATGATTTTTGAAAGTAATGATGCTGAAAATGTAGCCTTGTTCACACAAATAGATTACATTTTAAAATATATTCAAATAGAAAGCAGTTATTTAAACAGTAAAAATAATAAATGCATGTATTTTTGATCAAAATAATGTAACCTTGGTGACCATAAGATCAAAAAAATATTAAACAATCTTAATTATTCTAAATTTCGAACCAGAAGAGTGTGTGTGTATATGTGTCATGTGCGTTTAATTGTGTAAAAATGAGTTTCATTAGTAGCAGATATTTAGAATTGTAAAATCTGTCTTACAGCTCCTTTTATAGCTCCTTCTATGGTGGCTTTAGGTAGATTCTTGTTCCGACATTGCTCTAGAAGTTGTGCCAAAGCAACATTAAATTCTGGATTGGCTCCTCCCTCTGAAAAATAAGCACAGGGTCATTTCAGCATATATATAATCTCACTGTCCTGTGTGTAATAGTATCAGATCTATCATATGGTAAACACAGTCTGGGGTTCCTTTATCTTGGGTTCTTTTACAAAGTACTGAACATTATGGTATTGCCATATTACTTGCCAGTGCCAGATTGGATAACCTAAATTCTTCTGTCAGTTTTATGCATTTACCTCTTACTGCAATCCTGATCATCATGGTGTACTTGGCAATCATCCGGGCTCGAGCAGCATCTTTGGGTATTTTAATGTCCTTTACTTTGGACCATTTGTTGTGTCCTGCCCAGAGCACAGGGCTGGAGTGCAGTGCTCTGCATGAATGGAGGGCTGGACACTGACAGCTGCTCTGAACCACTGCAGACACTCTCACTGTCAGCCTGAAAGCCCTCAGAATCATGTCTCCTAACATTGTTCTTCTCTCACTATAAACATAAGCTCAGTTAGCAAACGACTTAGGTCAAATTCTAAAGTGTCGTGCTGTCTTTCGTTTGCAAGTCTTGAGTAACATGCACGTTTTAACTGGATAGTTTCAAAAACGGCTTTACGACCATTATTCAATATATCTCGTGTTCGTTACTTGCGAAAATAAACTAAATGGTAGCGTCAAATGATAAAAAAAAAATAGTTCTTCTGTGACTCAGAGCTAATTTACCCTACACGAGCCCAACAGACACTAAGCGTCATTACCGGTGCACAAACTAATGCCAAAATAAAAGTCCTTGAAGCGTTACGATCATATGGATCGTTCTGTGCTTTTAAATGAATTTTGATTTTTTTTTTTTTTTTTTTTTTTTTTTTTTTTTTTGTATTTTGAAAGCCTGTTCCAGGGTAACCCAGGATAAAATATGTGAGTTTTTCTTTAACTCTAGGCAGTTTTGGACCTGTGGGCTTTTAAAGTATACACTGTCTTCAAAGACTATTTACATCTCTATATTATTTAATTGGTCTACTAATAATGTTTAAAAAAAGTTGACTAAAAAGTGGACTTTGTCTTAGCAAGGCTAAATTTATTCAAGGCTCGTGTGCATAATTAGACAAAATAATTAAAAAAAATGTTAATAATATTAACTGAAATTAAATATAAATAAAGGAACTTTTTTGTCTTATCTAGATGCCAATGACATTTCTCGTTTTCTTTTAGTGTAACTTGGTGTACTAAAATAATCAAAACTGAACTGAAATAAAACTAAAAAATAAATAAATAAATAAATAAAAATAAAAAGTTAATTATATTTAAAATAAATCAAAAATAAATAAAAATGACAAAAACACAGTAACATTAAAAAACAGATTTAAAAATAAAATTAAAAACAAAATATTAATAAAAACTATACACTACGACTCAAAAGTTTTTTAACAGTAAGATTTTAAATGTTTTTTTAAGCAGCTCACCAAGCCTGCATTTATTTGATCCAAAGTACAGTAAAAAAAACAGTAAAATTTTGAAATATTTTTACTATTTGAAATAACTGTTTTATTTTTGAATATATTTTAAAATGTAACTTATTCCTGATTTCAAAGCTGAATTTTTAGCATCATTACTCCAGTCATATGATCCTTCAGAAATCATTCTAATATTCTGATTTGCTGCTTAAAAAACATTTATTATTAATATTATGTTAAAAAAAGCTGAGTATAATTTTTCAGGTTTCTTTGATGAACAGCATTTATCTGAAATAGAAATCTTTTGTAACGTTATAAATGAATTTATCATCACTTGATCAATTTAAAGCATCCTTGCCAAATAAAAGTAATCATTTCTATAATTTCTTTATTAGAAAAAAAAAAAAAAAATATATATATATATATATATATATATATATATATATATATATATACTGACTCCAAGCTTTTGAATGATATAGTGTATAATGTTACAAAAGCTTTTTATTTCAGATAATTGCTGATCTTTGGATCCTTCGTCAAAGAATCATGAACAAAATGTACTCAACTGTTTTGAATAATAATAATAATAATTCTAATAATAATAGTTTGTTGAACAGCAAATCAGCATATTAATGATTTCTGAAAGTAATGATGCTGAAAATTTAGCTTTGATCACAGAAAATAAATTACATTTTAAAATATATTTAAATAGAAAGCAGTTATTTTAAACAGTAAAAAATCTAACTGTTCAAAAACTTTTGACTGGCGGTGTTGTAGAATGTCAGTGCAAAGAAAACTGTTCTATTCTAGTCTCAAATTATGTTCACCTTAATTTTCTTCTGTTTTCTTGATAAAATACAAATTTGGAAGAAAGAGTAAGTAAAGGATAATACAGGTACAGCAGTTACTATTGCAAAATAACTCCAGACAGGGAGATTATTGAAAATGGATGATTATGGATGAGCTTTATGTGTCACACACTGCTGCGTTTACCAGGTATGTACATATATTTTCATGAAATTAATTTAAGTTTAAACTGATTCATTATAGATAGAGAAATTATGGAAATTAGGCGAGCCAAGGTTTTGTCTTCACATGACAGTAAAGGGTTAACTTCCTTCATGCCCATCCCACATGATAATCAGTGGTGGAGCCCAAGAGCCGAGGGCCAGTGATGACCATCACGCTACAAACCTCGCTGAACACTCTCACAACACTCACACTCAGGAAATCACGGCTCTACAATGGCAGACAAGTCTCTTCCTAACAGATCTCCAAATGGATCACCAAATCTAAATTTCAATCAAGGATAAGAGTTTAGAAAAAGACCAAGAATCTAAGAAATGGAAGAATATCATCTGTGATGGGTAAATAGCATTCAATTGTCATCTTCCACTTTTTTAATTTAAATTTTTTTAAAGATTTTACTTTTTTGAAATCTGCCTATAAACACAGATCTAAGTTTATCCAGATATTCCATAAATGAACCTAAAATAAATTACCTGTCAGACTCCAACAGATGAATTGCGGGTGGACACAACAACATCAGAATAACAACAGCTTTAACACAACAAAGCAGCAATGGCTACATACTTCACTTCTCTGCACTTCGATGAGACCGCCATATCCTGAAGAGAAACAGGAGCTCTCTGGTGAGCAGAACTTCTGGAAAAGGTCAAAGGTCTTGGGTTAAGCATGGTGTCAGTGGAGGTCTCTGTGGCTTTTATGCTGTGCAGTGTGCTGATGAAAGCCAGAGCTCTGGTGAGTATTTCACTACTGACGTACACTTTATTTACAACACAAATGTTAATATGTCTACTCTGAGGCCAGTCTGCACATATTTGTCTAATCTTTCCATAGTGAAAAAAAGTGTGCTTCATTGAATGTGCACTTTAGATCTTAAAAGCAAATATATATATTTTAAAATCTGTACTTGCGGATATTAAGTTGAGCATACAAAATAAAAGGCCAAAAATATTTTTAAAAAGTGCACTTTGTAACAATGTCAAATTAAAAGTTTTACTTTAAAGTATGTTAAATGTTTTATGTATGCATTATGCATACTATTTTTTTAATCTTTTGTCATGCTTTAAAGAATTACACTTATTTTGGTGTGTTGACTAAAATAGCCTACTAAAGTACATGTGAAGTACTTAATTTTATTTTTAACTGTACTGTTATTCTATATTACATTTAAATTTTTTTTTTTTTAAATGTACTAAATTGCAACTTTATTACAATTGTACAATTGCAAATATATTTTAAATAAATACATCACAAGTTAAAATAAAAGTTACATCAAAACATATTTAAGTTTACCATTAATGCATGTTGTAATACCATTAAGACAATAGAAGTAATTATAAATATTAACAACTAATTGCAATCAATATAAATGTAAACTGTAATACTTTTTCATTCAATTGTAAAAAAACATGCAACTAAGTGTCTGGAAACCTTACATTCAGTTCACACTTAAGTATTAATTAATTTATTCTTATAAAGCACATAATTTCTGTAAAAAGTACTCTTTTTAAAATATGCAAAACTACTTTTTTCACATGTTGTATAATGTATAATGTTTGCTAGTTTAATTGCCAATTTAATTAAATGCATTATTATTATTAAATATGTAATCAAATAGTGGTTCCTTTCTATTTGCTCTTTTCTCTGTAAATAGTTGCAAGTTTGAATTATACAATTGCCTGAATAACTACAGAATTACAACACATTATATGTGACATTAAAAACAATTGTTGCGATAAGACCAAAATAAGTGCAAATATACATTCGCGTTTAAAAGTCTAGCATCAGTAAGATTTTTTAATGTTTTTTAAAGATGTCTCTTATGCTTATCAAAGTTGCATTTATTTGATCAAAATACAGAAAAAAACAATTTTAAGTTTTATATTCTAATATGCTTTAAAATATAATTTATTCCTGTGATGCTGAATTGTTAGCATAATTACTCCAGAATTCAATGTGACGCAATCCTTCAGATATCATTCTAATATGCTAATTTATGATCAATGTTGGAAACATTTGAGGTGCTTAATATTTTTTTGGAACCTGAGACCCTTTTAAGGATTCTTTGATGAATAAAAGTTCAAAAGAACTGTGTTTATTCAAAATAGAAATCTTTTCTAACAATAAAAAAGCATCAATTTAATACATCCTTGCTGAATAAAAGTATCAATTTGTTTTAAAGCAAGAAAGAAAGAAAAAAATGACTGATCCAAACTGAACGGCATGGTATATTGTTTCAAAACAATTCTCATTTAAATAAATGCTGACCTTTTTTTAATGTTTTATTCATCAAAAAATCCTGAAAAAAGTATCACATGTTCAAAAAAATATTAATCAACATAAATTAATACTAATATATATATTTAACTTAATCTTATTCCATCATATTCAAAGTCGTTGACTGGTTGAACATAGATGATCGTCTTTACTTGATCAGCTTTCTCAATTATCAGTTGGATCGATGTCTCATCAGCCACACAAATAGATTTGTTTGGTTTGAGTGGCTTGTGAGAAGACCGCAGACAGAGCGTGTGTGTGTGAGATTCCCCAGCCAAGAAATCACTCAGGCAAAGGGAAAATTACCCTTTTCACCTTTCACTCTTTTTTCATATTTTTTGTTAGGTAATATACAGTGGCCTGCAAAAGTTTGGGAACCCCTTGCTGAATCTGTGAAAATGTGAATAATTTTAACAAAATAAGAGAGATAATACAAAATGCATGTTATTTTTTATTTAGTATTGTCCTATATTTTACATAAAAATTTCTACATATAGTCCATGTGTTACATGTGTGGTTATCTGCATGATCTATGACTGTTTTTTTGTTTTGTGATGGTTGTTCATGAGTCCCTTGTTTGTTCTGAACAGTTAAACTGCCTGCTCTTCTTCAGATAAATCCTCCAGGTCCTACAGATTCTTCAGTTTTCCAGCCTCTTTTATATATTTGAACCCTTTCCAGCAGTGACTGTATGACTTGGAGATCCATCTTTTCAAACTCAGGACAATTGAGAGACTCAAACACAACTATTAAAAAAGGTTTAAACATTCACTGATGCTCCAGAAGAAAACACAATGTATTAAGAGCCAGGGGGTGAAAACTTCTTAAATTTGAAGATCAGGGTAAATTGTATTTAATTTGTCTTCCGGGAAACATGCAAGTATCTTCTGTTGCGTTTAAAGGGCAGTACTAAATGGGGGGGAAATGATATTTCAACAAAATATTGTTGAAAAATTTGGACATCTTCATCCTGTTCAGAAGTGTTCACCCCCTTGTTCTTAATGCATCGTGTTTCCTTCTGGAGCATCAGTGAACGTTTGAACCTTTTTTAATAGTTGTGTCAAAGTCCCTCAGTTGTCCTCAGTGTGAAAAGATGGATCTCAAAATCATACGAAGAATCTGCAGGACCTGGATTTTTCTGAAGAACAGTGCTCAGTTTAACTGTTCAGAATAAACAAGGGACTCATGAACAACCATCACAAAACAAAAAAAAAGTCATAGATCATCCAGGTAACCACACACAGTATTAAGAACCAAGGCTTCCCAAAGGAAGGGGGTTATTTTAATAATTTTAGCTATTTTTTTGTCTTGTTGACTAACATCTTTTATGTAAATTATCTTACTCAGGACAGTACTAAATAAAAAATTACATGCATTTTATATGATCACTCTTATTTTGTTAAAATTATTCACATTTTAACAGATTCTGCAAGGGGTTCCCAACCTTTCACATGCCACTGTAGGTAGCAAATCTTAGTTGTTTGTTTAAACTGGTATCTGCAAACAAAAAATGTGAAAGGCAAGCTCAGTTCTTTTGGGGAAAAAAAAAACTGTTCTAAAACGTACCTTTACAAAATTTACAAAAGCTGACAGTACACTTTTGTACCTTATTTACCCTTAATGGATACATTAGGTATATATACATAGACACATTAAAACCTAAAGAGTATATATTAGTACTTACATTTTTAAGGTTGTGCATGTCCTGTGTTTCATGCTAATGAAGAAAGGAAAGTGTGTCTCTTTGTTTCTGCTGTCAGCCTCAGAAAGACTTACTGGCTAATGCATGCACATGCTCACTGAAGCAGAAAATGAGTTGGTCAGCGAGAGATGAATGCTTGATAAACAGACAATTTAGAAATGGCATTAACATGACCCTGAAAAGCGCCATTGATCAAGACCTCTGCCATGCCACTAATTGCATCTTCACTGGAGAAGACAGTTGTTCGAACATCCTAGTGAAATACATTTTCAAAATATTTCAGATGTTTTTAGATTTTAAATATTTTATAACATTTTTAAACTACTTTAAAAAGTGTACTTTTTGATTACTGAAATAAAATAACCCCCTTTAAATAGAAATTAAATGCGAAATGAAAAAAACTTGTTTTTATATCTATAAATCTATCTGACATTCTTACAGTTGTTTGAACACTGGGCAGTCACACAAACCAGTTATTAGGAATCAATGGCATTAGTGCGTTTTCCAAAAGTAAAAACTGTAAATCAAATGAGACAGTTGGTTAATCGACTCTACAGCATTTTCAGTGTAAGGATTTCACCTGTAATCTATTCGTAATACACTCACCGGACAATTTCTTAGGTGCACCTTGAGATTTTGGTCTATATTGGCATGATAGTATTACGTAGTTGCTGCAGATTTGTCAGCTGAAAATCTGTAATGTGAATCTTCTGTTCCACCACATCCCAAAGCTGCTCTATTGGATTGAGATCAGGTGACTGTAGAGGCCATTTGAATATAGTGAACTCATTATCATGTTTAAGAAACCAGTTTGAGATCATTTTAGCTTTTAGCAATTTATACTTCTGGACATAGCCAGAAAGGCTACATTGTGGTCATAAAGATATGGAGATGGTCAGCAACAATACTTAGGAAGGATGTGGCATTTAAACGATGCTCAACTGGCACTAAGGGGCCCAAAATATGCCAAGAAAATATCCCAAACACCATTACACCACAACCACCAGCCACAAAGCAGGATGGTTCCATCCATGCTTTCATGTTGTTTGTGTGGTCTTCTACTGATGTAGCCTAAGTTTTGATGTCTTTTGCTTTCAGAGATGCTCTTCTGCATTGTAACAACTGGTTAGTTAAATTACTGCCTTTCTATCAGCTCTAACCTGTCTGGCCATTCTCCTTTGACCTCTGGTATAAACAAGGCACTATAAACAAGGCACTTTCGCCCACAGAACTGCTGCTCACTGGATATTTTCTAATAAAGTGGCTAATGCTTTGATTTTAATGTTATCCTGAAATCATGTGACTTGTTGTGGAGTATGTTCTGTTGCTTTGACCAGACAATTTGGTATAAAGCATAAACTTACACTGAAGGAGAGACCCAAGCCAATATCATAGATATTTGAAGTTGGGCTCTGGACTTGGCCCAGTAAGCAACCATATGATGTTAAGTTTTGTTCTTTAGAAATTGTTCAATGTTTGTTGATTGGAACTGTGAAATATAAGCAACCTCATTTATCCAGGCAAGGAAGTCAGTGCCTCCTCAAAATACCAGATGAGGAAAAAAGTCATAGTAAAAAAATAAAACAATGCAAATATTACAAAATATAACATTAAAAAGTATATAAATCACTTGTTTTTTTAAAGAAACACTGTCCAACAGCGACACCAGCAGGTAAAGTTACAGCTGGAGTCCGCATCTCTCTAGTATCCCCTGAGCTGAGCCCATTGAGTTTTAACAGACCCCCTAAAGCATGCAGTGTGTTTGGTGGGAGGTAATTAAAAATTAATGAGGGAAAGTCACCTGAGAGGAGGCAATGCCTCCATCGCGATATGATTGGATGTAATTGGTTGCGTTCGGCTGTATTTGGTTCATGCAATAAATCCTGCCTCTTGTGTTTGTGCGTGTTCCACGTTCACAAGTCAGTCTGAATAAACAATATATTGGCATTAATGGGAAGACTAATTTAAAAGTGTAGTATTTAAAATGATCTTTTGACACATAAGTCTCGATTAGTTCCGGGTTTAATGAAGGCCTGCCTTCCGAAAAAAGGAAATATGTTTTGATTGGTTAGCTGTCCCACTGCGTTGTGATTGGCAAACAGAAGTTAAGTGAAGCTATCTACACTGTATGATGAATAAATCTCTTATGACACACTGCACACATCTGCGGTGCGTTACGGCTCCGACGCAGCAACCAGAGTAGATTGTGGCTTCCGCCTGTGTTTTTCGACCCCCTGTACTGCACACGTCTGCGACACGTTACAGCTCTGAAGCGGCGACTCTAGTCAGTGCTTGTGTTTATACCCACAGTGCTGCGGCTCGTTTAAGCAGTTCTCCGCGCTGCATCGCTAAAGTTAGGCTAATCCCCAACCTCGTCCCTACCCTCCCTCCAACAATTAAAATTTCCGTGGGCGGGATTTAATTTAATGATATTCTAATGGACCGCGTTGTGACATCATTGCATGCGGAAAAATGTTGTAGTCCAAAGGAGCCGTTCGTTGTAGTTCTTGAAAAGGGATTTAAAAAAAAAAAAAAAAAAAAATTTCCTTTTGGAGTGGACTTTGAGATTTGTAACTTTGTAGACTTAGATATAACCACTTTGTTATGTCAAAATAAGATGAAATAGCTTGAAAACATGATCTGAGTAATTGGTTTGTTTAAATTTAAAGTAAATCTGGTGTAATTAAAGTAAACATTGTTTGTGACCAACATTTCTTAAGGTTTGATGACTGATGATTCGAAAAATGAAAAAATAGTTAAAAGTTAACTATTAAAGAATAGCCGAACATAAGTTCACAAATAAAATACATTGTTTAAATTGTCACTGCCTTGAGATATTATTTTGAAATAAATGTAAAATGCTTAAAAACATTAACTTGGTACATACTAGGTTTAATGAATATAATACTGATTACACTGCAAATGTAAAGATATAAAATAGAATTGTTTATTTTTTCCTTTGACAGAAATAATGTTTATTTAACCAAGAAATTTACATTTGATTAAAAAAAGAAAAAACATTGAGGACTTTGCTTCCTCATTTCTGAACAACACTGCACACTACTGCATTTATCATATTAAAACAATACAAATTTTGGGGTTGTCTGTGCATAACTCACTGTAAATATTCTAGGGTGTTTTGAATGGTTGCTACAGAGTTACTAAGTTGTTTAGTTGTTCAGGGTGGTTGCAAGGAAGTTGCTTACATTCAGATCAAAAGTGCTCATTTTTAAGTCTCTCAGCCTGGAACTAGCCTGGCCAACCAGCAAGTATGCAGCCGGCCACTGAATACAATAAATCTAGTGTCCACACAGCTGATATTTACCTGTTGTAGTTTTTCCACGTTGTGTGCATGAAATAGCTAGACACAGACACAGTCAAATTGCCACATAGGAGAAGCATCACTAAGTAAGCGTCATTGTTTGTGGCCCTCCAAACCAAAAATGACTTTTCAGCCAAATATTATAAGTTGCAAATATGTTTGAATGCTTAGAAAAGTAATGGACACCTTTCCTCAAGAGTAATGTTTGAAAGTATGTGACAATTACAGTACGTCAGAGTTTGTTCTGTAATTTTTCTGCATGGTCATTCTTTCCTTAACTCATTTTAGACACCTTCTTCTTTCTTTCTTACTTTCTGAGTCTCATGGTCAGTAGGTGTGTGAGTCTGAGGTTTTGTTTGGTGGTTGTGAATGTATTCAGGGCACAAATGCTCCTGTGTGTTTTCAGTCGTGAGGATCCAGCGATCAGGGCTCATAATGTGGCATGGTGGTGAGGGATAGCCATGGGTGTGGGGTGTGTAAGGTTGAATATGCTCTCTCATCCTGAAGGTTGAAGAGAGCTCGTCACATACCACAGGACAGTGCAAATATTTCACAACACTGAGAGACAGCACATCAGCCTAAAAGAAGGTATGCCAGATGTGGTGATGGATGGATGATATGTCAGTGATTTCAGCTGAGATCATGGAAAATGAAAAACCAACACAAATATGCTTAGAAATGAAGGGAGGTTTCTGTCAGTCTTTATGATCTGACGTCTCACACACATCTCCTCTGCACTGCAGGTGAAATTTTAAAATAACAGAACCACTAATGGAGTATCATACACTGACTTTCATTTTTGGCATGTTTTTTTTTATTTTGTGTGCTATTGCACCATTCAGCAGTGCTGATCTGGGTTAAGCATGTACTACTGTGACCTACATTATATAAGTTAGTTGTTTATTTGGTTAAATGAAAATTGGCTTTCTCTGTTGCTCTTCTTTCAGATTGATTCTGATGACGTCATCACCAGAGATGAACAGATCTTTCTTCTGATTGGTGCACGGACGAGGTGTGAGAGAAGCATCCGTGCCCAGTTCGATGTTGTCAGAGGTATTATAGTGTATCTCTGCTTGATAGATGCACTTTATTGTGATTTTTCTTTGGAAAAAAATGCATGTAAATGTGTGTGTGTGCAAAGGGGCATTTTACAATGTCATTGTTAGTAACGCCCCAACCTTAGATATTAAACTTTGACACGTCAAGGGTTAAGATTTTCACCTGGTGGATGATAAAAAAGGATTAAAAAACCCCATATGACTCATATGTGCTGATATCTGGCCTATCAGTAAAATTAAGTGTGATATTTTTGGCATAATATAAACTGCATAAAACAGACGGCTGCCGGCACAATCAAAGGCTTGCATCTTCCTACCCCTACAGATCCAATTTCCGGAAGACAGCAGGATTTATGGTTGTGGTAAATTAGACTGCAGCCCTGTTTATATAAAGATTTTATGATAAGGAATATTGATTTGAGCTCAGGTTCCTTTGTTATTCATAGAGATGAGTCACTTTATAGCAGGATGCTAAAGAACCCAGAACCATGGGATAAATACGGATCCACTGCTGTTGGGTTACAACAAAATATTCAGTATTTGTACCATAGCTTCCAACACTATGTTGAGGAGATTAACTTGCCTTGTCACTTTCAAACAACTTTTTGGGGAAAAATGCATATATTTTGAGTTAAGTACTCTCTGTGTCATACTGAAATGTATGAGTCTGATGTTTGTTAGAGGATCACTGTGTTCCTGAGTGGGATGGGATCATTTGCTGGCCCTCAGGAAAACCTGGTCAGATGGTTGCAGTTTTGTGTCCTGAGTACATCTATGACTTCAACCACAGAGGTCTGTTAAACCCCCCTGAACAATATAAAAGAAAATATTAGATGTAAACCAGCTGTGTTTTCATTTTACTGACAAATATGCTTTTATAAACTAAAAAGCACGCCAAGTATTGAAATTGCATAGTTACAAGCTGTGTTGGGGTAACACATTACAAGTAACGCTAGTTACGTAGTCAGATTACTTTTTTCAGGTAACTAGTAAATGAATGCATTACTTTTAAATATACAACAAAATATCTGAGTTACTATTTCAAACAAGTAACGCAAGTTAGAACTTCCTTCAGCCTGAGGGTTATTCCGTTTTACTTTTGGTGTGAAAGGGCCTTTACAATTAGCAAAAACATAACTTTATCATGCCCAGCCCAGGTGACAAAAAGTAATGCAAAAATATATCACTTTCCATAGAAAGTAATTAAGTAACAGAATTAGTTAATTTATATGGAGTAACAAAATATTGTAATGCCTTACTTTACTTTTCCCAACACTGGTTATGACATACATACTTGTATTACATACAAGTATACTTGAATTTGATTGAAGTTTACTTATTTACTTTTTGTTTTCTTCTGTGAGGTTCAGGTTCATTTTCTTAGTATGTAACTTTCTGATGTTGAAGGATTAGTTCACTTCCACAATGAAAATTTCCTGATAATTTACTCACCCCCCATGTCATCTAAGATGTTCATGTCTTTCTTAACTCATTTGAAAATATTTTTTGTGTGTGTGTCTGTGGAAAACATTCCAGAATTTTTCTCCATATAGTGGACTTCAGTGGGACCTAATGGGTTGAAGGTCCAAATTGCAGTTTCAATGCACTTCAAAGGGCTCAACATGATCCCAGCCAAGAAACAAGGGCTTTGTCATTTTTAAAAAAAAATAAAAATGTATATACTTTTTAACCACAAATGCTCATCTTGCTATAGCTCTGTGATGCATGTCCGTGACTTCACGCAATGTTGGAAAGGTCAAATGTGGTTAGTTCTTTGTCTATGTACTTCAGTTCAAAAAGGTAGGGTAGGGTGAAAAAGTGAAAAACATCTAACTTTTCTCCTCCAACTTCAAAAACGTCCAACATCATAAACTGTCTTTGCACTTTTGCTTTAATCACTGGGTACTTACACCTACATCAAACGTGACTACATAAGGTCAGGTTAATGCGAGACAAGCATTTGTTGTTAAAGAGTATATGTGATGCAATCTGGGAAAACTCGTCGGATGTCACGCTGGGATGTTTTCGGAATATTCGAAAAATAGGTTGAATGTAAATTTTTTGTTAAAATTAGGTTTACATTAAATTATTCTTCTATAACATCTTGTCTATCATCAATGATTGATTGTTTCACCACATAAGTCCCTCTTTCCTTGGCTGGGATCATGTAGAGCCCTTTAAACCTGCACTGAAACTGCAGTTTGGACCTTCAACCTGTTGGCTCCCATTGAAGTCAACTATATGGAGAAAAATCCTGGAATGTCTTCCTCAAAACTTTACAGCCAAGTGTATATCTGATAAAGTATAATCTTTTATTAATATTTCTGTTTTACATGGATTTAGGACACGCATATCGCCACTGTGATGCATCAGGAAACTGGGAGCAGGTGTCCACAATAAACCGGACATGGGCCAACTACACAGAATGCACAACTTACCTGCACACCAACCACAGCGATCAGGAGGTGCGTGCATTTTTCATAACTCATAAGCAGCTATAATGTAATTGGTGGCATGTATTTCTTTAACTATTTCTCATACATCAGGTTAGTTATTCAAACAAATTTTTATTTGTAAGTTTTAAACTTCAGTACGACCACCATTTTCAGAATGATTAGATCAACAGAATGGGTGAAAAATTCATAGATTAAACTAAAGGAATAGCCCAAACCTATAAACCAGAATACCACAGATACATTGACTTGGACTCCTTTTACATGGGTCAGTATTCAACCATCTAGCAACCAAAAAGAAACATCTGCATAGCAACACATAACAACTATTTAGTCTGGAGATGAAGAGTTTTTTTTTTTTGTCTGAAGGTCTAGAACAAGAGAATAGACTGAAATGTATTAACTTTTGTGCACAATTTGTGTTTGATTAGGAGGTCTTTGAGCGTCTTTACCTCATGTACACTATTGGATACTCCATATCACTGGCGGCATTACTGGTGGCTGTCTTTATCCTTTGCTATTTCAAGTAAGTAAGTGAAAAATTAACATTTCAACAAGACAGATTTGATAGACAAGTTTTTAAATATAATAGTAGCACTGAATACATCCATAACAGTATTTCAGGATTTCCATGTCCACCACAGTCTGTGGCTGATGAGAGTGTCTTGATGCCTATCTGCACCCATGTGTACAGATAGCAGACTTTTGTTGATTGAGATATCTTTGCTATGATATGACCAGACAGTCAGGAGGTCCTCTGCTGTCTGAGGAAGAGAGCAGTGAAAAGTTGCACCAGGCTTTTTGTAATTTACCCATGCAAAACTCAAACATTACATTCAGTTTGTACTACATTCTATTTAACCATATTTCAAAGACAATGAAATGTCAAGTAACTGGGTCATTCTATAACTGTGGGTACATCTCATGTCTGTGAAATATATTTTGAATATATTTTTTATCAATATAAAGCCCGATGTTTAATTTTCTAATACCTAATTATATTTATCCCAACCACACTACCAAATGTTGAAAAAGCAATATCTTTTGTTCAAAAATGATGTTCATATCACATACAATCCTAGTATTCATCTGTCCGATTTTGTAAAGTTGCTCATTCTACTCTGCATTTAAGCATGAAAATGATCTCAAATATAAATTAATTTCATAGTTTTGCCTTCAGTTAGATTAGGTTATCAAGACATTTGGGGGTGTTTCAAATATAATAAGTGTTTATTGTGATATAACTTGTTTTATTTGTGTCCGAAAAACCATTGTCAATTAAGTTACCCACTAGAAAACCCCTCTCAAAAAGGAATGGTTTGTCCTATTCTCGCATAATTTGCACAGTATGATGATATTTCTTTTAGAAGCACATGGATGAAACACTAAAAATTATGTTCTCTCGTTCTTTCCCCCAATATTGCTTAAACTAGCAAACCTGTGTCAAGAGTGGATTAATTGACTGTCAACAGTGTTATACAAGTATTATTGCTGCAAGACAATTTAACTAAAACTTATCTTTTGTTTATGAAAATATATTTCTAAACATACCTAGGCTTTCTAGGCTTCCATGTTGAGTATACGCCCAAAACACTAAAATGTCAGCTAAGTTACCTGTCAACTGTGTTACCCAGTAAAGGTAACATGGTGGAAAGCAGCAAACATAGATGGTATTTTATGCACATTTTCCTACAGATCGCCTTTATTTATATAGCACTTTATGCAATATAGATTGTTTCAAAGCAGCTATGTAAGGTCATGTTTGGGTTTTTGGGAAAAAAGGAAAACTTTTTTCTTCACATCGTCAAATTCTAAATGTACCCCTAATTATAGAATGTCCCAATTAATTAATAGACAAGTAATTATCAAATTGCTTATAAGGATGGACTTAAGTCCATAAGTTTATAAGTTTTACTCTTAAGTTCAATTAAGTGCATTTAATATAAAATAAAATTATAATAGATGTCATTTAATGTCAGAACTGAATGTCAGAAAACATTACAGTCAGTTCACACCTAATTATATAGGGTAGCTGCATCTGAAATCACACAGGTATGAGATTTGACTTCACAACTACTGTGTCTTTTTTTTTTCTAGACGCCTCCATTGCACCCGTAATTACATCCACATCCACCTCTTCACCTCATTCATATGCCGAGCAATCAGTATATTTGTGAAAGACGCCGTTCTTTATGGCGTCACGGATGAGGGCAAACTAGAGGATGGGGCCGTTGGACAAAGACCCTACATGGTACTCACAGAGACACATTTGCACATGAATACATAATTAATGCTTCAGAGCTCAACATTAGTTTATCGGTCTTGTGTGCTGTATCAGGTGGGCTGCAAGGTTGCTGTGACCCTCTTCCTGTATCTCTTGGCAACCAATCATTATTGGATCCTGGTGGAGGGTCTGTACTTGCATAGTCTGATCTTCATGGCTTTCCTTTCTGATAAGAACTGCCTGTGGGCTTTAACAATCATAGGCTGGGGTGAGTTGACACCTTTGTTTTGAAGATAACAGCTGATAGTAATAGTTGTTGAGCCATCGTTATGACCTTGAGAATGACAGAAACTTTGTAGATTAGGTTTCCTTTAACATCCTGTTTCAGTCTCTCTTATTTCCTCTTTCATAGGGATACCGGCAGTGTTTGTATCCATATGGGTCAGTGCCCGGGTGTCTCTGGCAGACACACAGTAAGTTTACACACAAACAGGTGGCACAGATGCATTCAGTGCCTACATGCAAAGATTTCTGTTAAACCTCTAAATGTTAACACCTTGGATCACCTGGGTTCCTTTTGGCTCAAGATGCTGGAATAGGCCCCAACATCCCCATGACCCTACGTGTGGTTTAGAGAATGAATAGGTGGATGATCACCTGGGTGTTGAACTTTGTTTGGCTTTGATTTGAGCTTTTAGGCCATCAGACCACAACATTTTCTTCCAAAAGGTTTAGGTTTTGTCACATAGTTTTTTTTAGCTCCTAGCCATGACCTAATGTTGGTTTTTCTAAAATAGTCTCTGGCTGAACCAGTGAAGTCAAGATATTTATAGTGCAAGCAATATTAATCAGTTACATTAAGCAGTGGTGTGCCACAGGGTTCTGTTCTTAGACCAATTTTGTTTACACTGTATATGTCTCTATTAGTTTTTTATATGCACAATATTTCATACAACTTATATGCTGATGATAAGCAGCTTTATATTCCACTCGATTCAAGTGGTTTTTATTTTGTTCGTTAGTAGGGCCTATATTTGTTAGGCAAGATCAAAACCGTTTTGTCCAGTAATTTTTAACCATTTTTTTATCGTATACTATCCAGGTGCAGCAAGATTCGTTTGCAAACAGTAGCTCAGTTTATAAAATGCAATTACAAACATTCAGATTTGGGAAAAAAATTGATTTCTCAAAAGACCATTAAGTTTGTTGAAAAACAATAGGTCATTTGCTCTGGATTTTTTATAGAGGTTGTGTGAGAAGAAAAAAACATTCAAAAAATATTTAAGAAAGCGCTGAATATTATGTTTAACACTGAAAACATTTTAGCATTGAAGGCTGGGTGTCTTCATCTCTAGGTGCTGGGATATAAGCGCAGGCAATCTGAAATGGATCTATCAAGTACCAATCCTGGCAGCCATTGTTGTAAGAATTTTTTTTCTCCTGTCAATCTCCAAATTTGATTAATCATTTAAATCTTTGAATTCAATATATGTATACGCAATTAAAAAAATCTGTACTTAAAAAAATATATATTCCATATTTTATAAACACTAAACCTATACTATCAGTAAATATCCTGCTGAAAATCACTTATGTTCCTTGAAACTCTTCATCTAGGTAAACTTCTTCCTCTTCCTCAATATCATCAGGGTTTTGGCCTCTAAGTTGTGGGAAACAAACACAGGAAAACTGGACCCTAGACAGCAGTACAGGTTATAAATTACTACACACACACACACATGCACACACATGTTTGTTTTTGTGAATTGTAGGGACTTTCCATAGACCTCTATAGTTTTTATACTGACCAAACGATATTGTCTATCCCCTAACCAAACCACAAACACATACACACACATGTGATTTCTAGTGATTTGTTTACTGTGGCCTGTATAGAAAGCTGCTGAAGTCAACCCTGGTGCTAATGCCACTATTCGGAGTTCATTACATGCTGTTTATGGCCCTTCCATACACTGATGTGACAGGTCTGCTGTGGCAGATTCAGATGCATTATGAGATGCTCTTCAACTCTTCACAGGTATATTACAGTTTTTTAAAAATTGATATTTTATCCTTGAAAAAAATTAGAATAGTCTTTGAATTGGCTATGTTCACAGTGATTTAGACTTGTGACAAGGCAACAGGAATTATTATATTTTCAATGAGAATTGGTGATTTGAGATGTTTAGTTAACATTAGTTAATGCATTAACTTTACATTACATTAACGAACAATGAACAATATATTTGTTACAGTATTTATTAATATTGGTTAACATCAAATACAGCTATTCATTGTTAATGCAGTTCATGTTATCTCAGGTCCATTAAACAATATTAACATTTTCTAACAATTTTCTTTTTTCCACAGGGTTTCTTTGTGGCATTTATTTACTGTTTCTGCAATGGGGAGGTAAGTGTTTGACATTTTTGATTAAGGTTGTATTCACACCTGTCCTGTTTGGTTAGACTAAATTGAACTCAAGTTCGTTTCTCCCCTTGGTGTGGATCTTTTGGGCAGGTGTGAATGCAGCAATCGCACTTGGGTGTGGACCAAACAACCGGACTGAGACCCAGTTGAAGAGGTGGTCTCAGTCCGGTTCCAAATGAACTCTTGTACAGTTGAATGGAGGAACCAATCAACTAATGACCTTAGCACACATGTTGTTTTGTTTACATTTTCTGGTATAGTGTAAAAGTGAATCGCAGCAAAAAAAAAAAAAAAAAAATCAACACTGCATTTGGTCCGGACCAAAGCAAGTGAACTAGCGGACATTCCTGGTGTGAATATTCCCTAATATTTGTGTGTGGTTACTGAATTACCTAAAGTGTGGCTCTGATTGGTGTGAACTTGAACAATTCAATAAAGCTTTCTTGCCTATTGAAAAGTGTTTAAAAGGATGGTTCAACCAAAATTGAAAATTAGCCCATTATTTCCTCACCCTCCAGGCATCCTAGGTGTATGTGACTTTCTTGTTTCAGACAAATCCAGTTGGAGTTATATTAAAAATTATCCTGGCACTTCCAAGCTTTAGAATGGAATAGAGGTGTGTTACTCTTCATCAGTCCAAAACAAGTCCAATGAAGTGCATCCATCCGTAATAAAAAGTGCCTCACATGCAAAAGTTATAAGAAGGACTTAGTAAGCAGGAAAGGGTGCAATATTTTGACCCTTATAGGTGGTAGTTAATAGATGGTTAAGATACTTATCAGAAGTATTAATTAAGATATTAGCCTAATATTTCACCTACCTGACTGGAAATGATAAGAACAAACATGAATGTTGTCAAGATTCTTGCCCTGGAAATCCTGGTTCAGTTTGGCCATCCACAAACCCCTTTTGTTCCTCAGACATCTTCTCAATCTTCTCCTTGATTTGTTATAACTTTTGGCCTATAGTACTCCAAATGTTCTTCCTGGTCTGATCGATTAGTACAGCCCAAAACATGACAATAATTGACAATTATCAGCAAAAACTAATCAGCAAAACTTGCAAGGTTTGTTCTTTTCAGTTGCATTGTTTATGTCCAGTGCCGCCAATATGGCCGACTGATGAGGTGTCATGAAAACACTCTATAGACCAATTTGGAGTAGACGCCACAGTTACGTAGCTTGCAGCTGCACACTCATTGTGGTGGTGGAAAACCACTGCTAATGAGTGGAGGGAAACAGTTAAAATTCATGGAATAAGAGAAAAAATTATTGTTGTGCTTTTGGATGTCAGAATCGGAATGCAAATCATTTTTATAGAATACTGTAGTCAGAGACAACATTGAATGCATTATGAGTAGCAGAGTGTATTTTGACACAGAAGAAACCACATACATCACCTTTAAATTTGTGTTTGTGTCACTCTCTCTTTTTCTCTGTCTCTCTCCCTCTCTTTTTATATCTCTCCACCATGACCAGGTGCAGGCCGAGGTTAAGAAGGCATGGCTGAGACGTAGTCTTGCATTAGACCTGAAGCAGAAAGCTCGTGTCAACAGCAGCGCGGGATGTGGGAGTGGATACTATGGAGGCATGATGTCACACACCACCACACAGAGCGTGTGTCTCAGTGTCAGCGGCACTAAAGGCCTTCCTCTGGGGACCATGGGGGCCAAAGGACAATCACGTCTCCACCATTCAGGAAACTTACCTGGCTACGCGCCTCACGACACAGAGACTGTGTTTTTTACAGTACAGCAGCATGAACTGGTTCTGAGGCGAACTGATGGGAAAGAGTCTCTGTCCAAGCAGACCAGCAGGAATGCAGAGGAAAGTGAGCATGATTTTGAGCCATATTTTGTTGCAGATGATGAACTTTCTGGTTCCATGTCTTGGAAAGAACTGGAAACGATGCTTTGATGGTTACCTGGCTGGAACTTAGTGGTGCCTGCTACGGTTAGAAACTACAAGGGATAATTTACCCAAAAATGAAAATTCTGTCATCATTTGCTCACCCTCACATTGTTCCAAACCTATATTAGTTTCTTTCTTCTGCTGAATGCAAAATAAGATATTCTAAAGAATGTTGATAACCAAACAGTTGACAGTAGCCACTGACTTCCGTAGTATTTTCTTCCATACTATGTCAATGTCAATGGCTACCGCCAACTGTTTGATTACCAAAATTCTTTAAAATATCTTCTTTTGCGCTCAGTAGATTTGGAACGACTTACATTTATGAAACATCCATATCTAGAGACCACATAGAGGGGTGCAGTTTTGACCTGGACCAATAAGCAACTATCAACATCCTGAACCTTGAACAGCCTAGTAACTGCTTAGAAAACAATGTAGCAACCAACCCCAGCACCCCATCACTACTAATTTTCTTGAGAAAATATTGAGCTGATTTTTAAATATTATAATTCTAGATGCTATTGCTAAAATGTCAAGCAAACACATTTGTCTGTGATGCATACTGTGCGTACAATATAGAGAAAACTTTTGATGTCATTGGATTTTACTGGTCATTAGTGGGCAGGACGTTCTTCTCTTCATACTTTCCTTAGCGGAAAGGTTTGTACAGTATTTCTGTAGAGGGTTTAAAGGATTAGTTCACTTCCAGAATAAAAATTTCCTGCTAATTTATTCACCCCATGTCTATTCTTTCTTCGATCAAAAAGAAATTAGGGTTTTTGAGGAAAAAATTCCATGATTTTTCTCCATATAGTGGACTACAATGGGGATCAATGGGTTGCATGTCCAAATTGCAATTTCAGTGCAGGTTCAAAGGGCTCTACATGATTCCAGCCAAGGAATGAGGGTGTTATTCAGTGAAACAATCTGTCATTTAAAAAAAAAAAAAAAAAAAAAGCATATACTTTTTAACCACAAATGCTCCTCTTGCACTAGTTCGACCTCATGCATTATGTAGTCATGTACGTGTTGACGTAGGTGGAAGTACTGACCCAGTGTTTACACAGTGAATGTGTAAAGAATGTCAAACGCCCTTTACAAAAAAAAGTAAAACAACAATGTCACACAATTTTGAAGTTGGAAGAGAAAATGAGATGGAGTTTCTCACCCTACCCTACCTTTTTGAATCGAAGCACACAGACGAAGAACTAATGACTTTTCCAATGTGCATCACCGATCTAGTGCAAGATGAGCATTTGTGTTTTAAAAAGTATATAATTATTTTATTTATTTTTTTTTTTTTAGAAAATGGCCGATTGTTTCGCTAGATAAGACCCTTATTCCTTGGCTGGGATCGTTTAGAGCCCTTTGAAGCTGCATTAAACCTGCATTTTGGACCTTTAACCCATTGGCCACCACTGAAGTCCACTATATGGATCCTAGAATATTTTCCTAAAAAACCTTAATTTTGTCTTCAACTTAAAGACATGAACATCTTTGATGACAAAGGGGTAAGTAAATTGTCAGGAAATTTTTATTCTGGAAGTGAACTAATTCTTTAAAGGGCACAATGGATATTTATTATTATTATTATTATTATTATTATTATTATTATTATTTAGCTCCTGTCTTATTTCTTTTTAGGCCTGAACATGTAACCTTTTGTAGGTCAGGTAATGAACAAGTAGGCCACTAGAAAACTTTAAGCTGTTATTACCTATTGCATATTTGAAAACATATGGAATATACTGTAAAAATGAATGCTAAATATCAGTTTCCTGTCTTATATTTATTTACTGATATTTCTGAATCCATCTTTCACTTTACTCAGTGTCTTGCCATATTTGCAATACCTCCGGGCAGCTCATACAAGACCAAGTCCTATCTAAATGAATGGGGGAATCCTGAAATCTCAACAACGGCTTGCTGAACTCGGAATTAAATTACATATGTCAAATCAGCAACAAAATCTAAAAACAACCGCCCAATAAATGTTGTGTCTTCTGCTCAAATAAAGTTTAAAAAGCTTATTTTTCAGGCTAGACCAGCCAATGCGCATGCACAGTCATATGCGTGCATTGGCTGATCCAGCATGAGGTTTCTATGGGAACTGGAGCTTCTAATGGCCGCTGCAATGACTTTACCAATCAGTGAAAAATCAGTCCTGCTAACTACAACAGTTCAGCAGGACAATCATCCATCACAAACTCAAAAACTTTTTGCCTAAATTTTTAATTGCATATAACATTTCTGTCCATTTGGATTACACACTTTTAACAAACGTCATGTGAAGCATATTTGTCAGTCATATATAAATGAAACAGGTAATTTTTCTGTTATAGTACTTAGAAATTAAATGAATTTAAATGTAATAACTACACTGACCAAAATTATAAACGCTTTTGTTTTTCCCCCTATTTTTCATGTTTTCAGCTGGGATGTTTTCCTTGCAACATGGGGTCGTGCATTATCATGCTGCAACATGAGGTGATGGTCGTGGATGAATGACACAACAATGGGCCTCAGGATCTCGTCACGGTATCTCTGTGCATTCAAAATGCCATCAATAAAATGCACCTGTGTTCGTTGTCCATAACATTTGATGCCCATACCATAACCCCACCGCCCCCATGGGCCACTCGATCCACAACGTTGACATCAGCAAACCGCTCACCCACACAAGCCCATACACGCTGTCTGCCATCTGCCCTGTACAGTGAAACCCGGGATTCATTCGTGAAGAGAACACCTCTCTAAAGTGCCAGATGCCATCAAATGTGAGCATTTGCCCACCCAAGTCGGTTACGACTACAAACTGCAGTCAGGTCGAGACCCCGATGAGGACGACCAGCATGCAGATAAGCTTCCCTGAGACAGTTTCTGACAGTTCTTCTTTGGTTATGCAAACCGCAGCTGTCTGTGTGGATGGTCTCAGATGATCTTGGAGATGAAGATGATGGATCTGTTTAGACAGATTTGTGAACAGTATTTGAGAGAAATAGGTCTTTTGTGTGCATAGAAACAGTCTTAGATCTTTGAGTTCAGCTCATGAAAGATGGGGGCAAAAACAAAAGTGTTATGTTTATAATTTTGGTCAGTGTAGGTTTATTTAATCATAATCAGTCAATCCAGTTTGCTTAAATCGCATGCATATTAACTAAATATGGCTTGTTCCGCAACTGGCCATATTTTAACCATGTTTATACATTTTAACTAAATATATGTAATTGTTTTCACAATTAAAAGATGTATACTGATTGTAAGTGATTTGTATAATAAGAAAATTGAAAATATAATGAATTAAATAAATTCAAATAGATGATTTTATTAAAATGCAGATATCTTATTTTATGTATGACAGAAAAATATGTGATATGTGATACAAATAAAAAATATTAAAGTTTGTAATCTGTATGGATGGAAATATTAAATGTATTTATCTGATTAATTTAAATCAAATAAATTCATTCTAAATTTAGGACAAGATATTTTTGAATGATGTTTGGTTGAATGCTGGACTGCTGTAGTTGCTTTGATTAGTTAACAAGGGAAGATCATAGTCCTCTTTCACACACACTCATTGATGAACATGCTTGAAATGTTTTTGCTTTTTCCATAAAAGCAATTTTATATTTAGAAATACGTCTGCTGATGACAAAAATGGACCATGCTGTGTTTATTGTGAAATCATTATTTTAAATGTGTGTTGAATAAAATCTGAAATGTTTAAAACATGTTTTATTACTTATTTGAAATATTATTAGATGCTTTATTTCACTGGAATATGTACATTTTTGGCAGTCATTTTAATCTCAAAGATGAACACAGGAAACAATTTCACCAGAACAGAAGAAAATTAACATTAAATATCCATGCAACATCCATAATGTAAGTGGAGATATTACTTTTCCTAAAAATGTCTGAAGTAAGGTTTAAAAATAGATGTGAAAGGATGCAGATGCTTGACTGACATTTTTACTTTAGGCCTATCCTAAATCAAAAATGATGGATCTATTCTTTCCCTTGTAGTCTTCTACTCTAAAACTATACATTTCACATTCTTTCAGCACTCTGCCCTAGATGCCCTCTCATTGCAGTCAGGAATTTCACAGCAGAGCTTCAGATCCAAACCTAGACCTGGACAGTCTCGGCCTGCCTCACATACAAATGTGCAAGCACATTAAACTTGTCTGCTATGCATTGTTTGTAACACTTTTGGCATTATGAATCTGCAATGCACATCCAGTGAACAATAATTGACACATTTTCATATTTACATTTCACACTGCAACAAAAGAAGACACTGTGTGTTGCACCTCTTAGCAACTTGAATGATGCTGACAGGAGGACCTCTAGTGGATATATGAGTGACTGCATCTCAATCAAGTTTTCTGGCATGATAGATGTGTGTGCTATGAATGCATATTAAAAGGAATAGTTCAGTGGAACATATTTTAAGAAATTTACATCACTTGCTCACCAATGGATCCTCTGGGTGCCATCAGAATGAGAGTCCAAAAAGCTGATAAAAACATCACAATAATCCACAAGTAATGGACTCTAATCCATTTAATGTCTTGTGATGCAAAGCTGTGTAAAGAAATTCACTGGTAAGGAGTTTTAACATTTTTAACCATTACTTCTGATCATACCAGTTTATAATCCATAACAAAATTTCCATCCGTTGGTATCCTCTCACATCAAAATACACCAACATAATTGTTTAGAACTGTTTTGGACTGTTTTCGCTTGTAAACAAAGCTTAAATTGTATATATTTTCTTTAGATGACTAGATGACTAAATTACTTTTTCACTGGACAAAGCAATATTATGGATAGAGGACTCATTTTTTATCTGAAAGCAATGGTTTTAACATAAAAACACATTTCTTGCATTTCATTTTTTAACAAGATCTTAATTGATGTTAATGGAATAGAGTCACATCGATTACTTGATGAATTATTGCAATGTTTTTATCAGTTGTGTGAACTCTCATTCTAAAGGCACCTATTCACTGCAGAGGTTCTGTTGGAGAGATAGGGATGTAATGCTCTGGAAAATTACTCCAAATCTGTTCCAATGAAGAATCAAACTCATTTACATTTTTGATTGGCCTGAGGGTGAGTAAATTTTCAGTGAATTGCTGTTTTTAGGTAAACCTTTTCTTTAAAGACGTACAAAGAAAAAGTTAATCAGTCATTAAGCCACCCAGCAACCACCCACAACCCCTTAGCAACTAAATAAAACAGTAAATGTATACACTGTTGGGTAGGTGAGCTTACCTGTATGACGTAATGACATTTGTGACCCTGGACCACAAAACCAGTCAAAAGTAGCACATGTATATTTGTAGCAATAGCCAAAAATACATTTATGGAACAAAATTATAGATTCTTTCTATGGCGTTCCATTTGTGCCAAAAAAGAGGCGACTGCTTTGTGCTTTGTACTACACATTTGTCTTTGTCTACAGTTATTGCCTAATTATTCAGGTAAATCAGTATATGTTGACGTGCATGTTGTCTGTTGACGTCGTCTTAATCTGTCGTCTTTTTCTCTGTTTTTTTTTACTGTTGTCCTAACTGTCATTTTGTTCTGTCGACCTGTTCTGTCATCCTTACTGTCATCCTTACTGTCGTCTTGTTCTGTCGTCCTAACTGTCGTCTTGTTCTGTCGTCCTAACTGTCGTCTTGTTTTGTCGTCCTAACTGTCGTCTTGTTCTGTCGTCCTAACTGTCGTCTTGTTCTGTCGTCCTAACTGTCGTCTTGTTTTGTCGTCCTAACTGTCGTCTTGTTCCGTCGTCTTGTTCTGTCGTCCTAACTGTCGTCTTGTTCTGTCATCCTTACTGTCGTCTTGTTCTGTCATCCTAACTGTCGTCTTGTTCTGTCGTCCTAACTGTCGTCTTGTTCTGTCGTCCTAACTGTCGTCTTGTTCTGTCATCCTTACTGTCGTCTTGTTCTGTCATCCTAACTGTCGTCTTGTTCTGTCGTCCTAACTGTCGTCTTGTTCTGTCGTCTTGTTCTGTCGTCCTAACTGTCGTCTTGTTCTGTCATCCTAACTGTCGTCTTGTTCTGTCGTCCTAACTGTCGTCTTGTTCTGTCATCCTTACTGTCGTCTTGTTCTGTCATCCTAACTGTCGTCTTGTTCTGTCGTCCTAACTGTCGTCTTGTTCCGTCGTCTTGTTCTGTCGTCCTAACTGTCGTCTTGTTCTGTCATCCTTACTGTCGTCTTGTTCTGTCATCCTGTCGTCTTGTTCTGTCGTCCTAACTGTCGTCTTGTTCTGTCGTCTTGTTCTGTCGTCCTAACTGTCGTCTTGTTCTGTCATCCTTACTGTCGTCTTGTTCTGTCGTCCTAACTGTCGTCTTGTTCTGTCGTCCTAACTGTCATCTTGTTCTGTCGTCCTAACTGTCGTCTTGTTCTGTCGTCCTAACTGTCGTCTTGTTCTGTCGTCCTAACTGTCGTCTTGTTCTGTCGTCCTAACTGTCGTCTTGTTCTGTCATCCTTACTGTCGTCTTGTTCTGTCGTCTTGTTCTGTCATCCTTACTGTCGTCTTGTTCTGTCATCCTAACTGTCGTCTTGTTCTGTCATCCTTACTGTCGTCTTGTTCTGTCATCCTAACTGTCGTCTTGTTCTGTCGTTCTGTTCTGTCATCTTATTCTTTCATTCTTACTGTCGTCTTGTTCTGTCATCCTTACTGTCGTCTTGTTCTGTCATCCTAACTGTCGTCTTGTTCTGTCGTCCTGTTCTGTCATCTTATTCTGTCATTCTTACTGTCGTCCTGTTCTGTCATCCTAACTGTCGTCCTGTTCACGGCGGTCAAGTGAGCCGCCATCTGGATTTGCTGCACGTCTATTAGTGGAATTACGGTAAGGAGACAAGAAGCGGCCAAAAAGCTGACGAACATCTATATTTCAGCGGTTAAAATTTAAATGTGCTAGAAAACAGGGAAAAAGTATTTACAAAACGTATATATTGTTCATTATAGAAGATACAATTATATTACTTTCGAATACATTATACTGTAAAGTTTTCTGAAAAAATAAAGTTTGTTAAAATACATTCTAACACTGAATGTTTGCTCCTTTTTTTCTACATGCATTATTAAAATTTCTTATTAAAAGTTTCTTATTACTGTCTTAGAAAACTTTACATTATAATGTACTCGAAAGTAATATAATTGTATCTTCTATAATGAACAATATATACCTTTTGTAAATACTTTTTCCCTGTTTTCTAGCACATTTAAATTTTAACCGCTGAAATATAGATGTTCGTCAGCTTTTTGGCCGCTTCTTGTCTCCTTACCGTAATTCCACTAATAGACGTGCAGCAAATCCAGATGGCGGCTCACTTGACCGCCGTGAACAGGACGACAGTAAGAATGACAGAATAAGACGACAGTAAGGACGACAGAACAGGACGACAGAACAGGACGACAGTAAGAATGACAGAATAAGACGACAGAACAGGACGACAGTAAGAATGACAGAATAAGACAGTAAGGACGACAGAACAAGACGACAGTAAGGATGACAAAACAGTTCGACAGAACAAAATGACAGTTAGGACAACAGTAAAAAAAAACAGAGAAAAAGACGACAGGACGACAGATTAAGACGATGTCAACAGACAACATGCACGTCAACATATACTGATTTACCTGAATAATTAGGCAATAACTGTAGACAAAGACAAATGTGTAGTACAAAGCACAAAGCAGTCGCCTCTTTTTTTGGCACAAATGGAACCCCATATCTTTCAGGCCAAAAATGATTAGGATATTAAGTAAAAAAGTTCCATGAAGATATTTTGTAAATTTCCTACCTTAACTATATCAAAACTTAATTTTTGATTAGTAATATTCATTGCTAAGAACTTAATTTGCACAACTTTAAAGGTGTGTTAAGATTTTAGTTTAGATTTTTTACATCAATGGAATCGCTTTCAGAGTATAAATCTCAATTTCCAAAAATGTACCCTTATGACTGGTATTGTGGTCCAGGGTCACATTTAATGGCCCTGATAACCTCTGTAGTCCAATTTAGCTACTTATTAGTGCCACCAGTAACAGCTTAAAAAAACACAAGGGATATTACTCATGTATTTTTATGGTGTAGAATAAAATGTGAACATATCTTGAGCTTCAGTGAACCACATACCTTGTTTAAAGCATTTAACTAAAAACTCCGACTTCAGGAATATGGAACCGGTAGTGCTAAGATTTTGCTAAGGTTTTGGCCTACAAACATACATCATCCTCCAGGGTTGGGGCCATTCATGAATTGAATTGAGAATGAATGGTAAATTCCAATTCACTTCCTGGAATGGAACTGGAATTGGAATTGCATGCAGCTGACAGGAAATGGAATTGGAATTGAATTGGAATGTCAGGAAACAGAATTGAAATCAAATAAATTCCACTAAATTCCACTTGAGATATGTAGGCCTGAGAGATGCAATCTTAGCGATGCCAAATTTCAGGAAATGATGATAATTCGATGCAATAAAAAGTGAATGAAATACATGAATGAAATACATGAATGAACATGACTCATTTTTTTGTGAGTTGAGAGTTGAGAGTTGAGAGTTGAATGTATAGTACATCCAGAAACGTATCACCACTGTCATTCAATTATTAATTCATAATGTACAGTTCTCATTTTTATTTACTTGCATTTGATCAACTCTATTTCATACATTACTTGCTATTTGTAAAGCATCATAAATAAAGTTCAGATGTATGTCTCTAAATGCAATCACAAATAAATGCTCAGAAACAGCAGTAAACGGAATTCAGTGGAATTTCCCTGAATTGAATTCCGCTTCCTGTAATTTCAATTCCAACTCTGTTTCCTGTCATTTTTGTTGAATTCCAATTCCATTTCCTTCTTTGAATTGTTGAGTTCATTCCTGAATTGACCCCAACCCTGTCATCCTCTATATTCTATATTCTGATTTCAAACCCGATTATTTTATGACTGAAGCCCTCTAGCGGCCGCTTTGGCTCACCGCATCTCAGCGGCGCAGGAAAGGTCTGTGCGTCCTTCATGCGCATCCCTTCAGCATATATGACCCACTTGGAATAACATTTTCTGTTTAATTAATCTAGTGACTTTAACCTCATGATTGCTTCATATGAAGTGCTTCCTCGCGGAGCCGAAAGAAATGTGAAGCATCCTAAAATGATTTTGCTGATCCAGTGAATGCTGAGATCATGATGAGGTCAGTATAGAGGAGGGGTGCAGACGGTCGCCATCAGTGTCTCTCTTTAACAGCGCTCAAGGAGAAAGCCTCTGTTCATCTGCACTTTAACCGTGGAGAATGGCGTTTTCAAATCGACTGTCTTCACCTTTCAGTCCTTTTCTCTGAATGCGGTTGTGTGTGTGTTTGTGGCGTAAGGGAGGGGTCCAGTGGGATGGAGCAGAGTTTCATGCAGTCCGCGATGGCTATGGGTGCACAGTCCAAGAAAGGCTTCTCCAGGAGCATCGCCGTGGAAAGAAAAAACCTCATCACGGTTTGTAGGTGAGTGAGAAGCGTTCAGACGCCACATATGTATGTATGTTGTGATGTTTATGGCCTAACATTACAGCGGAGTCACAAACAGGGATGCGTCCCTGTCCCTGCTTCATTTGTTAATTTAATTCCTTTAGAAAACGTGACAGTTATGTTTAAAGAGGTTCACCATCATCTTAAAGAAATCTGTAGATTGGAGATCCGTTTTATCAGGTCTGTTACCGACATACATCGTAAACACTGAATACGAATTGCTATAGATCTTTGGCTAAGTACTGTTTACTTCGTTATATGAGTTTATAAGATAATTCTTAATTGTTAAGGTTGTTTTATCAAATGTGTGTACACAAAATATTTTTAAAGCCGGTCATTGCACGCAATGTGATTTATCTCCGTTCCCCGGATGATGTCGTTGCTATGACGACAACCTTCCTCCCGCAAGGGCGGCTGGGCTGACGGGGGGGCCGCTGGGAATCTGCTGTGCTGTACAGAGAATAGGGGTCACAATGATTAAAAAATTAAAGTAATACTTGATTATGTTAATAAATGATTGTTTTGGATTTGCTTTATATTATGTTAGTTTTTATGCTAACATTTAAATGACTAATTTGATGCAAATTGTACACATACATGTTTTTACATTGTACTTACATTTAAAAAATACATGCATGTAATTAAAATGTGTAATTTTTTTTTGTAGTTACACATATAGTTACACAATACCACATACACACACTATACAGTCTAAAAAAATGGATTAAATGTTTAACCCAACCTTCAGGGTGGTTTTATTTAGCTCAACTATTGTTTAGAAATTACTATATGGCTGGCTTAAAGTGAACCCAAAATAGGTTGTAAATTAAAAATCAGACATAATTACAAGAGGCATCAGCAATAATCAAAAGGTGAACATTTATTAATAAGCAATTTAAAAAAATAAAATAAAATAATTATTATTTATTCAGCTTACACTCTAAAAAATGCTTGGTTAAAACAAGCCAACTTGGGTTATTTGGCAACCCAGTGCTGGGTAAATATTGGATAGAACATATGCTGGGTTATTTTGACCCAGCTGGTTGGGTTAAATGTTTTTACATGCTGGGTTATTTTATTTAAGTCAACTATTGTTTAAAAATTATTATAATGGTGGTTTAAAATGGACTGGAACTTATAAAAACACACACAGAATTGCTAGAGCCACCAGCAATAATCAAAATATTTTACATTTATTATTAAGCAAGAACACATACAAGACAAATTGAATTTATTTGGGTAAATACAGCATAGTTTACAATATTACATACATTTAAACTTGTTTAACAAGCATTTTAGACATAAAAACATAACATTTAAAAGTAGAATTAGAATTTTAGTGTATTAAACCATTTTCTGTAATCACTTTTTACTGAAATAGTGCTAATTCTCATGCTGGCGTGTCACCAAAATCTGAGCCGGTGAAGGACTGCTGTTCACCGGGTTAACTGCGAACTTCAGACCGTGGCCTTGCGTTTCACTCGTAGTTGAAAGATACTGTGACTGACTTCAAAAACTGCCCATAAACAAATAGTACTTACATTAGGGAACGTATTTTAAGATTAAACTCAATAACAAATAAAATCTGTTTATTTTATGCAAGGCAAGGCAAAAGGCGTTTCCATCCTGCGAAACAACAGCTGCTGACGCAGCTGACTGACATCTCCTCCTTATGTTGCGTTGCGTTGCATAAAATAATACAATTTACAGCACAGTAAATACTTTAGAAATGAAATAAAACTACCCAGCACCTGGGTAAAAAAATATTAAAAATAACCCAATAAAATGACCCAACGGGGTGAACCCAGCATTTTTTGAGTGTATTAATAAATGTTTATTTATTGAACATATTAAAAATGTACATTTCTAGCCTATTTTGGGTTCATTTTAAGCAAGAACTATAGTTATTTTAAAGGGGTCATCGGATGCCCATTTTCCACAAGTTTATATGATTCTTTAGGGTCTTAATGAAAAGTCTATAATATACTTTGGTTAAAAATTCTCAATGGTTGTGTAAAACAACACCCTTTTTACCTTGCCAAAGTCAGCTCTGCAAAAATCATCCCATTCTGGTTGAGGCTGCTTTAAATGTTAATGAGCTCTGCTCGCCCCGCCCCTCTCTTCTCTCTGTGGAGTGACAAGCCTGTTTACTTTAGCCGCATTTAGCCACGTTTAGCCGTTAACTTGCTAACTAGCACATTATTAGGAAAGGCGATCGCAAAGATTCATAAAAAACCCTTATACTCACTTCTGCTGTAAGTGAAGCTGGATCACAAATGATTCCTGCGAACATAGACGGATATATGTAGATCGGGAGGTGCATTCCCTTCACAAACAAAAGTCATCCACTGTGTCTTCAGCAGCTCAGATGTCGGGAGTAAATGACGACCACTATGTTCATTATTACATCCAGCAACACAACACCTCAATCGCTCAATCTGAGATATTCTTGTCTAACTTACATCCCTGCTCCGGCATCGAAACAATGGAGGTTGGACTGTTACAACTGATCTTGGGTAAGACGCTCATGTCAATCAACTATTGTGGGAGCGGCCTCTGTTGGTGTGACACCACACTGACAAGCATCTGAGAATGGCTCGATTTGAAAAAAGGAATATTATTTTTACAGATTAATTAAAAACCACTGCATGGATTTTTATCATTATGGGTAGATTTGTACATACACTGCCAACACACATTGATGTTCAAACAACATGTAAAAGTGAACTTAGCATCCGATGACCCCTTTAAGCAATAGTTGAGTTAAATAAAACTACCCAGAAGGATGGGTTAAACATGACTCCACCGCTGGGTCAAAACAACCTCATCGCTGGGTTTGTCCATATTTCACCCAGCATTTTTTAGAATGTACAGTATGCTCTTTTTCAACATAAGTACATGGTAGTTAAGGCACCCAATATAAAGTATTACCAAGGTTTTTCCGTCTAGCTGCTGGCTGTCATCTCATACTCTGCCTATTGTACTGCTGTGGAGGGCTGTACTGAAAGAGTCATTGTTGTGATCTGAACATTTGATGGTGAAGTCACTGCTGGTTTTGGCATAGGCAGGAATAACACATTGCTCCATGTACGACTATGCCATATTATGCGTTAAATTGAATTATATTTTGTGTAGTTGTGGAAACGCTGACAGAATACAGGAAACGCTGACAGAATACAGGAAATATTATTAGTTAAATGTTTAGAATTCACTTGCCTAGACACTGGAGTAGGCTCCAGCATCGCAATGACCGTACAGAGGATAAGAAAACGATTTTTTTAGTTTTTAACCCTTTAACTGTCACCCCCATTTTTGAACATAGACATGAAAGTGCACTATCCAAACTTTAATTGTTATAATTCATGAACAAATACATTTTCTAATATGATTTTGAAGTACCATTTACATTACTGATGGTAATGAAATGTCAGATTTTAAAATGGGTTTCAAAGGATGAATTTTGAGGTTTAATACTTTCAGTTGATATATAATTTATGATAATTTCTAAAACATGATAGGGAAAAGCCAACAACAACAAAAAAATCGTTTGGTGATGAAGGTCAGAACTCCTGTTATGATGTAGATATGATAATACATAATTACATAATTTGTAACAAAAAAACAGTGATAGAGTCTTAGACATTTCCAACGATATATAGTTTGTCATGATTACAATAGGATTTAATTGTAATATAGTGAAGTAAATTTAAACTGAGTGGACGGGTGAGAGTTAAAAAGTTAAACAAAGAAATAAATGAATAGAGGTAATTGGAATTAAAAGAACCATCATGCTTATAAAGAAGTAGAAATACAAATTACAAATTATTTGTAATTTTAACAATTACATATTTAGGTTAAATAACTCTGAGTGGAATGGTCTATGAAATTGATTCCCCCTATTTACCTCATTTTTTTTCTAATACTAGGTGCTTCATAATCTAGGATAAATGCAAGGTACTACCTTTCAAAAGGGTGATACATTATTTAACCCAGATTTGATTCTAAAAATCTCCATTTAATATTCATAGCAAGAAAGCAGGTGACATAAAAAGCAGGTCCTACAAAACATTTTGAAGAGAATTATTATTATGTTAACAACATGACAAAATAATATTGTGTTGTACATGCAGTGGAACTTATACATAATATTATGTACAGCAAGGTATGTCACTCAGTTGGAAGCAGTTATAAGTGACCTTTCTTTGGATAAAGTAAGTACAGTAAGTAGAAAATGGTTTAGTCATTTATCAGAAAGATTCATTTAGTGCATTGATCCAGACAGTTCAGCGGAACACACTCATCATATCATCATTGGCTATTACCTCACTATCGCTTCCTGCAACAGGCTTTTGATGAGTAGAGAGTATTTCAAAGATTTTGTATCTTATTCTTGTATTTGAAATTGTTTTTGTTAAATATACAATGTATTAGTATTGACAAATATAAATAAATTATTTTTGATGTAATAATGGTAAAGCAGTACCTATAGGTTACTTTGTGAAAACAATCTTTTTTTAATTATCCCTTGTGAAAAGGAAGTGCACTTAATTGTATTGACTGTGCGCTTGCAGATAATATCATAATAATACTGTAAATGGCCACTTAAATGTACTTAAAGAGAGTATGTTTTCATGATCATGTTTTTGGTGCACTTTTAAATAGTTCACTTTGTAATGTCAAATTAAAAGTTTTAATTTTATAAATGATGTTTTGATAATTTTTTATGGTTTAAAGTACATTTATTGTCATGTGTTGACTAACATACTAAAGCACATGCATGATGTTATTATATGTAATGTGTAAAATAATGTTATTTTATAGTGCATTTAAAGTTAATGTATTTTAAATGTACTAAATGCAACTTCATCATTACAAATATGTAATTACAAATATATTTAAATACATGACAGTCCAAGTTTCATAAAAATGACAGTAAACACAACATTACACTTTCCATTTCAAAGACAATAATACATAATACAAAATAAAAAATAATACAGAAATACATTGTATGGGTCAAAATGATCAATTTTTCTTTTATGCCAAAAATCATTAGGATATTAAGTAAAGATCTTGTTCCATGAATATATTTTGTAAATTTCCTACTGTAAATATATCAAAACGTAATTTTTGATTAGTAATATGCATTGCTAAGAACTGCATTTGGACAACTTTAAAGGCGATTTTGTCATTATTTAGATTTTTTGCACCCTCAGATTCCATATTTTTAAATAGTTGTATCTTGACCAAATATTGTTCTATCCTAACATACCACACATCAATGGAAAGCTTATTTATTCAACTTTCAGATGATGTATAAATCTTAATTTACAAAAAAAATTGACCCTTATGCCTGGTTTTGTGGTCCAAGGTCCAAATATTCAGTTCGCTCTTAAGTATATACTCTTTCTGAAAGTGTGCTAAAGTGTACTTCTTTTACACTTGGGATTTCAATCACAGTCCACAATACAGACAGCACACAGTTACACTTAATGTAATAAGACAGACAATTTCTTGGATACAGATGAAATCCAGAAAAACATGTAGAGAAGAAACCCAGATGGTATCAGTGGTGTACTTTAGGTCTTAAACCAGATCATTTCCATATTGACGTACATTGTATTGTTTGTGTGGCAGGTTTTCTGTGAAGACACTCCTAGAGAAGTACACAGCAGAGCCTATTGATGACTCGTCTGAGGAGTTCATTAACTTCGCTGCTATTTTGGAACACATCCTCAGCCACCGCTTTAAAGGTAGGAACGTGTATATGACCAGTATATTTACACTAGCATTACATCTGAACTTTATGAGAACATTAAGGACATATTGAAACCAGTGGTGTAAATGAAGGTGATTTCTCACCTCATGTCTTTTGCAGGCTCTGGAAGCTGGTTTGATGGTCAGCGCAGTTTTTGGGATTTCATCCGTCTGGCTTGCAGTAAAGTGCCCAATAACTGCATAAGCAGCATCGAGAACATGGAGAACATCAACTCCTCGCGAGCAAAGGTGGGTACACAAATCTCTGTATTTAAAATAGTTGCAGTAAAATGGGCAAATACCATGTTCATTCATGTGTTAAGTTTTATATACAAACAAAAAAATCCATGGTGCTTTTTTGTGCCACATGGTAAGATAGATGTACACTGAAGTACATTAAGTAAGGTTCGTACTTAAAGGGATAATTCACTCAAAAATGAAAATGCTGTCTTCATTTACGTTGTTCCAAATCTGTATGACTTTCTTTTTTTCTGTGGAACATAAAAGGACATATTTTGAGAAATGTCTCAATTTTGTCCATATAATGGAAGTCGGCATTACAAAAACTGTTAGGTTACAAACGTTCTTCAAAATATCTTTTTTAAAATTTAATATCTTTTTTGTTTCACAGAAGAAAGAAAGTCATTAGAATGACATGGAGGTGAATAAATAATGACAGAACTATTTTTGGATGAAATATTCTATTTATTCTTGATGTTTTGAGATCAAAGAGCATTATGTACATACAAAACAATGTAACTTGGAGAACTCAAACTATTCTGTTATTTACTGAAATAACGCTAAAAAACTGTTGCAGTCAGTTATGAAATTAGAAAAAAGAGATAGTCATGAAATACTAAAATATGAGTGTTTTTACACACCAACATTATAAGTGGACTATGTAAAGTAATTAAATAGGGTACTATTTTATACATTGCTATATTTCATGTGACTGTATACATAATGTCTTTTTACAAAACAAACGTTCTTACAAAAATATCACAGAATACTATTACAGAAAAGTACAGGGGCACTTTTAGTTTTTTAGTTAATTGTAACTTTTTAAGGTTTTTTCAAAAAAATATTTTTTTGGAATGTTTTACTCTCATTTACAGTTGTGACCCTGGACCACAAAACCAGTCATAAGATCAAGGCCAAAAATACATTGTATGGGACAAATTTATAGATGTTTCTTTTATTTCAAAAATCATTAGGATATTAAATAAAGATTACGTTCCATGAAGATATTTTGTAAATTTCCTACTGTAAATATATCAAAACTTAATTTTTGATTAGTAATATGCATTGCTAAGAACTTCATTTGGACAACTTTTTAGACTTAGATTTTTTTGCGCCCTCAGAATAGTTGTGTCTCGGTCAAATATCACCATATCCTAACAAACCATACATCAGTGAAAGCTTATTTATTCTGCTTTCAGATGATGTATAAATCTCAATTTCAAAAAACTGACCCTTATGGCTGGTTTTGTGGTCCAGGGTCATAATTAATCGACTTAATGTTTCTGCAGTATATGCGTATAGATGTTTGATATGTTTTGTATGATAAAGCTTGCCTTGATTTGTGATTTATCCATGTCCTTAGGGCAGAGCATGGCTACGGGTTGCACTGATGGAGAAACGGCTGTCTGAATACATCGCCACAGCTTTGCGAGACAGCCGCACCACCAGGTCAGACTGAAAGAGAAAAAGTCAATATTAATCAATTCATCAATATGACCCTTTTATGCAGTCACATCCAGGCGTCAGTGCACATATCCAGTTTAAACATAACAATGTAGACAGCCATTATGAATGTTACACTATCGAACACATAAAATGGTGTATCTATAATGTGATTGTGTGTTTGTATTGCGTGTCTACAGGAGGTTCTTCGATGAAGGTGCAATAATGTTGCGAGAAGAAGCAACTGTTTTGACCGGAATGCTCATCGGACTTGGAGCGATTGACTTCAGGTAAGAGAACGAAAAAAAGAAAAAAGGAACTTCATAAATGATTGATTCGGAATGTTTTACATTTTTTTTATTTAGAAAATGATAGATTGTTTTGCCATTATTTCTTGGCTGGGATCATATAGAGCCCTTTGAATCTGCACTGAAACTGAGCTGCAATGTTATGCAATGTAATCAATGTTGTGTAATTCTTGCTGTTCTGTGTTTGTTGCCAGTTTCTGTTTGAAAGGGGAGGCTCTCGATGGGAAGTCTGAGGCTGTTATTGACTACACTCCATATCTGAAATTCACACAAAGGTAAAGAAAATTTATTTCCTACAGTACAACACGATTTCATACAGGGAATGGTGTACGAGAGGTGTTTAGATTTTATTTATTATCTCTATATCTAGGGCTGCACGACTAATCAAATTTTAATTATACACTAGCAGTAAAAAGCTTTTGAACAGTAAGATTTGTAATGATTTTAATGATTTTTAATGATTTTTAATTTATTTGATCCAAAGTACAGCAAAACCTTAAAATTTTGAAATATTTTTACTATTTAAAATAGCTGTTTTCTATTTGAATATATTTTAAAATGTAATTTATTCCTGTGATCAAAACTGAATTTTTAGCATCATTACTCCAGTCACATGATCCTTCAGAAATCATTGTAATATTCTGATTTGCTGTTTATTATTATTATGCTGAAAACAGCTGAATAGAATTTTTTCAGGTTTCTTTGATGAATAGAAAGTTTGGAAGAACAGCGTTTACCTGAAATAGAAATGTTTGTAACATTCTAAATGTATTTATCATCACTTTTAATCAGCTTAAAGCACCCTTGCTAAATAAAAGTATCAATTTCTATCATTTTAATAATTTATATATATATATATGTATAATGTTACAAAAGCTTTCTATTTCAGATAAATGCTGATCTTTGGATCTTTCTATTCATCAAAGAATCCTAAAAAATATAGTCAACTGTTTTAAATATTTATGATAATAATAATAATAATGTTTCTTGAACAGCAAATTAGCATATTATAATGATTTCTGAAGGATCATGTGATACTGAAGACTGGAGTAATGATGCTGAAAATTTAGCTTTGATCACAGGAATAAATTACATTTTAAGATATATTCAAATAGAAAAGAGTTATTTTAAATAGTAAAATATTTCACAATATTGCTGCTTTTTGCTGTATTTTCAATCAAATAAATGCAGACTGGTGAGCAAAAAAAAAGCAAAAAAAAAATTCTTTAAAAAACATTACAAATCTTACTGTTCGAAAACTTCTGACTGGTAGTTTATTTTTATTATTCTTTCAGTTTATTATCACTGGAAATATTGTCCCACTGGTTATTTATTCTGAAAACGTTGTTTTTATTTGACATTTCCGTTAACTCGTGTTGCATGCCTCCACGTGCTTGGGGTTGCCAGATATTATGAGTTTAAATCCCCTAATTTCACTTAAAAGGACAAACTCTCTGTCTAGTGTTTTACTTAATATTCCCATTCATTTTTGAGAGATCTCTTACAGTTTTACCATTTTTTATAATGTAGAGAGTGTGCTAATGTATTTGATAAATAATAAATCAGGACAGATGAGGTAAAATAAACCCTTGTGTATTATTTGACAATCCCTGGATTTGTGCTTTAGGTGAAAGTGCAATAATTCTGATGCTAAAGAAATATCTCAAAATAAAACAATAGTGATTAATAATTGCCTCATGAGTTGTTTTGACCTTTTCATTAAAAAGAACTTGTAATTAATTTTTGATTTTTCTGTTAATCAGCCAGGCAGACACAGTTAATTGTTAGTGGTGTTATTTTCACTATAGTCAAGTATTGGCCAATTATTAATGTTTATCAATAATTATATCAATGTATAGTCTGGTAATCTGGTTATCATAAAATAAACTCTGGATGAACAGGGGGATGAAGCAGCCTGATCTCATGGCAATTCATACATGAGGTGGCTAATTCGTATGAATTCGTACAACCTTACTCTAACTTACTATGAAAAGAGAGACCATGGAGTTATATGAGACAGCAGAAACCAGTACTTGCATGTTGATGTGAACAATTTCTAATATGCAGACTCATTACTATGGAAAAATATTTGACTGCTCAATGCTTCTCAAATTGACCAAAATCAGGTATTCTGCTGTTCTGTTGCCATAGCAATGAGATGTTGTGTTGTGTGTGGTTCAGTTATGATTATCTTAGTGACGATGAGGACGGTCAGAGTGTGGACAGCAGTAACAGTGATGACAGTGTTGACCATCCGTACATCCCTCTGGTCACCGATGAGGAGAGCTGGAGGAACAAGTGCCGCAAGATGGAGCAGAGGTTCAAGATCGTTAATGCACAAAAGGTTAGACACACACAACAAAACAAGATTCCCTATAGTGCATGAATAACACTCAAATTAATATGTCATGTGCTGAAGTGTGTGGGTTTGTATTATTTGTGTTTAGGGGTACCTTGAGGAGCTGGTAAGGCTGCGCGAATCTCAGCTGAAGAATGTGGAGATGGAGAACAAGAAACTAACAGCTGGACTAGAAGAACTGCAGCTGCAGAGCCAGAAAGAGAAGAGAGAACTAGAGAGCATCATACTGGAGCTGCAGGAACAGTTGTGAGTGAAACATAGACACACACACACACACACATTACTGATTTTAATAGCGGTTGCTGAAATAGATCTGTCATGACAGCAACAGTTACTCACAATTTATTTAAATCGCCTTTGAATAAACGCATGCTGTTCACTTTCACTTTTGATTTCGCGATCACGCACACTCTGTATAAAGGGAGCACATCTTACGATATAACACTGTGTCCTACTACGCAACGGCGCGTCACGTGATTAAAGGAGTTTTTGTCCTAAATAGCCGCAACGACGACACACAGAATTTCTTTTTTAGAAACGGTTTCTATTTCTGCGATCTCCCAGCTGGAACAACAACACAAACTATGACAGAATCTCAGGATCTGATTATGTGCTTTATTCACAAACTAAGACTCTTTAATTGTGCTATTTTACAATCGATCAGAGGTGGGATTAAGTCACTGTTTTGCAAGTCACTAGTAAGTCTCGATTCAAGGCCCGAGTCAAGACAGACAAGTCCCAAGTCAAGACGGGCAAGTCCAAGTTGTTTTATTAGTGTCTCTGTATTAATTACTACAGTTAATTTAATATCAATAATAGTCTATAGTAAGTATAATTATAAAGATAATTATAATGTTATAATAATAATTAGTGGTGTTTCATTGAGGAATGAATCATGGTTTGTAAAGAAATGTAGGCCTAAGTGAATAAATAATTTATTTTAAGTCCCCTGTTTCATTTGTTAATGATTCAGTGATTTTAATGAATTAAAATTCAATTATTTAACCTTTTAACTGTCACTGTCCCCTTAGTGGGACGGCCTAAGTTTACTTCACCATATTACAAAGAAATCCTAATCTAATCATGACAAACTATATATCATTGGAAAGGTCTAAGACTAAGTCCCAAATAGATATTTTACCACTGTTTTGTGTTAAAAATTATGTAGGAAAAGTAATAGATTAATTTATGACAAGAGTGCACCTCAAAAATCACGCTTTAGATGTCATAAGAAATTACATATCAACTGAAAACTTAAAATCTCAAAATTCATCCTTTGAAAGCCATTTTGAAATCAGACATTGCATTACCATAGAAACTTTACATAAAAATCGTATTACAAAATGTTTTCGTTCATGACTTATAAAAATTTAAGTTCGGATTAAGTTCGGTGCATTTTCACGTCTATGTTCAAAAATCAGAGTGGCAGTTAAAGGGTTAATAACCTGCTAATACGTAGTACAGACGCTCATTAATCGCCACCTACTGATGTAACATTAGGTCTACAGAAAAAGACATAGCTTTATTGACATGACTGACGGGTATCATTTATATTATTTACAAAATATTTATAAGTCCTAAACTGATATGTTGATACAGAACGTTAATTACTGAGCAAAGAGATACATGTAATGTTGCGGAAAAGTAAATATATAAGAATAGTTATAATCAGTGGTGTAGTGGAGATGATTGCTCCTGATGCGCCCGCTCCGTCTCCCTCAACCCAGATGCTGTCTGTTCATACCCTGTTGGGGGAGGCGCAAGTCAAGTCCAAGTCAAGTCTCGAGTCATTGTTATCAAAGTCTAAGTCAAGTCGCAAGTTTTCCTTTATTATGTCAAGTCACAAATCCTCAAAATTGATTCGAGTCCACATCTCTGCAATCAATATTTAGTAAATGTAAGTTAAAGTGTTGCCTATGTAACCAGTTAAAACATAAAGTGGCGATGAGGTCTTAAAATGTCTTAAAATGTCTTAAAACTCCATTCCTGTATATACTCTAGAGTAACACCTCACTACCAGTTACAAAAGACAGGCAATTCTAGTTGCATTGTTCATCTTTCTTAATTTCTTTAATTATCCTTTGACTATGTTCTGGTCCGCCATCTAGTGGCAAAATTTTTTTTGGCCTGATTCCAAACTTACATGCCGACCTCTGACCAATGTTTTGGCGAAACATTTTACTTCTTCCATTTTCAGTCATTCAAGATGTATCAGCACTGTCAGATTCAAAAACATGTACAGTCAAAATAAATATAAAAAAAAACATGTATGAACACATTGAGCATTCATATTAATGAATGAAGGAATAGATATTTTCAAACTGATTTCATCTTCACTTACCTTTATCTATTATATTAACTTTTTTTTCGGTGAAAAAAATTCAGTAAAACTTTATTGTAAGGACCAATTATCACTATTAACTAGCATATTGGCTGTTTATTAGAACTTACATATTAATGCCTTATTCTGCATGATCAGATTTTAGATCCTTTAATCCTACCCCATACCTAAACTTAACAACTACCTTACTAACTATTAATAAGCAGCAAATTAGGCAAAGTCGTGGTTAATAGTTAGTTAATAGTGAGAATTTGTTCCTAAACTAAAGTGTGAGCAAAATTTCTTTACTGTTTATGTGACTGTATACATTTCATAATTGTGTCATAAAATATATATATACTATAAATCTCACCAGAGCCTTGCTGAACTCAGAATAAATACAGTATAGAAAGAACACTTTCAGAATGACAGAAGAATTTGATATTTCCTGATTTTTTTAAATTATAAATATCAGATCATGTTAACTAAAAACATAGTTCATTTTAAAGATTTCCTTTTAGGTATTATAATATTAAGCTTAATGCATATGTTTATCTGTGTGACGTATTGATTTATGGTCTGAGGACAGGCAGTTGAAGGTGTTGTGATGATGCAATGTCATAATTGTAATAAAATATATATTAGAGTAAATATCCACAAAAAAATCTAAATGAACTTTTCAAGTCTGCCAAAACTACTTTATATTAATTAAATCTTGTAGAAATAGCTCTTTGAAGTGACTTTTTAGCATTTCTAGTGATCATCTCTGATTCATTTCAATGTGTTGCGTTGACATCAACAGAGAAAGACTAGCATGTTTAAAATTTTTTTCCATCGTACACAACAAGTTCCGTCACATCTGTGACACTGGCAACATCTGTGACACTGGCAACAGAGTGAAAAAAAAAATGTGTAGTCTGACCAGGGCTTTACTAAGTCCATAATATGTTTTTGTCTTCAACTGTATCGCAGGACAAGTCTGATTCCAGGCGAATCACATCCACTCTCTAAAGATTTGTCAATCCCTCTTGTTAACCAATGGCCATCTCTCCAAAACTACAACAACCAGGAGGACAGGAAACTGTACCACAGGTGATTAGAGGCTCTCTTTCATGTAGGCCAACAGCTTACTCAAAATCCCAGTCATTAGCCAACGAACTTGAGTATTTCTTCTTTCAACTTGAAAATTCAATGGCAAATATACTTATGCTGTTGCTGTGGGTCTGTTGTTGTCTTTCAGGGGTAGTTTCCCCAGCCCGGAGCCACATATAAGCCTAAACACAGATTCTCAGAGGACGGAAAGAAAACAGAATGGAAAAACCTGGTGCACAGCAGGTACACCTTAAAATACACCTACAGCGAGCTTAATGTGGTACTGTAGCTTTGGTTTGACTTAACTGTCTAGTTCAAGCTGGTTTTGGTGGTTGATCAACTGAGCTGCTATGTGTAAGGTGGTTAAGCAGGTTTTGAAGCATGGTAGCTAGTTTGTTGCTGGACCAAGATGGTATACCAGTACAGCCGTATGCCCAAAAGTCTAACGTTGACAGACTTTTGACTATCAGCATGAGGTGTGGTCCTCTTAATAGCTTATTCTGGCACGAACTACCCACTTAGACAGGAGGAGACTCAAAGACCATATTGTGTTTACATACTGTTTGGTGCCACGTTTATATGGAATGGTGGATGATACAGCATATTGGCTATATAGACTAGTTACCCATCATGGTAGTCCAACCTAAACCTGCTTTGACAAGCCAGTACCTGCTAGACATCAGCTACTAGAAACTAGCTACTTGAGTTTATTTTCTCAGTGGAACATAGATATTATTTTTAAATGAACATATTTTGAGAAATGTCACAATAAGGTTTTTATCCATATAATGGACGTCACTGGTAACCAAAATACAGTTGAGGTCAAAAGTTTACAACCCCCTTTCATGATCTGCAAAATGTTAATAAGAGGGATCGTACAAAATACATGTTATTGTTTATTTAGTACTGACCTGAATAAGATATTTCACATAAAAGATGTTTACATATAGTCCAAAAGAGAAAATAATAGTTGAATTTATAAAAATGACCCGGTTCAAAAGTTTACATCCCCTTGATTCTTAATTCTGTGTTGCTACCTGAATGATCCACAGATGTGTTTTTGTTTAATGATAGTCCCTTGTTTGTCCTGAACAGTTAAACTGTCTGCTGTTCTTTAGAAAAATCTTTCAGGTCCCACAAATTGTTTGGTTTTCCAGCATTTTTGTGTGTTTGAACCCTTTCCAACAATGACTGTATGATTTTGAGATCCTCTTTTTTACACTGAGCACAACTGAGAGACTCATGCGCAACTATTACAGAAAGTTCAAACGTTCACTGATGCACCAGAAGGAAAAAACATGCATTAAGAGTCAGAGGGTGAAAACTTTTGAACAGAATGAAGATGTTGCCTAAATATCATATTTTTTTCATTTAGTACTGCCTTTTAGAGGATACAGAAGATAATTACATGTTTCTCAGAAGACAAAATAAGTAAAATTTAGGCTTATCTTAAAATTTAAAAAAAAAAAAGAAAAGATGGACCTAAATTAATTTTTCAACTATTCAACTATATTTATCTTGTGGACTATATGTATACATCTTTATGTGAAATATCTTTTTCAGGTCAGTACTAGATAAATAATAAATAATGCATTTTGTATGATCCCTCTTATTTTGGTAAAATAATTAACATTTTGCAGATTCTGAAAGAGGGATGTAAACTTTTGACCTCAACTGTAATTTGTAAATGCTATTTGGGGTGTTTAGTGACAATCCATATTTCTTCCATTTCCATTTCAGAAAAAGACTACACTCCCTCTATGTTAGGTCTGTGTGGTTCTCTGTCCTCTTTACCCAGCTGTAAGTCCCTGCCAAGCCTGAGGTCGACAGAGTGCCTGGTGAACATCAGCGCAGAGCCCAGTCCTGCTCTAACCCCCAGCTAGGGACCACCAAATGAGACCAGTGCACAAGCAGAGAGAAAACGTACTGTCAGCTAAGACATCCAAAGATACTATGGCTCAGCTACAGCCTGTGTAACTCCTGTTACCCTAATTCTCACAAAAGTATCATTTGCAAGATGATAGCGAGACCTCTGTAGTTATGACGAGAGATATTTTCTCACAGATTTATCCTGTTAGAGCTTTTCAGATGAGTGTATCTCTGAATGTCTTTGCTGTTCAGTTCAGCAAACTGTGGACTATGCACTGACTGACTTGAGACCTGAAAACAGTTTTCACTACAACTTCATGTGTCAAAGCCCAACACAGCTTTCCCACATTCTGTTGCCCTTTAAAATCTCTTATGGGAACATACATACTTACAAAACACATACAAACAATACCACACAGACACCTACAGCCTGAAATTAACCATGAACGATGTGTGAAAGAAAGAATATTATAGTTACAAATTAGTATTTTGACATTATCATCACTTTTTTTAGTTCTCACATTTCAACCATCTAAACATCCCTCCTCTGCCAAACAACTTGCAAGAACTAAGAAGATGAACAAAAAGATGTGTATGTCTTTACAATCTACTGTACAATTACAGTGGTAATAAAATGAAAGACATTTCTGGAAAGCTGCCTTATTCCTCTTTTCTTGCCTCTTAAAGTAAGTCTGAAGATGGGATCGCTCTGCACATGATGGCAGTATACTATTGCTAAATGACTGACAGTGATTGAAGTAAACAAATGGACCAGTATATATCTGCATACTGTTGTATTGTACTGTATGTTTGACATCTATTTGGCATCTGTTGTTGCATCATTACAGTATGTCTCCAATGTGTGGACCACTGTCGTTTTTTGGTATATTAGTGGCAGATTTGCATTGATTTTAATCGCATTGGCGTCATATAAAACTGATAAGCTAGATTTCCCCCCTCCATTGTCAGTGTAATTGAAAGTCTGTTTGTTTGAGAATGTGTGTATGTGTTGTGTTAGACAGCTGTTCACCCTCGATTAACATTAAATAAATTCGTTTTTTATTCATTGCACATTATTTCGTTGGTTAAAAAGCCATTGGAAACTATGCTGTTTGTCACTTAAAATCGCAATAAAACTGCCTTTTTTGTCCTAATGTTTTTTGTTGAGTCATAGTTGTTCACTCTGTCTTTATTGTTTGTCGCTTCTGTTCCACTGGGTGCCCCTCTCTAAATGTATTTTCTGAAACAAGTGCCATTTTTAGAGTGTTTGTGGGTGTCCTGTATGTACTGTATACTGTAGTTTATGGGTGTAGACACTGATGGTAAGATAGGAGACAGATATACACACAGTGAAAAACAAAATTACAAAACAACCTATAATTTCCTGCTTAGTCCTATTTAAAGTTATCCTAGCAGGAGTATAAGGGCAGTTTTTAAGCATATTTCATCAATTAATTATATTCTGAAACAGTATAAAAAACTTGAAAAGAACTGATCAAAATTAGAAAACACTTACAGATACCTCCAAGTTATCAGTGTTAATCTGGCACTTGATGCTAATTTCCTTAATTATATGACAAAGCCTGTTTAACTGGTGTGATGGGTGTGGCATTCCATGAACGCACAAAGAAGATGATGAATTCAAACCGTCTTTAATAAATCCACAAAAGGGTAAATTCACAACAGAAGGGCACACGCACAACACAATACTGGACATGGAAGCACAGGACAGACTACACTTTAAATACTAAAGCAAATGAAGATAACTGACAAGACACACCTGAACGTAATGACACAATCAAACATGAGGGAAAACTAAGTCACGGAGCACATGAGGCAAGAAAACATAATAAAACAGGTCTATAGTTGGATGTGGGATGGTGAAAGGGGATGGCAAAGAGCTGGCAGGAAGGCAGGCTGACAATACTGGTGGAGGTTCAGGGTGAAGGACGGACACACGGTAGGAGTCCAGGGTGGAGGGAGGAGCCAAGGAGAAAAGAGAAGGAGCCAGGGCGGATCAGATGAAGGGAGGAGCCAGGGAGAATACAGAAGGAACTTGGAGCAGGAGAAGCCAGGTGGAACCCAGGCCACATCCATGAAGGCGACCCACGGTGAAGCCGACGGAAGGAGGAGCGTGGTGGATGAAGAGCTGATGACTCCAGAGGGCCGACTAACGGCGGTGGAGCAGGTGGTGGTGGAGCCCGAGGCGGAAACGGAGAGCCGACGAGCTAGGGTGGCGCTGAGGATCTGAAAGGGTCAAGGTGGAGCAGATGGCTCCGGCGTCCAAAGCGGAGACGAGGATCCAGAAGGCCGTGGTGGAGCCGGAGCGACAGAGGACCAAGGTGGAGCTGGAGGAAAGGAGGAGCCTGACAGAGCCGGAGGGACAAGGTGTAGCCGGAGGAGTGGAGTCCCGAGGAGGTGGATGGTTGACGACTTACCAAGGCGGAGCCAGAGAGACAAGGGACGAGGGAGCTAGGAGCCATGGTGGAGCTGCTGGGTCAATGGGCCAAGACAGAGTCCGGGTCTCAGAGGCTGGACGCGGGGACAAGGAATCCTCCAGCCACAATGCCGGTGGAGACTGGCAGACCCGCAGCGATCCCACTGCACAGATGGTGGGCTGAGGGTGAGCAGAGGGACTGCCAGGCGACAGCGATGCCAGTGGCGAGCTCTGTAGACGGCTTGCGAGAGACAGCTTGCCTGATCTGACCTTGCGTGAGGCTCGGTGCGATCCTCAGCTCTGTCTGTCTTATAGACGGGCTCTGGCTCTCTGTCAGTGGTGGGCTCAGGCTCCTGCTCCATGCAGTGGGGTGATGGTGGGCTGGGCTCTGGGTCTTGCCATGTTCCGGATCGGGGTAGGACGCTCTTCACACACCGGAAGATGGCTTCCCTCCAGTTCAGTCCTGTGGTGCCTGAGAGGTCAACCAATTCCCATTGCCCCGATCTGGAATAGGCACTTCAGGGTCTCATCGTCGAATAGGGATGTGAAGGCAAGACGAGTGAACCCCAGGGCAAACTATATCAGGTACCACTGAGAATTTCGTTGTCCATTCCATTCCTTTTCTTCTTTTCTTTTGGTCCAGTATTCTGTCACAATTCACAATACTGGACAAGGGAGCACAGGACAGACTACACTTTAAATACTAAAGCAAATGAAGATAATTGACAAGACAAACCTGAACATAAATACACAATCAAACATGAGGGAAACTGGGTCACGGAACACATGAGGGAAGAAAACATAAAACAGGTCCATAGGTGTGACAACTGGCACCATTCCTCCAATTTTCACTGAGATTGCAAGATGGCAGACCACTAAGGAGACTGAACGCTGCAACAGGAGGTTGTCCAGATCAAAGGAATGACCCTTTCAGTCATTGCAAGAGAAGTTGGTAATTCCAAATCAGTGATTTCTCGAATATTGCAGGTTTACAATGACATTAATTAATTGAAGTCCCCCAAAAAGGCTGGTTGTCCACAACAAATGCGCAAGAAGACAGGATAATGCGGAGACACTCAATGGGAAATGGGTTCAACACTGCAGCTGGAATTGCTTGTCAGTTCAGAGCTGAATAGAGTAAGGATCTGTCTCATGAAATCGGACTGAAAGTGCATTCTGCAGTGACCAAACCTCTCATCAGCAGAACGAATCAAAAGGCTAAGCTCACCTTTGCTAAGGAACATGTTGTGTGGAGAGAGAATAACTGGCCCAAAGTTCACTTTAGTGATGAGAGCAAGTTTAATTTATTTGGGTCTGATGGGAAACGTTTTGTTTAGTGTCAAACTGAGGATGGACTGAGGACAGAGTGTACAAAGAAATCAGTTAAAGGTGGAAGAGAAGAGAGCTCTTTTTAAGAGCTCTTATACATGGCAGAATGAATGCAAACGTTTATTAGAACCTCTTATGGCAACATGCAGTACCTTCCCTGCATTCATTGCCCAATCAACCTGCAGTTTTCATGCAAGGCAATGCCCCTGTCACACTTTTAAGCAAACAGCAGTTCCTTGATGCTAAGAACATTGAAATAATTAACCAGAGATGGTTATGGTATTATTTGTCAAAAACTTTTACTTTGAAACTGGTTTTCACAAAGTTTGCATATTCAGGTCTTCTAAATGCTGTTTTCGTGTAAATGCATGGTCAAAACACATAAAATGTTGTCTCTTTTTAGTTGAAATGGTGTTGTGTAAATGCCTCCTTAATGTTAACCATGTTCAGTGTTTTTCATTTAAGCACTGACGCATGGATTTATTGAACTGGAAGTGGATGGCTTTCTGGCCTTTTCTGAAAATAATGTGAAAGGAATTAGGTAAGTGTTCAGGTTGCTTGCCAGGGAGTTGCTATGTGGTTGCTAAGTAGGACCAAGTCAAAACACTGTGAAAGAAAATCTCACATAACTGCGCAACATCCTGTGGTTTCATATGGACTGAACACATCATTCTAATCTATTTTAAGCTTGTGCGCCTCCTCCAGATGTCGCGGTGGAACTCATTTTAAATGGACCTGAATTTAGGGTCATCGTGGCCCAGGGGTCAAACAAAGAACAAGTGTCAATTATGGGTCAAAGGTCAGCATCATTTGTTCATTTTGGACTGCTGCAGTAAAAAGAACCTAAAAGAAGTGTCTAAATGCGAAATGGGGACCGGTAGTTCAAAATATGTTCGCCAAAAAGATGTGACCTTTGATTGATTTCACAGCATAAAGCAGAGCGAAGCTAAAGAATGACTTTTGATCTTTAAAATGACTAAATTCTAAAAGATAGGTTAACAAAAGTCAAAGGGCAAAAGAAAAGCCCTTCCTGTCAGATGTGGATGTAGGTCAAAGAAAGCACGTCTTCCTCAAGTGAAGCTCAAAATGAAATACCCCAAAAAAGCATTCTTGGATCACATTACAGTATATGACTCTATATCAAAGTCATGAAAACATTCTTTGAAGGGTCCAAAAGGTATCTCAGTATTTCTATTTTTAAAACTCTGCAACCCCAAAACAAGAAAGAAAAGGAATACAGTATATGTAAACCATTGATCACACAATATAATTTATTTTAAAGAAAGACTAGTTCACTTTTTTAAACTAACAATTAACAATGAGTGTCAGTACGCTGACCACAAAAGCAGCTCTTCTGCTAAAATAACATAAGATAACAATTAATTTGTATATTCACAAGGTGTTATCTCACACAAACTCCACCCTACGCAAACCACCACTGATGGAAAGTTATCTCCAACAATACATGCTGAAGACACCCACAGGGACGGGACTGTTACACCCTTTGGAAGAAATACCACATCTATACATAGATATGAAATATGTAAAGTACCACATACAGTTAAAGTCAAACGTTTACATACACCTTGAAGAATCTGCAAAATGTTAATTATTTTAGTAAACTTAGAAGGCTCATACAAAATGCATTTTATTTTTTATTTAGTACTGACCTGAATAAGATATTTCACATAAAATATGTTTACATATAGTCCACAAAAGAAAATAATAGTTGAATTTATAAAAATTACTCTGTTTAAAAGTTAACATACACTTGAATCTTAATACTGTGTTGTTACCGGCATTTTTGTGTATTTGAACCCTTTCTAACAGTGACTCTCATTTTTCCTTGTTTCCCTCAGTTGTCCTCAGTGTGAAAGGATGCATCTCAAAATCATACAGTCATTGTTGTAAAGGGTTCAAATACACAAAAATGCTGAAAAACCAAAGAATCTGTGGGACCTAAAGGATTTTCTGACAAACAGTAGGTAGTTTAAAGTGTTTCATGTGAAATGTCTTATTCAGGTCAGTACTAAATTACTAAGTACTAACTTTTGGTAAAATAATTAACATTTTGCACATTCTGCAAGGTGTATGTAAACTTTTGACTTCAACTGTAGATATGAAATATGTTAAATATGTCACAACAATTAAGTATAAATTAGTTCCTAAAACGTTTTTTATATTATTGTATGGTTGTATAGCATTGCCCAGTGATGTGTACAGTTATTAAATAAGCTACATTTGACAAGGAGTATTAAAACTGTTAGAATTTGTGTGTGTGTGATGTGGTTCAGGTAAACCCCTATGGGGACAAAATGATTTATCTTAAATACTTGTCCTTGTTTGGTTCCCATGAGGAAACAAGCATTTATAATACAGAATGAAGTTTTTTTTTTATCTAAAAATGCAGAAAGTTTCCTGTGAGAGGTATAGATTTATGTGTAGGTTTAGTATGGAATCGAAAATACAGTTTGTATTTTCAATATAAAACCATTACGTCTATGGAATGTCCCCATAAAATGTGTCAAGAGTCAAAAAGCGTTTATTTGTCATTTGCACACTGTGTGAACACTCAGATTAATTTTTTGTGATCAAGCCAAAAATGTTTACGTTATTTCTGGATTGATGCCTTATTACCCAATTAGCGTAACGCGGCCATTTCTTTTAGCCAATCAAAACGCGAATTCTAAATGTATCCGCCCACTTCCTAAAATGAATGAAAGATCCGACGCAGATCGTTTCGAGAGGCAGAGGTCAGTGTTCTTCGGTGTTGAGCAGCAGAAAACTCTCTCAACTTACAATCGTATACGTGTATATGAATACATATAGTTATCGGTCTAGTTAAGGAACTAGATGAGAAACATTTAGAATGGATAAATAGCTGGAAATGGACAGCTAAAGAAGGACAAAAACTGCTCATGACGCCAAAGTGAGTGTTTGTGGAGAGATGAAGATGTCCAGGAGCGGATCAGGTCTCCAGCCTCTCAAAGCTACAGTTCCCTTCACGCTGCACAAACCAGCTACAGCTGCCGTCACAAATTTCACTCCAGGTGAAGTATATTATATACATCAGTAACTATCAGACATGATCTGAACCACTGAATGTCTTTAAGATCAACAGGAAGTGCTATGTGAATCATTGAGTTTGCAGCTGCATTAGTACTTTGTTTCTTTATGGGCTTTAAACAGATCTATGTGTTTCTAAACACATACATTATTTCTTTAAACTTAATTTATGTGCAATTAAGTGCATTTAATCTATCCACTCTGCAGTTTTCTACTGGAATTTACTGGTGCATAAAGCAACACATCTTCATCATCACCATCATCATAATTATTATATTAATTATAAACACTGTATGTTTACTTTAAACATTTAAATTATACATATGAGAAATAAAAAAAAAAATACAAAACAATTTATAGAACCAGAAACTTAAATGAAAAGAATGAAGAAGAAATATTTCAGACATTTCACTAATCAAATAAGAACATTTGTGATGCTGATCATGTGAACTCCTTTGTACTAAAGGTCACATTTTCTTGAATCCACTGAAGCACAAGATGTGCTTTGAAACATCATGCTGGAGAACACGATCAGCTGGTTTTGTTCATATCAGACAAATACTTAGACATTCTGGAAATCATGTCATCTTTGCAGCTCAAATTGTTATTCTGCTAATATAATTTATATAATTTTATAATAATTAATTATTAGAAGCATTTTTGTGAATAGTAAATTTAAAAACAGATGATATTTGATGAAATGTCATTTATTATGCACATTTATTAAAAAAGATGTTTCTTAGTAACTAGTTTTCTAATTTAACACTTGTTTTCTGTCAGTGCAATTTACTGTGATTACTTTGATTTCAAGTGTTCTCAAGCTTTCTTGTTTCCTCAGGTGATAGGACCAAAGCTGAGTGGCGTTTGCAGACTCAGATTCGGCGCACAGTATCTTTGGATGCGATTGTGTGGCCGTACTTGCAAGGCCAGTGGCCCAAAGAGGGGGACAGACATGACAAGCAAGACAAATCCACACAGGTGAAGGAATTCGATCTTCTGTGGGTCTGAATTAAATTATAATCTGAGATCTGTAATGAATTCTAGTCCATATTACCAGATTAGCCATTAAATGAGTTCGGCTGACTCACCCAGGACAGATGGTAATAACAGTGTAAACAGGGCCATGCGGTACTATTGTATATACCAAAAGTCTGTGGTATCCTCTGACACCATCATTGTACCACGGCTTGCTTAAACTAGGTTACATCACAGCCTGTGTTTTACTGCAGTTGCTATGAACTTTAACCCTCAGCTCAGCTGTGAAGGGAAGTGGGTGCGTCAGATTTTCTCATTTTTTTAAATATCAACTGTTTTCTGTTCCTCATTATCTAAGCCAAAATTTCACTCTTCCTTCTATATCATCGAATTAAGACTGTTTTCCCACTTACTTGTTAAATCATCATTTATTTTGCTCTCTCTGTGGTGTTTTTTTACACATGATGTTGGTTAATGACAAAATGTCTAATTGTAGTAGTTCACTAAAAAATTCTGTGAACCTTCAGTTGAATTCTATTCAATTCTTGCACAAAGTGTTTTGAATAAATCGTGACTGAATCAATAAACATGATTTAATGAACATATAACAAAATTGCTGTATACAAAGTGTACTTTTATGTGATTGTAATGGTTGATGTTTTTGTAAAAGACACCACAGGCTTGGTTAGCTGGAGCTGAAACAGCATCTGTTGGATTACACAAACGTTCGGCATCATGGGGAAATTCAGAACGTCTCCAGGATGGAAGTGACGTGTGTGCAGATTCGGTACGACTCAATGCCAATTCACTCCTGAAAATAGCTTGAAACCTATAGATAGTTCATGTGTGGTTGCATATAATGTGAGTTATGCAAGTTTTAATACTATATTACATCTCTATATTTGGGAAAGAAAATGTATGCTGTTTCTCTTCTCTTTTCTATCCTTCCCTTGTTTTGTTTTAAAGTTTTTCAAGCTGAAACAACAACTGCAACAGAAGAAAAGGTCAGGCATTTTGGTTGGCAATCAAGAGAAACTGCACAGCCAACATCAGGTATTAATATGCATAATGCACACACATACTATCATTCTCTCTTTCAAAGTGTTCTGTGCTTCCTGGTTCCTCATTCCCAATCCTCATTTCCCTTTTTAACCTAAACATCTAAACATAAGATCAAACAGAGCTATTTGGAATTTGTTTTTGGACCGTAAGAATTGTAATGTTATTTTTTTCTCTTCTCTTCTGCTCACCAAGCAAGCATTTATTTGATCCGAAATTCAGCAAAGGCAGTAGTGTTGTGAAATATTTTTACTATTTATGATAACTGCATTTTATTTGAAAATATTTTAAATTGTAATTTAGTCCTGTGATCAAAACTAAATTTGTAGCATCTTTACTCCAAACTTCAGTGTCACATGATCCTTCGGAAATCATTCTAATATGCTTATTTGCTGTTCAGTAAACATTTAATAATAATAATAATAATAATAATAATAATAATAAATAAAACAGTTGAATATATTTTTTCAGGATTCTTTTATGAAAGATCAGCATTTATCTGAAATAAAAACGTTTTGTAAAATAAAAAAAACAAACAAAACAAAACAAAAAAACAAAAAAAACACTAAACCATTCAAAAGCTTGGAGTCAGTATTTTTGGGAAAGAAATCATAGAAATTAATGTTTTTAAGCAAGGATGCTTTAAACTGATCAAAAGTGATGATAAAGACATTTATAATGTTACAAAAGATTTCTATTTCAGATAAATCCTGTTCTTTCTGTCTTGCCTTATCTTACTATCCAAAATCTTTTGACTGGTAGCGTAAACCTATTGATGGCTTTCTTTGTAGTCACTGAACAATAAATTGGCTTAAGAAAATGCATTTTGACATTTTAAAAAAATATAATATAATCTTACAAACTTCATAAGTGCAAATAGCATCTGGTGCTATTTACACTAAGTGAAAATAGCAGCATTTCCTTTGTACTAGGTAAGTGTAAATAATCACAGATACTATTGATGTCCTTGTTTAGTAAGGGGAGTGTGAAAACAGTATGAGCTGCCCAGTCAACTTGCCAAAGGAAGGAGGCCTATTAAATTCTTTATTTCCTTCAAAAAAGCCAAATTCAGCATACAACTTATTAATAAAACATACTATGTACAGACACGGAATAAAAACACGATGTGCAAAGTTTCATGTTAAGCATTTGCCCACAGAAAACCATTTCGAAATGCTTAACATGCAATTTAGCACATTGTGTTGATATTCTGGGCTCATCTGCTTGCCTGTATATACTGTAGTATGCATCATCTATAAAGTGTATATTAATTCTTTATTATCACTCTCTTGGTTCATTAGGACATGTTAAGTGTTTTTCACAATGTTTAGACATGGTTTGGCAAACTTTGAAATTTTGACTTTTTTTTTTTTTTTTTTTATCTAACATTTTGCTGTCATTGCATATCATGTATCAGTATTTTGCAACATACTGTTGCCAAATTAGAATATAATTCTGTTGGTTAAATAGTTTAGGGAAGCACATTCTTGGTTGTACCAAAAGCTTCTAGACGCTCATAAAATACAAATGAGTTCAGTGGTCTGCGGGTGAAGCCTTCAAGTGAACTAAAGTGCCATGTTCTGACACATGTACACAAATGTTAGAGGAAGTGTGGAGGATTGCAAAAAGTAACAGGAAGAGTGCTTGTATCAAACTCTTCTGCTTTAAACACATGCTGGCCAGCTGCAAATAGAAATCACACTTCCTACAGTTATTACAGCTTCATGATGTATTATGGTTTTTAATTTTTAGTTTAGGTGTATATATAATTGTAATTTGTTATGACTGTTGATAATTTTGTTGGTTTTTTATCCATTACAGCATACTGTTGCACCAAACTGTACACCAACAATCTACATCACAGACATAGCACTTTATCAGATATGTACTTTGAATTTGGTATTTAAGCAAACTTTAAAATTTTATTAGTCCCATGTACATGAATTCAGCATACTGCAGTACTCACTGCCAATGAAATATGCTTTAAATATCCCTTTGTGGCTATATATGGCCCTTTGTGGCTATACACTGGAGAATTTTCAAGGTTCATACCATATAGACTATGAAATATGTATCTATTCAAATGTTTGTTTTTTTTTTGAGGCTGTAATGACATTTTGCTGTACACTGTGTCATTGTTGTGTCAGTTTCGGTTTTGCGTGCCCCTAAATGTCATGCACAAAAAGCAAACTGTGGTGGGCTGTTTTACAGTATGTTGATTAAAACTCTTCCTTCCTGTGTCGTTTTTTTTTTTTTTATGTGTAAATATGTAAATTAATACCTGACTTGGGTAATTAAATCAGACAATCCAGCATAAATTGGAAATATGTACCAATTTTTGTCATTTGCAGGAGTTTTAAAATGTATTGCATGCTTTTAAAGTGTGTGATTGTGATTCACCTACAATGTAGGTACGAAAATGTATGTAACCTAAAATATTCCAGTATTTAAAAAATTATTATTAATACTGATTCATAGATAATTAATTAAATATATAAATACTTCCAGTTTCTGTTTATAAAAAAATTGTGTTGGACAACAGGGGGAGTAACTGAGGATAGAAAATATAATTTAATAAGACTAAAAAGTCATTGTAATAATACTAATACTAATATGTTTGTGTTTTTTCTCTTTTCAGTCCGCTGCTCTGTTAATTCCACCCGCGTCATTGACTCGACTGCCGTTACGTTTGCGTCAAAGTGAAGAGAGACTAGATCAGGAGCTGGAGAAAGTCTTCACACATCATGCATCAGTTCACCATTGTGGAGTATGTCTCTTAACACTTTTCAGCATTTTAAATGATTGTGAAGGATAATATCATGCAAAGTTACATATTCAAAGTGGCAAAACTGAAAACCTTCATGTAACTATATATATATTTTTTTTAAGCTATATGAGGTTCCTGATGGCCACAGGGCTCCTGTTCCACACCTGAGACCCAAGAGTGGATTTCAGATTGGGTCTTCCTGTGTAGCTTCCCACTCTTCTTCTTCCTCATCCACATCTTGTTCTCCACAGCGCCCTCTAGATCTCGAAACTGGTAGGTCTTTTTTTGCAAACTTTTGCTGACGCATCACCATTTTGGTAATATTCCTGTCAAAAACTCAACTATGTACAGTGCCTTGCAAAAGTATTCGTACCCCTTAATTTTTTTTCACTTTTTATGTTGCAGCCTTATGGTAAATTGCTTTAAATAATTTTTTTTCCACATCAATCTAAACTCAATACACCATAATGACAAAGCATTTTATTAAAAATAGAACACTGAAATAAGTACATTGCATAAGTATTCATACCCTTAACTTAATTACTTAATTGAAGCACCTTTACAGTCTTTTTGGGTATGATGCAACAAGTTTTGCACATCTGCATTATCTCCATATTTGGTGCATTGAGCATTCCTTCTACTCCGGCAAGTCCCTCAGGGTGTGGTTTTTGCTCTGATATGCATTTTCAGCTGTTTGACCTTTTATTGAGAGGTGTGTGCCTTTCCAAATCATACTTGTTCAAATGAATTTGCCACAGATTAACTCCACTCAAAGTGTAGTTTAATCTACAAGCAATATTAATGCTTCTGAGCTCAATTTAAAATGTGTCCCAGAAAAGGGTATGAATACTTATGCAACAGAATCATTTCAATCATTTTTTTTAATTTCTAATAAATTTGCACAGTTGTTACAAACTTGTTTTGTGATTTGTCATTATGGAGTATGGAGTGTATAATGATGTGGAAAAAAAGTAATTTAAAGCAGTTTAACATAAGGCAGCAATATAACAAAATGTGGAGGAAAAATGAAGGGGTATGAATACTTTCGCAAGACACTGTATTAGGTTGACCAGATGGCTATGTTTTCTGGACACAGTTTGGTTTTTGGTCCTGTCCTCGAAAATATCCTGTCCCCATTTTTTTCAACGCATTCACATTGCAAATATCCTGCAAAAAAATCCTGATCGTCATGCCCTGCTAGTTACTAGAGTAATCATAGTATTAAATAACAGGGCCTGAACAGAGTGTGGGACAATTTTAAAAAGTTTTTACAAGTTCTGCTCCCACAACACACTAATCTTATAGGGATAGTTCATCCGAAAAATCACCAAAAAACTTTTTATCATATCCGCCTTATTTTTCCCCTAAGAGCGGGATAAGCCATTTGTAAATTTTAGGGGTATGGCTTCCGGTCTCATCTACATCCAGCTTTTTTTAGCTATACAAAACAGCTTGTTTTGCTGCTTGATATTGCAAATTGGTGTGTCTTACCATATTACTTTAATATATTATCTTAATTATGAACATACTGGTTTGTAGTGCAAACAGTTTTACCATTTACTGCGTTGGTACCATTTACTATGTTGATGTTCTTCTCATTATTTCCCTAAAGCGGTTAATGAATCAGAAGCCTCACTTATAGGCTTTCTTCCACATTGAAGAATAAGGTGGATTTTGAAGAATATGGATTATTAAACCACTGAATTCCATAGTATTTTTTCCATACTATGGAAGTCAATGGCTACCAGCAACTGTTTGGTTATCAACATTCTTCAGAATATCTTCTTTTGTGTTCAACAGAAGAAAGAAACTCAGAAACTCATACAGCTAGGAAATATCCTGAGTTTCCATTTCATTAATCTGGCCACCTTACTATGTATCTTTGTTTAATTTGGACTGACTATGATACTTCTCTGTCCTCAGTTGAAGAGGTCAGCTCGTGTATCCTGATGCTGTCCTCATCCCCACGGCCCAATAATAGCTACTGCTTTCAGAGAGATCCACCAGAGGGTTGTGAGAGAGTCCGAGTGTGTGAAGAGAACGTGTAAGTAGGCATGCAATGCTAGGGTGTTGCTACAGAGCATGTGGTTGCTGTTGATGTTCTAAATGTGGTTAACCCATTCCTTTAATTCAGCCTTCCATGTTTGGACCAAGTGTACGTGTCCTCCTGCCCCGACCCTGACAAAGTGAACTTCACCACACACACGGGCTCAGCCTTCTGCCCTGTCAATCTCCCAAAGCCCCTCCTACCTCCAGTGGACTTCCTGATATGCAGCCTCTCAGTTTCTCCAGGGTCCTGCTGGGTTGGACAGTGAGGAGTTAATAAGTAAAGAAAAACCACAAACCGTCTTACTCTATTTGAGAGATATAGAAAATGACTGTCTTTAAAACACTTTGCTTTTTATTGTTGAATATGCTTCAGCATCTGACCTTACTACTGAACATTACATTTTTCACTGTTGAACAGTGGAAAATGTAAACGTTTATTTTCTAATTTAAAAAGTAATTGAAATAAGAGAATACCAGATTTCTTTGTGAAAATATCCTGTTGGAATAGTGGATTTGATAGATGGGCAGTTTTATAAGGAAAACGCTGTCCTTATACACAATGAATATTGAATAGGGCAGATTTTTTTTAATGTATAGAATAGAATAGTACTATTAAGGCAATGCCAATATTTTAAATCAGTATTTTACCACCCACTTAAGTGTTTTGCTGAAAAACTAAGTTGGCAAATTGATTCTTTAATATTCATATATTCATACTTTAGATTTATTTTGTTCTATGTGGGTGGTTATATATATATAGTCATAGAACATTTCATTTCAGTACATTCATATTATTTGATTTTAGGTAATTGTCACAGTTATGCTCTAATGGTACTTTTACATTCAATATATATATATATATATATATATATATATATATATATATATATATATATATATATATATATACTTTTTTTTCCAAAAGTAGAGTGTTTTTGTCTAATTAATGTTTACAATGGTATACCTTGAACATAAGAATGTTATTTTTGTATTTTTGTACTGATGAATCTGTACTTGAATGTGCAATTAGTTAGGCGCTCTGTACTGTTTGCACATATATTTTTTGCTAAACATAAGCTATAGAATGTCAATTTTTACACATTATCTGACTTCAAAGTATTTCTTTATTCAAAACGCTCATTGCGCACATGATGTTTGTTGTTATTTTAAGCTTTGGTTGAAATGCTTTGTTTAGATGAGTCAGTTTGAACTCTTTGCCTTCCCATTGGAAAGTGCTTGGAAAACTACATGCAAATTGATGATACATCAATCTTGTTTTTTTTATTCTTTTCTTTCTGTAGATCAGCATGTGTGCAGAATGTTTTGGCACTGATAAAAGAGAAATGAGCAACAATAGTGATTGAATGCCTGTTCTGTCAAATGGATATTTTGAAAAATAACAAACTGTTATTTTTACTGGCAAGACTGTCAAAAGAAAAGAAAATTAAGTGCTGATTGCATGTGGTCAGGTGAATAATGTGAACTATGTGCAGTAAATGGAAAAAGTTTATTTTTATATGGAAAAAAAATCATTCTGTTACTTTACATGATTCAATTTCCTGTCTCCTGTTCCTGTGTACACTACCAGTCAAAAGTTTTTGAACAGTAAGATGTTTAATGTTTTTTAAAGATGTTCTTGCTCACAAAGCCTGCATTTATTTGCAGTAAAAAAAAATCATATTTTTACTCCTTAAATTAACTGTTTTCTATTTGAATATATTTAAGAATGTAATTTATTCCTGTGCTTTCAAAGCTGAAATTTTACCATCATTACTCCAGTCACATAATCCTTCAGAAATCATTCTAATATTCTGGTTTGCTGCTCAAAAAATTATTATTATTATTATTATCATTATTATTTTGTTGAAAACAGATGAATAGAAAGTTCAAAAGAACAGCATTTATCTGAAACGGAAATGTTTTGTGACATGAATGTCCTTATCATCACTTCTGATCAATTTAAAGCATTCTTGCTAAATAGAAGTATTAACTTTTATATTTTCTTTCCCAAAAATACTAACTCTATACTAATGTTACAAAAGCTTATTTCAAATAAATGCTAATTTTTGAATCTTTCTATTCATCAAAGAATCCTGAAAAAACTGTACTCAACTATTTTAAAAGTTAATAATAATAAACGTTTCTTAAACAGCAAATCAGCATATTAGAATGATTTCTGAACGATCACGTGACACTGAAGACTGCAGTAATGATACTGAAAATGTAACTTTGATCACTGGAATAAATTTTAAAATATATTTAAATAGAAAACAGCTGTTTTTAATAGTAAAATATTTCTAAATTTGGTTAGGGCTTGGGAGCCAGACGAGACTAATTTAAAAAAAAAAAAAAAAAAAAAAAAGAGAGAGATTAAAAATCTTACCTTTTTTAAAAAAAACTTTTGACTGGTAGTCTACCTTATTGAATTTTCACTTACTTTTATTAAATGTTTTATGAAGTATTTTCTAAAAATATCATTTCAGATAAAAGATGGTTCAGGTAAACTAAACATCTCCCAGAGCTTTTTGCTAATGTAGTTTTATATACTGGCAGTTCACCAACATGTATGGTTTATTGTGTTATGGCCACGACAAGGACGAATATTTCCAGAATGAGTCTCGATGGAGGAATGTTTTAACCCGCGGGCGACCTCTGTCGCTAGAACGGAGCAACAGCATCAGCCCTCCCGCGACGCGTTTCTATCAGGCATCCCTCCACACTCCTCTCCAGAAACACAGAACAGAGCGTACGAACAACATCAGATCGCTTATTAATCCTTCTTTGTAGATATATTTTGGGAGTTTAAGATGCTGAGTACTGTACTGAAACAAGTGAGAAGCCACCCGGCGGTAAGTATTTTTGATTTGTTACTGCTGATGCTCCTGTCTGTTAATATTGATGATTCATTCATTCATTCTCAAATTAAGCCTCAGAATAATTTCAGGCGTTGGCTGTGTCCTTAATACATTCTCGTCCACTGCTCTAAGATTACATTTAATATAAATATGTTTGATTTACAAGGCAGACACTATACTGAATGACCGAATTGGGGAGTAAAATGGATTTCATGTTATTTAATTCACATATTCTGGTCATCCTGTGATATAAGGCGGATATTGGCGTAGCTGTGATGATTTTCACTCTATACATTGTGTACGTGAATTCACCATGTAACCACAATGGCTGAGCACGTATGCCGGCTGTAGGTCGTGTTATCTGTCATAAATGGCTGTGTTGCAGTGTAGTGTTCAGCAGCTGTCAAGGACACTGAGGTGAAATCAGTTGTGCCCCTTTTTAGCCATTTAACATAACAGCCTTCTGTTTAGACTTTAAAGATTTAAGCCTTAAATAACAGTATAAAACATATATAAATCATAGTAGGTTATGCGAAGGAATTCGTACATTTACGTATTTGAAACATTGAAAAATCTTTACACATTTTGTTATACAGTAGCTAATATCAAACAGCAGTGCGGGATTTGTAATATAAATATCAAAGACATTAGGTTTCGGCTCGTTAATGATCGGAATCAATATATAAACCGTTGTGGCAGTGTCTCAAAAACTAGTTCGCTCCCTATATAGACAGCATTAAAGGGGTCATTCTAGGGAACCTACCATTTCTGGTTTAATAAAGTGATTTTTGACATATTTAAACCCTCACGCACACACATTCCTTTAAACAAATGCTATTTCGCAGTGTCCTGTTTTAATCTAAATTATGAAACAGCAATTATGAAATAGCAGCGATTTACAATTTAATTTGATATCAAGAGCTTAGAAAGAGAACATGATTATATTATCTTACTCAATACTATTAAACACGTGTGATGATAACAGGTTTGACACCTAAAATATATTATAGTCTTTTTTATCATTGTTTAGCCATTTATTTATAATTCTTTTTCTCTTTGTAGTTGATTCCTCTCTTTATCTTCATCGGTGGTGGAGCGACCATGTCTATGCTTTACCTGGGCCGTATCGCACTAAAGAACCCCGACTGCTCGTGAGTAACCTTTGAGTACCTCATCAGCCAAAAAATCTTTTGGCTCCAATATAATTCAGAGTACATGACTGAATTCAATCTGTCAACAGATGGGATCGCAAGAACAACCCAGAGCCTTGGAACAAACTGGGGCCAAATGAGCAGTACAAGGTAAAAGCAACATTTTGACTTTTTAGCCATGTGTTTTTTGTATTTTGCGAAGCTAATATAGCCTGTTAAGTCTAATAATAACCTTAAAAAAGTTCAATTTGGCACATTTTGTTTGTGTTATATGTAATAATATAATTCAACCCATTTCCCATAACCCTATTCCCACAGCTCTTCACGGTCAATATGGACTACTCTAAATTAAAGAAGGACAGGCCAGACTTCTGAGCAGAGCCCAGTGAATCAGATGGGTGTGTTAAACGCTGCACTTCCTGCCCTGAAACGCGTCTAACACGTCATCGGATACCAGATCTTATCTGTGAATGTGAATCCCCATTTTAAATTATTAAAGATACTGAAAGGGAGCACGTACACAAGCTGTATGATCTGAATGTCTTTCTTTAATCAGAAACAATATTTTGTACAGATAATAAATATTGACACCTCACTTAAATGCATCACTAAACCTGTATCAATATCATCTGTGATGATATTCCTGTTTCCAAAATAAACAAGACAGACAGCAATAATATAAGTGTTTTGTGTGTGTGAAACGTCCAGTTCTGCAGTGTTTTTACTGTTAAAAAATTATATATATATATATATATATATATATATACAGTTACACCAAATTTATTCAGACACCTTTTTTCACATTATTCGGTTTTAGGACAAATTTAATGAAAGGTTTTGATCCACTTTAAATGTTGACTGCTGTAGTTTAGAAAATAAAAAAAAAAAAAAAAAAAAAAACCTCAGGGTTAAACTGTGTCAGAACAATTTCACCTTGATAATGTCAGATAACTTTGATAGAAAGGTATGTAACCTGTTAGTATGACCGTATTTACACAATTTTCAATACTTTGTTAACCAATTACTAAGCAATGCGTAATTATTTTCAGTCTTTGGTGTAAAAAGGTCACATTAGCAATTAAAGAAAAAACGCTGCGTCTGTCAGACCTGTGTCTGAATAATTTTTGGTTTTAAATTTTTAGAAATTTTCCCCTCTGTATGAAGAGTTTTTGGGTATATGTCAGTTTATTTTGCTATCCTCACTTACTAGTTAAAAAAAAAAAAAAAAAAATATATATATATATATATATATATATATATAATTATTATTATTATTATTATTATTATTATTATCTCCCATATATTTCCATAGGGGATTAAAAAATATATATATTTAATTTATTTATTTAGAAAGACAAACAGACAGATAGACAAGCATTACAATAGATGGCGCCATTTAGTTACAAATGACTGTGGTAATTCGTTCAGCCGAAAAGACAATTGACTCACCTCCATGTTGACTCATGTTGAGTTTTTTTTTTTTTAAATAAGAAGAACATACATTAGTAGGTAAGACGTATCTTGAGTTCAGTTTTATCAAATCCTATATGCTTCTTAAAAACAATGTCAAGAGCTCTTAAATTTAGCAAAGGAAAAACAAAAATCGCGACACGTCCTTTTGCCATTAATAATCTTAAAAATGCGATGATCAGTTAATCAAATGTGCTGTTATAGACTTACGAGTTCAGAGAAAAGCAGTTCGCAATCTTCTGCTGAATTATGACGGTTTTTACTTTGTTTATACTGCAGTATGTTGTAAAAAAATGTAAAAGTGAGTATTCCATTTCTTTGAATAAACAGATAAAACAGCATTTCAAAATAAGAGTCAGAGTGTATCTTGTTTATAACTGTAATTACAAGCCATTTGTTTTCTGGTAATTATTGATATTTTGGATAAACAGTAAGCTGTACTTAATTCGCGGTATACTCTTGTTAGTCAGAAACAATATTATAACCTAATATTTATTTATTTAAAAAAAATACCTATTGGAAAAATACTTCCGGAACCAAGTGCGCATGCGCTCGTGTAGAAGTCTGAGAACGGAGACTTATTGTATAATATATAATGATTTAACAAAGACTTTAGTTAAACATATATCCACGGTAACGACAGCATGTTGAAAATGTAATAGTACGTTACATCTTCCATCTGCAAAGACAATGAACAGAATACAAACAAATGTGAACTCTAGTAAGATTGCGTTGTGAATTATGTGAATACGCCGTAGCAACGCGCTTTACGTAATTCAATTAATCACAGTATCTAAATGAAGAAGAATTCAGTAAGTAAGTAATTCAACATATGGAGTTATTATCAATAGAAGGCCATAATTATAAGAGCTCAGTTTTTATATTGTAGGATTTATATGGTGTCATGACTGGTTGCTCAAGACTGACACCAACAGACTGTTTTAACAAACGTTTATAATTGTAATTATTAAAACCATTAAAGATATTTTTTAAAAGGGTTGAATATTTAGTATATTTAATTAATATACAATTATATAATTAAAATAATTCAGTATGTATATACGATTCAAGAGGCTTTATTGACAGTAAAACAAACATACAATTATATAAATGCATAAATATTTCACTTTTAAATAAATTTAAAAGTGTACATACATTTTTGTGTGTATACATACATACATACATACATACATATAATAGTACGTTATTTAATTATATTTTTATTTTACATTTAGTCAGACTTTCGTTGTTAATAAAATGTTACATATTTTGTTTTCTTTCCTTTGTTTCCTTTAAAATGACCTAATTCCATTTTGACAAGAATCAAAATTTGATTAATGCAGATTAACTAAATTAAAAGCATTTAATTTTTAATAAATATTTCAATTAATTGAAACCAAAACCTTACCATAATAGTCATTCTATTATATATATATATATATATATATATATATATAGCTTTTAGCTGGTTTTGCATCTGAACTCTTCATATACTGTGTGTCTGTCCAACTTACCTGCCAGTCTGCTGCTGTCCAGAATCAAGTGGTTTGTCTTCGTCTGGCATCTCAGCTGAGACCTGTTCACTATGGGTGACCCTTCCAGTAGTTGTGAAGTACTAGTGGCGTAGCTCTCAGCATCACTGATGCACACAAGCCCTCACAGCACGTCAAGCTGCAAACCATGTGAGGGACCCTAACCTACCCTAACCCAACTGTTTAAAACCAACCGCATATCAACTGACTGCTCATAGCTAACAACTACGCATAACGCATAACTAACAACCTCGTAGCAATGCAGAAAAACCAACAGAAGAGTCCAGAAACCACGCAGAAAACCTTGGAAAAACCATGTCAACGCACAGCAGACCGTTCAAAACATCGCGACAACCACATAGCAAAGCGCTAAAAACCAGAACAAACCAGGAACCGCATCAATACGTCAACAATCACCAAAAACACCCAAACAACCTCAAGGCAATGTGCTAAAAATGTACTCTGCTCAATGGAAACTTACACTACAAATTTTAAATTTACTTTGTAACTATATACAGTATTTACATACTTCAGGCTCCATGTGACACTGTGATGACTCAGTGTCTGGGCTTCTTTCTTCTGGGCTCCTCAGGCAGGGGCTCTTCACTGATGTCCACGTGAATTCGAGGAGCGAAGCTTCTGTTGTTGGTGGAGAAGCTTTCAGAGATCAGGATGCGTCCATCGGGCTGCTCTGTCTCCACCAGAGAGGGGCAGTTGAATGTCTCCCACAGACGCTGCTTGATCTCCAGTCCCAGCTCAAGGCTGTAGGGACGGCGTTGACCGCAGCACGTCTTCATCACGGGCTCAGCCACAGAGTGGTAAATGTCCTGGTAGCCCTTGATGCTGCAGCCATGAATGGAGACAGACTCATCCTGCCGACACAAAGGTGCCACTGAAGAGACTGAGGCTGCTGGACAGACTTCAGGAAGGACGGCAGCATTCTTTAAGTAGCGCTCTTCCAGACCACAGCTGTAAGAGTGGTCCAACCTGATGACGGCCACCAGCTGTGAAAGCTTACATTGGTCTCGAATGAAAGAGACGCCCTCCACTAAGAATCCCCTCAGGTGTGTGGGAAGAGCCCTGGATCTTCTGGGGCGACGCTGCTCCATGCTAATGAATCAACAAAACCTTCACAAACTCAACAAATAACCAAAACTCACCAAATTGTAGAGTTGTGCAGAGTTTGTAGGATGTGTGATCAGAATCAAGGCTTCAGAAACAGTTGTGTTGATGTTCAAATATCTACTCAAGCTGCTGTATTGATGTAGAATGTTGAGATGCGTTTGAATGTAAACACTTGATGTCATCAATAAGTCAATTAGAGCAGCATGAGCTGTATGTTACATGTAATATATGCTTTTCTATTACCATTATCATCCTCAGTTACAGTTAAATATCTTTCTCATCTGTGTATGTATAATGTGGTGTCTGTTAAGGCCAGAATCACTATCACTATAGAACTGCTCTATGTTAGTGGTTCATGAGTGAATCTGTGTGTTGAATGAATGAATCTTTTAAGTGAATGAATCATTCTTGCACTGAATCATGTCTTTAGTTCAGTTTGGTTCCTTTTGAACATTGAAAACAAAAAATTGTCTACAAATATTGTAGACAATGTCAACTAGTTCTTTGATCTCACGTGACCTAATGTAAAAGCCTGCAATAACGCGGTTTGACCGGTGTGGCGCTGTAGCGCAAGACTGTAATTTAGCCCTCCCCGATAAAATCCAATAGAAGAAGAAGGCGCTCCTGTGTAAACACAGGCGAACCGAGAACTCCTGAACGGGGTTTAGATGAATGTGTATATGCTGCATGCTTTCCTCTCAATAACGAAATAAACACAACAAAATATGACAGCGGTGCGACAACAGCAGTTAAGAAAGCATCTAACAGCGATGCGGATGTTTACAGGAGCTCTGCAGGTTAGTAACGTTACTGCAGTCACGTCAGTTTTATGTAGTGCCTTATACAATAGATGGTCTTAAATCGAGCAGCTTTACAGTATTAAACATGAAAAAACACTTAAAGTGTCGTTTCAGTTATATATTAGTATTATTATTATCTCCCATATATTAAAAACATTTATTTATTTATTTAGAAAGACAAACAGACAGATAGACAAGCCTTACAATAGATGGCGCCATTTAGATACAAATGACTGTGGTAATTCGTTCAGCCAAAAAGACAATTGACTCACCTCCATGGTGACTCAAACCTGTATGAGTTTCTTTAAAATAAGAAGAACATACATTAGTAGGTAAGACATATCTTGAGTTCAGTTTTATCAAATCCTATATGCTTCTTAAAAACAATGTCAAGAGCTCTTAAATTTAGCAAAGGAAAAATAAGAATAACCTAATATTTATTTATTTAAAACTTTTTAAAAAATACCTATTGGAAAAATACTTCCGGAACCAAGTGCGCATGCGCTCGTTTAGAAGTCTGAGAACGGAGACTTATTGTATAATATATAATGATTTAAGGAAGACATAAACATATATTCACAGTAACGACAGCATGTTGAAAATGTAATAGTACGTTACATCTTACATCTGCAAAGGCAATGAACAGAATACAAACAAATGTGAACTCTAGTAAGATTGCGCTGTGAATTATGTGAATACGCCGTAGCAACGCGCTTTACGTAATTCAATTAGTCTTAAATTAATCACAGTATTTAAATGAAGAAGAATTCAGTAAGTAATTTAACATATGTGACCCTGGACCACAAAACCAGTCTTAAGTCGCTGGGGTATATTTGTAGCAATAGCCAAAAATACATTGTATGGGTAAATATTATTGATTTTTCTTTTATGGCAAAAATCATTAGGAAATTAAGTAAAGATCATGTTCCATGAAGATATTTGGTAAAAATTCTACTGTAAATATATGAAAACTTAATTTTTGATTAGTAATATACATTGTTAAGAACTTTATCTGGACAACTTTAAAGGTGATTTTCTCAATATTTAGATTTTTTTGCACCCTCAGATTCCAGGTTTTCAAATAGTTGTATCTCGAACAAATATTACCCTATCCTAACAAACCATACATCAATGGAAGGCTTGTTTATTCAGCTTCCAGATGCTGTATAAATCTCAATTTTGAAAAATGGACCCTTATGACTGGTTTTGTGATCCAAGGTCACATATGGAGTTATTATCAATAGAAGGCCATAATTATAAGAGCTCAGTTTTTTTATTGTAGGATTTATATGGTGTCATGACTGGTTGCTCAAGACTGACACCAACAGACTGTTTAAACAAACGTTTATAATTGTAATTATTAAAACCATTAAAGATATTTTTTAAAAGGGTTGACTATTTAGTATATTTAATTAATATACAAATTATATAATTAAAATAATTCAGTATGTATATACGATTCAAGTGGCTTTATTGACATAGTAAAACAAACATACAATTATATAAATGCATAAATATTTCACTTTTAAATAAATTTAAAAGTGTACATACATTTTTGTGTGTATACATACATACATACATACATACATATAATAGTACGTTATTTAATTATATTTTTATTTTACATTTAGTGAGACTTTCATTGTTAATAAAATGTTACATATTTTGTTTTCTTTCCTTTGTTTCCTTTAAAATGACCTAATTCCATTTTGACAAGAATCAAAATTTGATTAATGCAGATTAACTAAATTAAAAGCATTTAATTTTTAATAAATATTTCAATTAATTGAAACCAAAACCTTACCATAATAGTCATTCTATTATATATATATATATATATATATATATATATATATATATATATAGCTTTTAGCTGGTTTTGCATCTGAACTCTTCATATACTGTGTGTCTGTCCAACTTACCCGCCAGTCTGCTGCTGTCCAGAATCAAGTGGTTTGTCTTCGTCTGGCATCTCAGCTGAGACCTGTTCACTATGGGTGACCCTTCCAGTAGTTGTGAAGTACTAGTGGCGTAGCTCTCAGCATCACTGATGCACACAAGCCCTCACAGCACGTCAAGCTGCAAACCATGTGAGGGACCCTAACCTACCCTAACCCAACTGTTTAAAACCAACCGCATATCAACTGACTGCTCATAGCTAACAACTACGCATAACGCATAACTAACAACCTCGTAGCAATGCAGAAAAACCAACAGAAGAGTCCAGAAACCACGCAGAAAACCTTGGAAAAACCATGTCAACGCACAGCAGACCGTTCAAAACATCGCGACAACCACATAGCAAAGCGCTAAAAACCAGAACAAACCAGGAACCGCATCAATACGTCAACAATCACCAAAAACACCCAAACAACCTCAAGGCAATGTGCTAAAAATGTACTCTGCTCAACGGAAACTTACACTACAAATTTTAAATTTACTTTGTAACTATATACAGTATTTACATACTTCAGGCTCCATGTGACACTGTGATGACTCAGTGTCTGGGCTTCTTTCTTCTGGGCTCCTCAGGCAGGGGCTCTTCACTGATGTCCATGTGAATTCGAGGAGCGAAGCTTCTGTTGTTGGTGGAGAAGCTTTCAGAGATCAGGATGCGTCCATCGGGCTGCTCTGTCTCCACCAGAGAGGGGCAGTTGAATGTCTCCCACAGACGCTGCTTGATCTCCAGTCCCAGCTCAAGGCTGTAGGGACGGCGTTGACCGCAGCACGTCTTCATCACGGGCTCAGCCACAGAGTGGTAAATGTCCTGGTAGCCCTTGATGCTGCAGCCATGAATGGAGACAGACTCATCCTGCTGACACAAAGGTGCCACTGAAGAGACTGATGCTGCTGGACAGACTTCAGGAAGGACGGCAGCATTCTTTAAGTAGCGCTCTTCCAGACCACAGCTGTAAGAGTGGTCCAACCTGATGACGGCCACCAGCTGTGAAAGCTTACATTGGTCTCGAATGAAAGAGACGCCCTCCACTAAGAATCCCCTCAGGTGTGTGGGAAGAGCCCTGGATCTTCTGGGGCGACGCTGCTCCATGCTAATGAATCAACAAAACCTTCACAAACCCAACAAATAACTGAAACTCACCAAATTGTAGAGTTGTGCAGAGTTTGTAGGATGTGTGATCAGAATCAAGGCTTCAGAAACAGCTGTGTTGATGTTCAAATATCTACTCAAGCTGCTGTATTGATGTAGAATGTTGAGATGCGTTTGAATGTAAACACTTGATGTCATCAATAAGTCAATTAGAGCAGCATGAGCTGTATGTTACATGTAATATATGTTTTTCTATTACTGTTATCATCCTCAGTTACAGTTAAATATATATCTTTCTCATCTGTGTATGTATAATGTGGTGTCTGTTAAGGCCAGAATCACTATTCACAACTGCTCTATGTTAGTGTTTCATGAGCTGAATGAATCTTTTAACTGAATGAATCATTCTTGCACTGAATCATGTCTTTAGTTCAGTTTAGTTCCTTTTGAACATTGACAACAAAAAATTGTCTACAAATATTGTAGACAATGTCAACTAGTTATTTGATCACATGTGACCTAATGTAAAAGCCTGCAATAACGCGGTTTGACCGGTGTGGCGCTGTAGCGCAAGACTGTAATTTAGCCCTCCCCGATGAAATCCAATAGAAAAAGGCGGCGCTCATGTGTAAACACACACGAACCGAGAACTCCTGAACGGGGTTTAGATGAATGTGTATATGCTGCATGCTTTCCTCTCAATAACGAAATAAACACAACAAAATATGACAGCGGTGCGACAACAGCAGTTAAGAAAGCATCTAACAGCGATGTGAATGTTTACAGGAGCTCTGCAGGTTGGTAACGTTACTGCAGTCACGTCACTTTTATGTAGTGCTTTATACAATAGATGGTCTTAAATCGAGCGGCTTTACAGTATTAAGCATGAAAAAACACTTAAAGTGTCGTTTTCAGTTAGAACTTGATTTTTTGAATATTTTATTTTTGCTTTTGAACTATAACATAAACAAGAATTGCAAAACATATAAAAAATAAATGCATAAAAAAAAGAATAATACAGGATATCATAGTTATTACAGTGCAAAACCTTACTCAAAAAGAGAGTCCTTCCGGTCTATTAAAGTTGCCAAATTTTATGAAATACTTTACTTTTATTTCTTAACCAGTATGTTAATTTTTCCAGGGGTACACAGTTATTAACCTCATATAACCATAGACTTATGGGAATAACAGTATCTGATTTCCACTTCATTGCAATGCATTTCTTAGCAATTATTAATAATATTTCTGTAAGTCTTGTGGCATGATCTTGCGTAATATTGGAGTTGGTGTAATTACCCAATAAACATACCTCTGGGTCTACTGGAAAAGTTACATACTTTTTGCCAAACTTCCTGAACTAGAGAGCATATACATGTGGAGTGTAAAAAAGTTACTTCCTCTACACCACATCTAAAGCATTTTTTTAATTAAACATGAAGTTTTGATGGTGTGATATACAGTTGATGAAGGAAGTTAAATTGAATCATTCTATATCTAGAATTCAAGTATGATGTAACACCATCCTTACACAGTTCACCCTATGTTTCTCCTTCAATGCTAATGTCTAAATCATGTTCCCATCTCACTTTTGATTTGTCTAATTCAGGTAATGGTTTATTTATCATAAGAGAATTATGTACTCTAGAGATTATTTTGTATAATGGTCGACTCGAGTAGACAAATTGCTCCAGTTGTGTTAAACTAGGTAGTTTCTGTTGGGTTTTAACTCTTAGAAAGTCTTGCAATTGCAAGTACCTAAAAAACTTGTTATTGTCTAAATTGTATTTGGATTTAAGCTGTTCAAAAGACATTAGTATTTTAATCTTCAAAACACTGTTCCAGACAAGATATTCCTTTGTCAGCTCATATTTTAAAATATTTATCCTGAAAACATTTTGGGAGCAATCTATTGTTGAATAATGGTGTCTTGGGGAGAGAGTCCCTTTCTGTCCCAATGTCTGTTGCAACCTTGTCCACAAACAGACTGTATGAGTAATCATTGAACTTCTGTTTTGTTTTGTTTTGTTTTGTTTTATAAATCAATTTCATCCCATTTATATAAAATATCTGTGGGGTCATTCTCTTTTAGTTCACATAATTCTATTTTAAGCCATGAGGGGATGAACTCACTCCCAAATATCTGGGCCAGATATCTGGAGTGTGTCGCCCACCAGTACATTTTGAAGTTTGGCAACTTTAATTCCCCTTGATTATACCCTAAAGTCAGTTTTTTAAGACTTAATCTGGGTGTTTTACCACACCATATAAAACGCCTGATCAAACCATTAAGAGAAAAAAAGAAAGTTAGTGGAATATGAATTGGTAGAGACTGAAAAATATATAAGAATTTAGGTAAAATATTCATCCTAATGACATTAATCCTCCCCAGGCAGGTCCATCCAACAGGACAGGTCACTCCCCACTTTGTCCAGGACATTAAGTAAGTTAAGCTTATAAAGATTTGTATAAGCTCTTATTAAAGAGTCCCTGTCTACGTAAATGCCATGGTATTTAATGCCAGCAGGTGAAAATTTAAAAGGAAGTTTGCCACTGACCGTTTCATATTCGCATTTGAACTTCTTTTTTTTTTTTTTGTTATAAAGCAGCTGTCCAGTGTGCTAGCTAATGATAACATCTTTTTATTAGTGAATGCAGAAAACTCTTAATGTTATTATTACATTAAAGTAATAGTTTGGTTTAAAGCTTTATTTACTTAAGATTAGCTAATTCTGGTTTGATTTTTATAACCTTCTAAAGTATTTTAAGAGAGAGTATGTTGTGAATAAAATATTTTATCCAAAAATAAAACTTCTTATAATTGTATTGACATAATATAAATTTCAAAAGCTTAAGCGATTACCTTAGTTTATATATTTGTTAGAATATGTAACTCAGCATTTTAACTAATTGCAAAAGCTGAATAATCAATCAAAGCCGACTGATTAATCAGTGTAACAATCAGCAATTAGTCGATTAATCCTTCTAATAATCGTTAGATTAATTGATTATCAAAATAATCATTTGTTGGAGCCTTAACCTCTTTAATGGCTTGCCTCCACAGACTGACTATAGCATAAGCCGGTAGCATTTAAGTGCAGCCCGTGAAGGAGCATTTCATTGGTTGTGAATCTACTGAATGAATGTGTGTTTGTAAATGAATATACATGTGCACATACATATTGTTGGTCTCATTTTTTTTTTCTAGCTTGCTAAGTATCCAGTAATGTAGAAAAAACACATATCTGCTCTTATTATGTCATTAATTCTGTTTTTATGTAATTAATTCTGTAATTACAGACACCAAGGATGGAAAGAAAATTGAGGGTGTGAACAATCTGAAGAAACTTGAAGTTGTTTATAAAACAAACATGGAGGGCCTGAAAAAAAGCAAAGACACATATAAGATCTATATAGTGATTTTCAATCATTAATACCAAGTGACTGCTCACTTAGCTTAGAATTTTCTCTCATAAAATAAATAAATAAATAATATTAATTTAGTTTAAGGTGTGCATGGTGTGTAGTTTGTGGTGTTTTTCATTGTTTTCATGTTGTTTCTATGTTTTTTAATAGTTTGTGTTGGTCCTAATGGGGATCACAACCACCACGCTCTTCCTGTGGGCTTCTGAAGACAGTAGAAAAGAATGAGGAGGATCTCACTGGAGGATCTGTTAGAGACTGAGGTGAGGAGTGATTTCACAGAACCTTTCAAATAGCAATTTTCCTAATTGTTGTAGTGATCAACTATTATTATTGTAGCAAACATCACTTGAATTAAAAATATTAGAAACACTAAAGGAAAAAGCAAGAGAAACTAGCTAAAGCAGATATGGTGAGAAAGATAGCTGTCTTATGGCCCAAGACAGAGGGATCGTATTCAGAATCCCCGGAACTCGCATAGGACAAGCAGTTTTGAAAAATGTAGCGTTTTATGTTTGCTTACAATTTTAATGTCTGTTTATTTGCAGATGAATACATATTTAATGTATGCATCCGCTAATTTTAATGAACATTTACATATATTCAGTTAGTAGAGGTTTTTATCCAGAGCAACAAAATACTCATGGACAAATTATTTAGTTTACACACTGCAACTGCAATTCCATATTATGCTATTGAAAATGCTTTATAGAATAGTTCTTTTTATGACTATATTGTTTTATTTTTGCTTTAAATGAAAATATATAATGTTGTAATTTACCTCGTAGTTTGTTGGTTTGGTTTATGGTTTATGTACACAGGCAGACAGTCTGTAGCCTTACAACAGATGGCGCTATTTATTTACAAATGACTGTGGTCAAAGACACAATTTGCTCACCCCCATGTTGATCCAAACCTGTATAGCTTTACATTTCTTTCTTTAAATTGAGAAGAACATATTAGTAGGTTATTTGTAGGTTGAAATCTTTTTGATTATGTCTGGGGGTCATTCAGAGTGTAGTAAATGATTATTTATGAAGATAGATCTGTGCATATACAGGTTGACTTAAAAAAATCTTCCACTACCTCCAAGTACCTATGACCATGAGATATTATAGGCATTCTTAAAATATCTGCAGCCACGTGCCAGATCAGCCTGTCAGAGAGGGTATCTTGTGGCCCCATGTTTTGGAATGCTTCAATAACCCAGCGACCATATACAGCATATACAGTAATACCACTTACTTTTGGAAGGGGGCGATATTTTGCAAGCTTACTGTCATTGTTGCAAATGAAAATACATAAATATTCAAATTTAAAGCTGTGTAACCCCTTATAATAATACAATGTTAATGTTCAGTGTTTAAATATAAAGTAACAAAGCAAAAAATGTATATCTGTAATAATATAGTTATTTCAGAGAGGCTTTTATAATTTGATGGATTAAAAAAAGTTAAAAAGGTCTCTTGAGTAAAATGCAATGTCAAGACATATTTTTCCTTCTATGCAGCATTTTGGTTTCCATCAAAATTAGCTTACATGTAAACTATCAAACTAGAGGAATGACTAATGTTTACAATACAAAGTTGCATTTTGCTTCCGAACCCTGAGGTGTATTGTTACATGCGTCTCTAACATGGGGGAGATTGCTTGAAAGAGTCTGGCGGTGTAAACTTACTCTATTAAGTTTCTCTCCATTGTTAAAAACATAAAGAGGACATAAAAGAGCTCCCCAAACATTCTTCTCTTTGAGCTGAGCAATGTCCTGATCTTTCCTGTTAGAAGCTGCGAACATGACAGAAATGGGTCTTAATCTCGGCCATGAAAACAGACGTGACACTCTCATAACAGATCTATTACCCAAGAGTCTCTGTAGAGTAGGTTTATAAGTGGGTGTGGGAACTTTGAGGTTTCTGTGAGGTTTGAAAGTGTTTCCACTAGGTGATGACAGGAAACAGTCATTCAGGCTCTCAATATTGTCTGTGATTAGATGAACAAATAGTTCTAAAAGCTACTAGCAATAAGAAGTTCACTAAAGCTATATAACTTTGAGTCACAATGTTTTGCCACAGGTTTCATAGTCTTTATTGTCTGCTAGTTGACCTGGGTGATATTTTTCAATATTAGATTCTCATAGGCGGTCTGGCTTGTTTAGATAAAGAGCCAGTTTTCATCAGATTTCAGCACGGCCCCATTCTGCTCCTGTTGGGAGCTGGTCAATGAGGTGATGATAAAAATGTGAAACCAATATTGGCCGGGAAGGCTGGGATTATGTCCTGAGCTCTTTACTGAAGGAAAAACATGGTCAGGAATGATATGTTTGTGTAGAGAGTTCATTGCAGATGGTGTAATCTTTCAATAGCAAATAATTTGTCGCAAATGTTGACCTTCAAGTTGCACTAAGTATGAGGTAATGTGTTGAAAGGATATTTCCCAAAAGGATGGTCCTAAAAATTAATACTAACTAGCTGGATATGCATGACCTTTGTTGCACTCTTTAAGGTAAAAAGGGGGCGAAAAAAGGAGTATTGCACTTCCCAGTTTATACAGTATAAAACAATTGTTTTGTGTTGGAGGTTTTCTGAAAAGTCATGTTTCAATATGCAAATGAGGCATTATCTAATTAGATATGCACTAATTTGCATACATTGCAAGAACAAAAATCTGCACATTGGATAAAGCCAGGTTCAAAATGTTTATTTTGTTGACATTTTTTACTAAAATGTTTTTACAAATATATCTGTGTCTTTATTAATTAATATCAGAAAACACTGCAGAATCTGCAAAATGTTAATTATATTACCAAAATCGTACAAAATGCATCTTATTTTTATTTAATACTGACCTGAATAAGATATTTCACATAAAAGATGTTTACATATTGTCTACAAGAGAAAATAATGACTTTGTTGTTGAATTTATAAAAATGACCCCGTTCAAATGTTTACATATGCTCAAATCTTAATATTGTGTTGTTACAGTACATGAATGATCTTTTTTTTGATTAGTGATAGTTGTTCATGAGTCCTTTGTTTGTCCTGAACAGTTAAACTGCCTGCTGTTCTTCAGAGAAATCCTTAAAGGGGTCATTGGATGCAAACTTCACTTTTTCATGTTGTTTGAACATTAATGTGTGTTGGCAGTGTATGTACAAATCTACCCTATAATGATAAAAATCCATGCAGTGGTTTTTAATTAATCTGTAAAAATAATATCCCCTTTTTCAAATTCAGCCGCTCTCAGATGCCTGTCGATGTGGCGTCATACCGACAGAGGCCGCTCCCACGATATTTGATTGACGTGAGTTCTTACCGCAGATCAGCTGTAACATTCCAGTAACTTTCCTTATTTCGACGCCGAAGCAGGGATGTAAGTTAGACAAGAATATCTCAGATTGAGCGATTGAGGTGTTGTGTTGCTGGATGTAATAATGAACATAGTGGTCGTCATTTACTCCTGACATCTGAGCCACTTGAAGATGCAGTGGATTACATTTGTTTGTGAATGGAATGCACCTCCCAATCTACATATATTCATCTATGTTCGCGCGAATCATTCGTGATCCAGCTTCACTTACAGCAGAAGTGTGTATAAACGTTTTTTTATGAATCTCTGCAATCGCCTTTCCTTATAACGTGGTAGTTAGGAAGTGTAGCGGCTAAATGCAGCTAAAGTAAACAAGCTCGTCATTCCACAGCGAGAAGAGAGCGGTGGGGCGAGCAGAGCTCATTTGCATTTAAAATTTAAAGGAACAACCCTTTAGAATGAGATGATTTTTTCAGAGCTCATTTCGACAAGTTACAAAAGGGTGTTGTTTTACAAAACCATTGAGAATTTTTAATCAAAGTATATTAGAGACTTTTCATTAAGAACCTAAAGAATCATATCAACTTGTGGAAAATGGGCATCCGATGACCCCTTTAAGGTCTCACAATTCTTTGATTTTCCAGCAATTTTGTGTATTTGAACTTTTCCCAGCAATGACTGTTTGATTTTGATATCCATCTTTTCACACAGAGGACAGCTGAAGGACTCATATGCAACTTTTACAGAAGGCTCAAATGCTCACTATTGATCCGGAAAGAAAAAAAAAAAGATGCATTAAGAGCCGGGGGGTGTAAACTTTTGAACAGAATATAGATGTGTACATTTTTCTTATTTTGCCAAGTAGTACTGCCCTTTAGAAGATACTTATATGTTTCCCAGAAGACAAAATAAGTTACATTTACCCTAATCTTCAAGTTCAAAAAGTTTTCACCCCCCAGCTCCTAATGCATCGTGTTTCCTTCTAAAGCATCAGTGAGCATTTAAACCTTCTGTGATAGTTGCATATGAGTCCCTCCACAGTGTGAAAAGATAGATCTCAAAATCATCCAGTCATTGTTGGAAAGGGTTCAAATACACAAAAATGCTGAAAACCAAAGAATTTGTGGGACCTAAAGGATTTTTCTGAAGAACAGTGTGCATTTTAACTATTCAGGACAAACAAGGGACTCATGAACAACTATCACTAAACAAACAAACAAACAAACAAAAATACTCTGGATCAACAACAGGTTCAACATAGTATTAAGAATCAATTGTATGTAAACTTTTGAACTGGGTCATTTTTATAAATTCAACTTATTTTCTCTTGTGTGCTATATGTAAACATCTTTTAGGTCATTACTAAATGAAAAACAACATGCATTTTGTATAAGTATTGTAACTGAAATCTACAGTACTGTCTCCAACTTTTTCAGAGAGCTTTTTTGTTGTGTCCCTATTACCTGAAAGATATCACTGATATCCCTTGTTTGAGAAGTCACACTTATCTGTGTGACAGAATGAAACAAAGCAGCATAAGCCTACTCAAAACTATTTTAATACTGAATTAAAGGAATATTCTGGGCTCAATACAAGTTTGACAGCAGCTTTAGTATTGTAATAGGCCTACTGTTAAAAAATAATTTTTGCCCTTGTGAATGTCATGCCTAGTGGCAGTGTCATTATTCTATGCAGAAGACTCTATTATGTTCTTTGTGTTATGTTTTAAAATTAGTGCGAGTGACGTGAGTTTGGGAGGAGACATAAATGCTGCATGTGGCAGGAAAATTACACACTGCACCTTTAAATAATATGGTTCATCTCATTCAAATCTTCAGGCGATTGAATGTCGAAATGTTCTATTTAAAATATTCCAGCTGGCTATGGAAATTATCAGCCTGAAAGGTGCGTAAATCACATTCTCTGTCACGTTTGTGTTTCATGCCTTTAGGAAGATAAATGCCTGTCACTGTCCAGTGTTTGGAGACTGTTACTTTCAGAGCTGTAAGTCTATGATAAGTTTTTACTACTTATATTGTACACATTTGTAGGTAACATTCTCGTATGTTGTGAAGGATGTATAAAGCATCAATTTTAAGAAATAATTAATGTTATACTCTTGGCAATAGTTTAACAGTTTTGAAAACAGTGTGTGAATGTGTACAAAATGGGCCACAGATGGTTTTGCTAGCATTTGAGTTTGAGTTGTTTATTTATTAATTGCAAAATGTGGTCCTTGAATGCATTCTGTATCAAAACAATTATATCGTGATCCACAGTTTAGTCTACAGTAATGTTGGGCTGCCTGTCTGAAAATCTGTGAACTAGATTTTGGAAAGACTGTTTCTTAACAAACATTCTTGGCACGTGTGTATTTACTTACAGAGGCCCAAAAAAGTATTTGGACACTTAAGCTAGACTTAAAAAGTAATTGATTTCAAAATAATTAAAAAAACAAGTGGCATTTGCAAGAAAGAAAGAAGCACAAACACCATTTTAAGCAAATTATTTTATAAAGGAATATACTGTAAATAGACAAAAATATTTAGACACACCTCTTAATAACTAAATTCAGGTGATTCAATGATCAGACCCATTGACACGTGAAAAAAAATGTTCTGAAGAGCTCAGTGAATTCACGAGTGGTACTGTGATCATTAGTGGTTTTGCACAGTTGCACAGTTTGTGAAGTTTCATTCCTTCTAGGTATTGCACAGTCAACAGTAAGTGGTATTATTGAAAAGTGGAAATGGTTAGGAACAGCAGCAACTCAGCCATGAAGCTGAAAACCATGTGCTAAGGCATATGATGCATAAAAAGTCACAAGCTCTGCTGATTCCATAACTGAAGCGTTCTAAAGTGATATTATGAAGACAAAAAAACTGACAGCAGGAGCTTCATGGAATGGGTTTCTGTGGGCGAGCAGCTGCATGCAAGCATCATTGCCAAGCATTAAATGGAGTGGTGTAATGCACGCCATCACTGGACTAAGGAGCAGTGGAAACCTGTTTTGTAGAGTGATGATTCACGCTTCTCTATTTGGCAGTCTAATGGGTGAGTTTGTATTTGGCGGATGCCAGGAGAACGTTACCTGCCTGACTGCATTGTGCCATTGTGTCTGGAAAGTTTGGTAGAGAAGTTATTGCATAATAGTATGGGGCTGTTTTTTTTAGAGGTTGGGTTACTTTACTTCCAGTAAAGGGAAATCTTAATTCTTAAGCATAGTGTGCCAACACATTTTGAGAAACTCTATGCTTCCAACTTTGTGGGAAAAGGCGCTTTTCTATTCCAGGTCCATAAAGGTATTGCTGGATGAGTTCGGTATAGTAGAACTTGACTGGCCTTTACAGATCTCTAACCTCAACCCTATAAAATACCTTTGGGATGAATTGGAATAGAGATGAGGAGTCAGAGCCTTGTGGAAAGGCCTTCTAGAAGAGTGGAAGCTGTTATAGCTGAATTGTTATAATGGTCAGATATCCCAATACTTTTGTCCATATATGGGAAATTTTTACAAATACGGGTGCATCTCAATAAATTTGAATGTCGTGGAAAAGTTCATTTATTTCAGTAATTCAACTCAAATTGTGAAACTTGTGTATTAAATATTAAAAAAAGCTTGTCAATAAATAAAAAGCCTGTCAGCAGAAGGAAGCATGAAGTGCTCTAAAATTTCTTGGTAAACGGGTGCAGTGACTTTGGTTTTCAAAAAACACAGTGGACCAACACCAGCAGATGACATTGCACCCCAAATCATCACAGACTGTGGAAACTTAACACTGGACTTCAAACAACTTGGGTTATGAGCTTCTCCACCCTTCCTCCAGACTCTAGGACCTTGGTTTCCAAATGAAATACAAAACTTGCTCTCATCTGAAAAGAGGACTTTGGACCACTGGGCAACAGTCAATTTCTTCTTCTCCTTAGCCTGAGTAAGACGCCTCTGACATTGTCTGTGGTTCAGGAGTGGCTTAACAAGAGTAATACAACAACTGTAGTCAAATTCCTTGACACGTTTGTGTGTGGTGGATCTTGATGCCTTGAGCCCAGCCTCAATCCATTCCTTGTGAAGTTCACCCAAATTCTTGAATCAATTTTGTTGACAAGCCTCTCAAGGCTGCAGTTCAGCTACTTCAGTCTGTGTGCATTGAATTTATTTAATACACAAGTTTAACAATTTGAGTTGAATTACTGAAATAAATGAACTTCTAATTTATCTAATAAATTCTAATGAATCAACATTCTAATTTATTGAGATGCACCTGTATATTAAGGTATAACTTTCTATAAAGTTCTTCATAGAACTGCTTAATGATGGCCTGTGGAATTTTAGATATTAGTACTGGAGTTTTTTTTATGTAAAGCTGCTTTGAAACAATGTGTAAAACAGCTATATAAATAAAACTGCCTTGACTAGGCTTGAAAGGACACCTGTGTGAAGAGGAACTGACTTCATATTTTCACTCAAAAGCACCTTGATACGAGCTGATGTGAAAAAGAGAACTTTGTTCTAAGAAAAAACTATAGTATAACTTGTTTCGATTTTTTAAATAACATCCACACATTTTAAAATCTGACTTAAAATTAATTTACACAAAAATGACAATTCTGTCCTCAGTTACGCACCTTCATGTTGTTCCGAACCTGTAAGACTTTTAGTTATCTTCAAAACACAAGTGAATATATTTTTAATCCTGAGAGATTTCTGTCCGTCTATTGAAAGTCCATTGAGCCAAAAGTTTTTGAACAGTAAGATTTTTAATGTTTTTATAGAAGTCTGTCTCCTCTCACCAAGTCTGCATTTATTTTATCCAAAGTACAGCGAAAACAGTAAAAGTTTTAAATGTTTTTGCTATTTAAAATAACTGTTTTCTGTTTGAATATATTTTAAAATGTAATTTATTCCTGTGATTTCAAAGCTGAATTTTTAGCATCATTACTCCAGTCACATGATCCTTCGGAAATCATTCTAATATTCTGATTTGCTGCTCAAAAACATTTATTATTATTATTATTTTTTTTATTATTATTATGTTGAAAACAGCTGAGAAGAATTTTTTTTAGGTTTCTTAGATGAATAGAAAGTTCAAAAGAACAGCATTTATCTGAAATAGAAATCTTTTGTAACATTATAAATGTCTTTATCATCACTTTTGGCCAATTTAAAGCATCCTTGCTAAATAAAAGTATTAATTTCTATAATTTCTATCCCCCACATACACAGAGCTCATCAAATATGGAAAATGGAAGCTCAAATGTGCTTCGTTGACATGCAAGAACTAATAAGGTTGTACTTGCACATCTAGCAAGTAAGGTTGAGTTTTTGTTTACCATATTTGATGAGCTCTATGTGTGTGTGTGTGTTGAGATTTTTTATGCATTACATTTGTGGTTGCTTGTAAATAAAAAAAAAAAAACGAACTTAAATCTGTTCATCATATTAAACAATCATATCTTTTGAGAAAACTTGGATTAAACCACTCAATTCAGAGAGATGGCAGGAGACCAACCAAAGCTTTACTTTTACCATCTGTTTTTGTACTTTTGATGCGTTAAATTTTGGTTTTCATGGACTTTCAGTAAATAGATGAAATTATTAAAGAATATTACAGATATCTTGTGTCCCAAAGATTAATGGAAATCTTATTGGTTTGGAATGACATGAGGGTGAATTTTTAGGGTGAGCTATTCATTTTGTGCAAATAGTTTTTGAAGTCACTGCATGTGTCTCTGAAAAAAATATACTGTACAAGCACCTAGTCATATGGATTCACTCTGCCCCTTGCTGTTTCAGTCTGTATACAGTCGCAGCGAAAGTAAAATATTCAAAGGAAAAAGCAGGACATAAAGAGGTCACCTAATGAACAAGGAGACATGAAGAGAAAAATGGACAGTACACACACGCTTCACATGCACTTACTGTCTGACCCTTGATTTGTTCTGCCTTCCTGACGAAATACTATAATAAATCACACTGCGTGTTGCTAGACTTTCTCTGTCCTAACCACTTACACATGCACAGACTTACACCATGAAAACAGGCAAATAATTACAGAATTATCACTCAAGGTTCAAAAGCACCTCAAGTTCACAAGAAATCTCCTACCTCTTGGAGAAGGACTTGTCCTAACATACACATCTCTCTTTAAAGAATATCTTTAGACAGCTGCCACTGCCATAGAGGAATTCCTTTTTTGTATTTAAAAAAAAAAACCAAAAAAAACATTTGGTCACACTTTAAGGATCAGTTTTGCCTTAATAAACTCCTAATTTGTTCCTAATTAGAAGTTAATAAGACGGTGTAATAATGAAAATTTAAAGGGGTCATCAGATGTGTTGGCAGTGTATGTACCAATCTACCCTATAATGATAAAAATCCATGCAGTGGTTTTTAATTAATCTGTAAAAATAATATCCCCTTTTTCAAATCGAGCCGTTCTCAGATACCTGTCGGTGTGCCGTCACACTGACAGAGGCTGCTCCCACGATAGTTGATTGACATGAGCTCTTACCTTAGACCAGCTGTCACAGTCCAGTAACTTTCCTTGTTTCCATGCCGAAGCAGGGATGTAAGTTAGACAAGAATATCTCAGATTGAGCGATTGAGGTGTTGTGTTGCTGGATGTAATAATGAACATAGTGGTCGTCATTTACTGACATCTGAGCCGCTGAAGATGCAGTAGATTACGTTTGTTTGTGAAAGGAATGCGCCTCCCGATCTACATATATCCGTCTATGTTTGCGCGAATCATTCATGATCCAGCTTCACTTACAGCAGAAGTGAGTATAAGCATTTTTTTTATTAATCTTTGCGATCGCCTTTCCTTATAACGTATATTAATATTACAACATTTTCCTGTAAAGCTGCTTTGAAACAATGTACAAGAATGACTAAAAACCAATCAATCAAATAAATCAAATAATTAAATCAAAATTTATATGAAAAAGTTAAGTTTGTTCTAAGAAAAAACAATAATTGTCCTGTATAAATAAAAGATGAAATATGATTTTTCTCATAAAAGACTTGAACTTGAGTAGGTCAAGTAGGCAAACACTTCTAAAGTCTGTACAAGTAGTTTTTTTGATGTGACTCCCATAAATATGGTGTCATAAAGATAAATTATTTTTATGTGAGATGAAGCATAACACAGCATAGGTTTGTTTGTTTTTGGCAGTCTTTTGCAACATTTAATTTTACTTGCAGTCCTCTAGTGACTATTTTTCACTACTGGAACTAATCAAATTCAGTAAGCAAGACTAAATTACTGTATTGTTGCCCATTCTTACTGTCCTACAGAAACACAATCTCCATAAGTGAAACCACAAGCTTTCACTGGACCAGATATTCCATTCAGGTTGTCTTGTACCCTTACTTTTTCTGATTAATTGTTGAACATTAGACTCCTGAGAACGGACTGATGACGGACACCTAAAGCTTTTGAACTGATTAAACTTTAAATGCGAGCAAAAGAAATTGAGTTTAAATGCCATGCAACAGAACAACAACGGGATTGCATTTGACGTATCTTCTTAATAAATTACAAACAACTTCAAGGGGTCATACTATGCCTCTTTTTACAAGATGAAATGTGAATCTCAGGTGTCCCAGTGTGCCTGTGAAGTTTCAGCTCTAAAGTACCCCACAGATCATTTATTATTCAGTGTAGTAAATGCCCTCCTCTGTCAAGGGTTACTACAGCAAGCTTTGGACATGGCGACAAAACAATACTAACTCAACTCAACCAGGCCTCGCCCCCTTTAATGTTTTTTCTTATGCCTTGGGCGTGAATTGTTTAAATGAGGGATATTGTGATGTGTACTCTCCCGGAAGAAAACTCAGGTCTACAGTTGAAGCGTTTAGGGAGTTCAGAAACAGTACTTACTCTACTAGAAAATGTCTCTTTGGAGTGGACTTTGTGCATTGCAACTTTGCAAATGTTTTTCTTTGCCCTCCTTCTCTATGCACAAAAGGACACTGAGAATGTGAAAAAGCATAACAGTACCCCTTCCAAATGAATTGCTGAGGAAAGCAGCAGAAGCATCCTTTTTTTATTAAAAATGTCTTCTGTCATTAGATACTAATGCACTGCATTTGATAAGGGTGTATGGAGCATATCAGTTCAGATCTCAGACAAATGGCTTCCGTGTATCTAATGCCAGACTCTCTGCACACTGTAACAGTGACTTTTATGAGCCTGACTATGGCTTTTATATGTTATATAATGCATGAATTATATGTACTGTAATACAAAGTGTCAAACCTTTTTTAAAAAATAAAGACAATAAATATTACGTAGGTGGTGCATTACTTCCTACTGTTTTGGGGTCAAATAAAGTTCCCTCTAGCCTCCGCCCTCCTTCTCTCTTTCTGAATCAGGACTGAAATTAGATCTGATTCACAGAGATTTATTGAGGAAAAGATCAGCTAGTCGTTACTAACTTGATTTTGTTTCTCAGTCAGAATTATGCTTGAGAGCACCACTCTCATTTCTGAGACAGTCATAATGCTCTTTTAATATTTGCTTACAGTACTAATAGAGTTCATCAGTGCCCGCCCACTTTTATAGAAACTTTGCTTCTGGAAGTATTTTTCCCATTCATTTTTCCCATAGGGATTTTTAAACAATCTCAATTTAAGAGTTTTAAACCATGAACCAAACCAACTAGCTAAGAGATATACACAGCATTACAAACTTTAATTTGAAGCAATGAAGTTGGACAAAAAAAAAAAAAAAAAAGACTGTGTACTTAACACTTTATGAATGAAAGAACTACAGTGAAAGAAGCACTAGACTCAAATGCCTGCATAAGTGGTCATTATACTTCAGTATAATTATTTTCTATTATTTTCAGTGCCGCTGGTTGTGGAAGTATTTTTTTTTCATTTTTCTTGTCAAGCAGGTACAAGGTGAATCACAACATTACAAACTTTGATTTGAAGCAGGAGCGTTTTTGAAAATTGGAAAAAAGTCAAAGGAACAAGGCTGTGTACTAAGCAGCCTTAATGAGGGAAAAAACTTTAATCCCATGAACCAATGCAAATGACATAATCAAATTAAAAACTATGAAAAATTATGAAACTATCCAGGTAAAGTTCTTGAATGTATCAATGGAAACAAAATATTTTAAGTTCATTGCAAATTATGCATATATATTTAAGTTTTTGAGAGTGTAGGGAGACTTGATTACATCATTTAAGATGCTTTGTGGGAGTGGGCGGAGCTAAGGACTTGTGTCATTCTGATTGGTGAAATTTTCTTTACAGCATAATGGGTAATGTATTGTTTAACCAAGGATTCTACTGTTGAACATTTTTAAAATGTAAACTGAATAATGCAAACTGATGGTTTCAACAAAAGCATATACCATCAATTAACAAAACTGGAGCTCACAGTAGGTCTATATTTAAATTTGTATTAAAAATCAGTTTCCCCATGGAGAAAATGACTGCCATTTTTATTCCAGAACTGGACTGTTGCACTCTATTACTGACCTCAAACTGACCAATCAGAATCAAGTATTTTAGACTGCCATTTAATACCATTGATTAACAACCATAGTTTACAGTTGTTATGCAAAATCTACTTCTACATGGTGTCTGGACTTAAATATGTGTGAACACAACCACCCTACAATGATAAAAATCCACCACTTCCTTATTTTTTAATCCCTATTAAACCAAATCAGTCTCATTAGACATGCCATTTTAATTCTTTGAGCAGTGTGATGTCACATTGTTTAGGTCCCACCCACAGCCGCAGACTGACCGTTTTGTAATCGTTTCACACCATATCAGGCTCACGTGGAAATACAACTGGAACTGTACCTGACAGTTCTTAGAACACTCATTGTGAGTGTTCCAATGAGAATCTCCATTCGCGTTTGTTTCTCTTCTCGAGAGATGAGTGACAAGAGTTGCATCTCGTGGTCCGGGTCCCGCTGCTGCTGATGCACAATGAAGACTTCGATTGTGGGATTCACGGGTTTGAAGCACTCCTTTAAGGTTATTCGGGATCCGCACACCCTCTTTAAACCGGTTTTCAGATGCCACAGATACTATTGGGTTGTTATGATGATGAAGTGTTAGCATGGAGTCATTTCAGCCCCGATCCTGCGAAATCGAAATTTTAAGTAGATGGCCCACTTTTGTGGTCTGGGCAATCTATTGAGCTATCGAGGTGTTATGGCCACTGCTTACATCAGGCTTGATCTCGGACTAATGATGTTTATGTGTTCACTCTATAGCGAATCATTTACTATGGTCTCCTGGTCAATAACACGTTAAGATCCCTTGTGTTACTGGCCACTGCTTACATCAGACTCTAATCCGAACTAATGATGTTTACATGTTCGCTCTGAGCAAATTATTTACAGATGGTCTGAACCCTCTTGTAAGCTTCTGATCAATAACACAGTGGGTTGGTAGCCTAGTGGGACTGACCTGGTCTGGGGATTCGCACTTTATAGCCATCTGAGGATGGTTAGATTCCAGCTTTGCTGTGGCAGCACTGGCTGTTTTTTCACCTGCAAATAACCCTTTCCAGACCATAGCCATCTAAGGATAAGCAGTCTGGTAATATTTCTGTCTCCCCTTTGGGTTCTTTAGGCAGTCGCTACTGGTGACAACTGCTGTGTTCCCCTTTCCTAGAACCTAGCTACACTAAGCTTGGCCCCTGCTTAAGTAGTCTGCCTAAGTAGTAGTCTCTTAAGCTCTTTCCTGGACAGGGATGTTTCCCTCTGGATCAAGCAGATAGCCCACCTCTGTGGTCTGGGTAGTTCGGTCAGTTCCACCTATTGGTAGCCCTTTCCTGACTACATAGCTATCTGAGGATCTCTGTATGCTAGCTGAGATGCTGCTCCCCTTCATAGGGTTTCAAGTAGTGGTCTCTTTGAGCCTTTGCCTATACAGTGCTGCCTTCCACCAGGGTTTTAAGCACATCGCGCACTCTCTGTGGTCTGGGCGACTTTCCAGGAAGGTCTTGCCTGGCTACCTAGGCTAGATATGCAGTTGTTACCTGGTCTACCAGCCTTCACAAGACCTCTGAGATATAGCTATCTGAGGATAGCTACATTCTAGCTCAGCAACCACTTCTCCTATGGGATTTTAGTAGTGACCCTTTACTCCTCTAGAGGCTTTCTCGTTAGCCTCTTCGGCAGTCTTATGTATTCAGTCTAGAACAGCTATCTGAGGATAGCTGTGTCTCTATGTTGGGTGGGTTGTTCCCCTTTATTTATTCAGGTTTTCCCATTTCTGCCAAGTTCTGTGAGTGGCCTGTGTCGTCAGTACCATGGCCCCTTTCTGAGGAAAGGTCTGGTGCATGTCTGTTGCTTCCTTGGTGCTTCCGAGGCATGTGCCTTGGCATGGCATAGTTGGCATTTCGTTCCCTAATGCCTCTGGCCTGCCTGTTTATGTCTTCCTCAGGCAGCTAAGTGGATGACTTATTCGGCAGGTGCCCTTTTATAATTCCGGGCACCCCACCTATGATGTCATGAGCCAAATGGGCCAATAGACTGACGTTGGCCACGTTCACACTGTCAGTTTCTGGGATTGACAACCGCATTTACTTACAGGTGTGTCTCGAAATGTCCCGTACACAGTAGACATATGTTTGTGCGGCAGAGAGTGGGTCTCTCATACTGAATAACATGACAGACAACTAGTTGTCCAGTCCTGTTCCGTTCACACAGCACGTGTTTTCCAAGAATGCGGTTGTGAGACCTGAAAATTTACAGGTGAGTTCGGTTATAGAATATGGTTGTCACACCCATAAATAACTGTATTGTGTGTGAACGTAACCATATTAAGGACACAAATATGGTATTGACAACCGTATTCTGCTGCTGTGTGAATGTGGCCGTTGTTTCTCAGGTGCTTCAGACACTGGATCTGCAGATTGCATTTCCCAGTGTGTGTATATGTGTAATGATGTATATGCCACGTCTCTTCTAAAGACGGGGCAGGAATATGTAGCTCATTTGGATTTGAGGTAATATACACCAAACGCTCTTTTTTTAGACACGTCCCAAAAATGACATTTTCCAGATGATCCATGGGGTATTTTGACCTGAAACTTCCCAGACATATTCTGAGGACACCCAAGACCAATATTACATCTTATAAAACAAAAAGGCATAATAGGTGACACACTGTTACTTTAAATGGTTTATAATTTGTAACATTAAAAACCAATTCCCCTTTGGAGAAAATTAGTGGGATTTTTACTTCTGGAACCTAATTGTTGCACTCTAAATTATGTCTTTTTTCTTCTTCTTCTTCTTCATTTTGACAAAATTCATAATCATGAATAAACAAGTCAACAATAATGCAAATATAATTAAACTGTTTTTACTTTTATTTCAGTAAATTCAATAAATACTGGTATGTGCTGTCAAGCATCATTTTTATGATTTTCCCATATTTAGGATCAGAAAATCTGAGGGTTAAAACAAGCCTTAATTATAAACAATAAACTTATAAACATAACTCTCCAAAATTTTTTGTGCTACAGACATGAATAACACCTCAAATCAGCCTGTTGAAGAGAAGTGTGTTCTCACTGTTCCTGTTGATCAAAGTAATGATTTCCAAAAATTGCAAAAAATATTGTATAGCCAAAATATTATAACAACTTTTTAAGGTGGAATGTTTTGACCTTTGACATGAGCCAGTTAAAACCAAACCCAACCATTAACGACATGAAGGCATGTTTCCTCACGAGCAAAAATTCCACTCACTGTGATTTCATAGACCTATTAAAAGCTGATGTAAACATTCCAAAATAGCACATCACATTAAATAAAGAAAGCCCATCATATTCATCCTCTGTTCCTTGAATGCAAAGTCCATGACTGCATTCTGTGATTGAGAATGAGAATGGATGGAGGCAGGTTCTTCATTTCCACTCTTGAGTCCAGCTCTGTGTCTTTTAACAGGACGGCTTTGATGTCGCTCCATCCCTGATAACCGATACTGCCGCTAAACCCGACACCATTGCAGCACTCCAGCGGGATTCAGCCACAGAGCAGCAGAGGAGAGATATAGAAAGGACAGTGGAGTACAGTGAGGGAAGACTCGAGACTGTATCGTAGATTTTTGTACCATGCTAATAATGTTAAAGGAGGGTGAGCAAGATCATTGTACTTATTCATTCTAGCACATTTCAATTATCTGCCCCATGAGTGGATGTCAGATACACAATACTCCTCTATGTGTGTTGTATCCTGTGAGATGGACTATACTGTATATCATGTGAATCTGGTGATAATAAGCAGACCTCTTTTTAATGTATGACTGGGTGCGTTTTAATATCTGTAACACACAAACAGCAAGGCAGAGAAAAGTCTCTGTGTAAGGACATAGAAATGGCAAAGGAATGAGGAGGAGATATTCAGGTTTAATCAAGATATATTTTGTTATTTCTGTTCGCAACCTTAAAGTGGTAGGTCCAAGCTATATTGAAATTTCTATCATGACAGCTCTTTGAAGATTTTAGCATGGTTCTGAATATGACAGTGTTAATGTATTTGGTCTTGGCAGAATAGATCTGCTACACTGGTGAATTGCTCCTACTGTTGGTTATTGCTGTTGATGTAGATTATTGCTGCTGCTTCTGCAAAACAAGCACAGAAACTTGCTACTGCCAGTACATACGCCGATACGGTGCTGTGATTATTCAAGACATACTGCTGCTGCAAAAGTAGCATATATAATAGCCCTTAGCAGATCTATACAGGTGGAGCTGGGGAGATGGAGTTTCGGAGGAATGCTAATCAGCCATTTAAAGGAGAAGTTCACTTTCAGAACATAAATTTACAGATAATTTACTTACTTCGTGTCTTTCTTCAGTCGATAAGAAATTATGTTTCTTGAAGAAAACATTTCAGGAATTTTCTCCATATAGTGGACTTCAATGGTGCCACCAAAATTGAATTTCCAAAATGCAGTTTAAATGCAACTTCAAATGGCTCTAAACGATCCCAGCCGAGGAAGAAGGGTCTTATCTAGCAAAACGACCGGTCATTTTCAAAACAAACTGATAATTGAAATACTTTTTAACCTCAAATGATCATCTTGTCTAAGTCTGTGTGAACTCTGTTTTAGTTAGGGAACGTCGAAAAACTCCATGTTGAAGTGCATTTGAGGTTAAAAAATATATCAATTGTCAGTTTGTTTTGAAAATGGCCAATCGTTTCGCTAAATAAGACCCTTTTTCCTCGGCTGGGATCGTTTAGAGCTATTTGAAGCTGCATTTAAACTGCATTTTGGAAGTTTAAACTTGGGGGGCATCATTGAGATCCACTAAATGTAGAGCAAGTCCGGAATGTTTTCCTCAAGAAACATAATTTCTTATCGACCGAAGAAAGAAAGACATGAACATCTTGGATGACAAGGGGGTGAGTAAATTATCTGTAAATTTTTGTTCTGGAAGTGAACTTCTCCTTTAAATGTAAAGCAGCAAGCTCATTGGCAGCGAATGCAACGTGAACCAATCAGCTTAAGCCAAGTAGATTAACGCTGTCAATATCATCAGTATTCGTTAAGGACCCATCAGTCTGCGCCATCTAGAGTTTTATGACAGAACTTGGCATGTAATTAAGTCTGTTTTGAATGAAATTATGATTAGAGAATGAATATTGATTACAAGAATATTCCCAGTTCAGTACAAGTTAAGATCAATCAACAGCAATTACAGTGAGAAAAAGTGAATGGGGTAAATTTATAAAGAATTTAAAAGTAGAAATGATAAAATTTATTAAAATGTTAGAACTTGTTGAAATTAAAATATTAAAATAAAATGGAAGTCTTGTGGTTATAATTGTTGAAACAGGGAGTGTTTTAACTTTTTAACTTTTTTAAAAGTTTGCCATTTTTCAACCAGGTCACCAAAATTTAAACTTGTCAAAATTTGAAATTAAAAAAGTGAAAGTGAATTGAAAATAACAAGTGAAAATAACCATTTGTGGCAGTCAGCATTATGCCACAAATGCAGTCAAGCTTGTACTAAACTCTGAATACTAATAAGCAAAATCAATTTGCTTGTGCAATGTTTTGACACACCCTCAAACTAAGTCAGGACTTAAAGAGTTTCCTGCAGGCAATTATGAAATTATGGTGTCATTCAAACACTCATTTAATAAATATAATAATTCCTTCACGACTTAAAGGCAGCTTAACAAGCTGTAAAACTGCCAAATCGTGATTTTAGAGAGTCGTCCGTGAGCATTTCTGATCATCTCAATGGTAGTTACAGCAGTGTAAACTGGATGCTGCCATCTTTGCTTCACAGGCACTCATATTCATAAACAATCTCCTTCGTCTTTTTTCATGGCAATCAGCTTCTGCTCAAAGATCATGTCTGACAAAATGATAGATGTATTTTGGGGATTAACAGTGTGTCAGCTGTAACTTTGAACATTTTTTATTGATGTCTTACCCTCATTTTACCTTTCGTCTTTCTTTAAAATGCATGAGTCATTCTCAGCTTCAAAAAAGTCATTATAAAATCACATCGGTGAGCGTGTTTGTAGTACATGTCCTCGTATATTCTTTGTGGTGGTCTGTCGGAAATGAAAGAGATGTTTTAAAAGGAAAATATATGAAATATGAGCCTATAGGAGATGTTTTAGCTGCAGGGAAACTATTGAGTCATTATCTTGAGTGTGATTGGTCTGACATCTATCTGTAGGTGGTTAGCAAGCCTTGTGTCCTGTGGTAGATTATAAGCTTTATAATGGATTCACTAGAAGCCTAAGGGGGGGCCAAGCCTTACATGTGGCAGGTGTGCAGTTTGGACTGAATGGTTTATGAATGATACTTAACTTTATGGGGCTTTGCTTATGCTCAGGTATCAACTGAGGCTCACGCTCTATGAACAAATGTATTTATATTCTTGCCACAAAAACATCTAATGCTTAAAAAAATATATTATACTAATAATAAAAAATGTAATCCTCTTTTCAAATGCAGATTTATTCACTCTGTATTCCGTTATACTAAACGAATCAGTTCAATACAAAGACTCACATTACACTATTTCATATCAGACTCTTCTCGCACACACATATAATATCCAGGAGCTCTTTGATCATTTAGCTATAGAGGAATGAATAAACCGCTGTAAAGTAACACAACCTCTTACTGGACAGTTCATTTACATGGCCTTGAAGATCCCACTGTGCATCAGGCTGAAATGGAGTATAACAATATGACATCATGTTTTTTTAAAAGGAGATATCAGAAATGACTTCATGGATATTGTTCCAATCCAGTAAAGGGCAGTACATTAAAAAGTAAGAGAGTTTTGTAACAATTTAACTCTTTGTAGTTTTATTTTTATTTTTTATTTAAACTGAAACTTAAGAATAATATACTTAGCCAATCTCATCAAATGATAAATGAAAATTTGTCCTAGGTAAATTAACATTGAATACAGTTAGTTAGAACTTAGGAGTGTTTTTGACCCACTTGTCTTTGTGTAATTGTTTTCAATTATGACTTATAATATTTGAAATATGGATAGAGTGCGCTGCCAAATGTGAAGTACTTAGGTGTACTTGAACAACAATTTACAAATAATTTACTCACCCCCTTGTCATCGAAGATGTTCATATCTTTCTGTCTTCAGTCATAAAGAAATTATTGTTTTTGAGGAAAGCATTTCAGGATTTTTCTCCATATAATAGACTTCATTGGTGAAGTTTTGAACTTCCAAATTGTAGTTTAAATACAGCTTTAAAGAGCTCTAAACGAGGAAGAAGGGTATTATCTAGCGAAACGATTGGTTATTTTTTTTTTCGAAAAATAAAACTTTGTGTACTTATTAAGCACAAAAGCTCAAGTAGCACAGGCTCTGGGATGTGCGTCCACAACGCTACGAATCACATCTAAGTTGATCGTCTGTGTACTCCGGTTTAAAAAGGGTAGAGTATGGTGAAAAACTCCATCTTATTTTCTACTACAACTTCAGAATTGTCCGACATTGTTGTACCTTTTTGTTTGTAAAAAGCGTTAAACTTACTTGCACTTCCTTAGTCTTTGCGCGTTCGCTTTGTAAACACTGGGTCTGTAGACTGTACATTCTGCGTGACCTTTCGACATGCTTCAGTAATACGTAGCTACACAAGCTTTTGTGCTTAAAAAGTATAAAAAAATTTATTTTCCAAAAAAAGTTGCTGATCGTTTCGCTAAGTAAGACCCTTCTTTCTCAGCTGGGATCGTTTAGAGACCTTTGAAGCTGCATTTAAACTACATTTTGGAAGTTCAAAATTGGGCCATTTCTCCATTATATGGAGAAAAATCCTGAAATGCTTTCCTCAAAAACCATAATTTCTTCACGACTGACGACAGAAAGACACAAACATCTTGGATGACAAGGGGGGGAGTAAATTATATGTAAATTGTTGTTCTGAAAGTGGAGTTCTCCTTTAAAGAGAGTAAACTTTCACGATTATTTAAAGGGATAGTTCACCAAAAAATGAAAATTCTGTCATTAATTACTCACCCTCATGTCATTTCAAACCCGTAAGACCTTTGTTCATCTTCAGAACACAAATTACGGTATTTTTTATGAAATCAAGAGCTTTCTGACCATGCATAGACAGCAATGCAACTACCATGTTCAAGGCCCAGAAAGGTAGTAAGGACATCGTTAAAATAGTCCATGTGATATCAGTGGTTCATCCTTAATTTTATAAAGCTACGAGAGTAATTTTTGTGTGGAAAGAAAACAAAAATAACAACTTTATTCAACGATGTCTTCTCTTGTGTATCATGAGAGTACCATGTCACTTGATGGTGCTGCTGACGTAGGAGCCGGTGTTCTGACATAATGTAAGACAAATATGTCTTAATTTGTGTTCAGAAGATGAATTCTTACAAATTTGAAACGACATGAGGGTGAGTAATTAATGACAGAATTTTCATTTTTAGATGAACTATCCCTTTAAGAAAAGTGGTCATGAAAGTCTATATAAGTGGCCTTTTATTTCATAAATATTATATTATCTCTAAGCATAGGTTTTAAAAATAAAGTTAAGGATATGAAGTGAACTATACAAGCTGTTTGCAACAAAAACAGTTCATAACAAATATATCAGTGGATTCTGATGTGAAAGGACATTGATGGACATGATTAATGGACTGGGGTCGTGTGGATTATTTGTGAATTTTTGTAATGTTTTTATCAGCTGTTTAAACTCTCATTCTGATGGCACCCATTCACTGCAGAGGATCCACTGGTGAGTATGGAAGCCTGTTTTCACAACTAAATAAATAATAGAAAAAGGTTATTGTAACATCTCAAAACTTTTTTTTCAAAATTGCTTAAAACAAACTCACAACTCACAACTTTTTTTCTCAGTATTTAGTGATACAGACTCTCAATTCGCAATTACAAGATATAAAGTCAGAATTGTGATATTTAACTCACAATTCTGACTATATCAAAATTGTGACAAATTTGCAATTGCAAGTTATAAAGACCAATTTTGAGGAGCGAAAAAATTGTTTTAAAAATTGCAAGTTTATATTTCACAATTCTGACTTAACTCACAATTGCATGTTATAAAGTCAGAATTGCAATTCTGAGTAAAATGTCACAATTGCAAGATATCACAATTGGGCTTTATTTCTCAGAATTGCAAGTTTATTTCTCAGAATTGCGAGATTCTGACTTCGCTATTGCGAGTTTCTATCACGCAGTTCTAACTTCATTTCTCAGAATTGAGTTTACATTTAGAACTGGCAATTGTGAGTTTATATCTCACAATTCTGAGAATAAAAGTCAGATTTGCAAGATGCAAACTTGCAATTGTGAGAAAAAAGGTCAGAATTGTAGGAGAAGAATTTGCAATTACCTTTTTTTTTTTTATAAATTGAGTGGGAAAAAATGAGCTTCCATAGGTGAGCAAGTGATGTAATGCTACATTTCTTCAGATCTGTTATGAGGATGAAGTTTACTTACCTACATCTTCGAAGCCCTCAGATTTGTATCGAATGCGTTCTGATGTTGATTCTGATGTTTTTATTAAAATAATTTTTTTGTTGTTGTTTTTACTAACATAGAGAGTGCAGTGAACAAGCAGATGAGGTGAATAAACAAGAGAGAGGTGTTCAATAACAGGGCATTCGCTCCTCACAAATGTTGATAATAGTGTACATTCAGGCCCAGTCACGTTCTTTCTCTCTTCTGCCTCTGTCAGTTCGGAGCTCACGTGAAGCAGAGATGCCACAGAGACACACACAAAAACAGATATTAATTCAGTAATCTAATATGCAAATTTAAATGTTGTGTTGAGTACTGCATGTGCTTGTGTATGTTTTCAGTTACTGTCAGGAGTGGCATGACAGGACAAGCAAACTGAATGTTTCTGCTGCAATTTCCTGACAGCTGCGGCCCCAGTACGTTGAGTAAAAAGAAAAACAAAGTCAAACAGACTGAGCAAGAATATCAAGGTGCAACAGTACATCAAGCTACACCTTAAAGTACTTACATTAATGACAAATTCTTGGAAAGTGACATTAATAATAAGTCCTTCATACAAACAGACAAGAGCCGTTTAAGCCCTGTCACACTTTTGTTGAAAGGTTATGGGTGTCAACTGGTTGAGTGAGTTTCTCGTGAGGGTGGAGTATAGTAAATACCAGAGGAAGGGGTTATGACAGATGCTTTAGGTCTGTTAAAGCCTAAGGGATCTAGTTATGGCACTTATGTTTATTCATATAGGCTCTAAAAACAAATATAGGGTATTTAGAAGTTTATCACTGTTGAGTAAAATTCTCAAATGACACAAAAACATTACTAAAATACAATATGATATGATATATGATATTATATGATAAACATGATACTGAATTAAAGTAATTTGAGTACATCTGTAATGCAAAAGAAATTTTGAAGATAGTTTCTTTTTAAATTTGCATGTTCCCAAAGTTGTCCACTATTTATAAATTAGATTTTATTGGAAATATCACTTTTACACTTTCTGAAGTTTTATATATATATATATATATAATGCTTTATGCATTTTTTGAGAATTGTAGAATTCCAGAAATGTAGCATTACATCACTTGTTCACCAATGGATCCTTTGTAGTAAATGGGTGCCGTCATAATGAGAGCCCAAACAGCTTATAAAAACATCACAATAATCCACAAGTAATCCACATGACTGCAATCTATCAATCAATGTCTTGTGATGTGAATAGCTTTGTGTTTGTAGGAAACAAATCCATCATTAAGGTGTTTTAACTTTAAACCATTGCTTCTGGCCAAAATGCAAGTCCATCATTCATAATAATGCTTCCTCCAGTGAAAACATTACATTAAAACCTACCAACATATTTGTTTAGAACTGTTTTGACTGTTTTTGCTTGTAAACAGTGCTTGATTTATACTTATATTGGACTGTTATAGGAAAATATCAGTATAAAAATATGATGTTTAATAAAAAACAAATATTGTTCTATACAAAAACCACAAGAATAACCAGTGGTCTGGTAAAGTGATATTTGCTACTTACCTTTAACCCCAGAACATTTAGAATGATATGGAGAAATGTGACTTCTTCATAAACATTATCTATAACTAGCTAACTAATTATTTTGAAAATCACGCACACACAAACACAAAACCCAGCTGACTTGTTTGGCTGCTATTATGTCGTGTCAATTCCAGATTGTGATTCTGTGACTCTTTGAACCTCTCAGCAAAGAGACGACCACAAAATTAAGAAAAATTGAATCTTGAAATCTGGGAGGCTATAAAAAGAAATCTAAGTGCTTCCTGCATGCAGTTTCCGCAGACTAAAATGTAATTTTGAAATGGAAGTAAAGGGAACTTATGGTGAGAGACTATAAAAAGATATTAAACACTTCCTGATTACAGCTTCCATGGTTTGAAATGTCATTAAGAACTGGAAGTCAGCGAGAACTTGAAGATGAACAGAAAGAAAAATCACCAGCTGCCAGTAAACAGGTCATGATCAATAACAAAAATCAATTAACAATTTTAAAAAATAACATTTCACTGGAGATGGAAGCTTCGGACGGCACAAGAGGAGAGGTCTACTGGTTTTGACTCTTTTCTGGCTACAGGTTGTCATTTTAACAAATGAATATTGCAAAACACTGACTGATTGTGTGCCTCTCGTACATTCTTATACGGTCCACTTGATTCAAGTTCATCAAATAAATAGTAATCGTTTATTTATATTTGCACAAATACAGTAAATTTGTTTAATGCAGAAGTAATATATGATTATTTAACCCCCTTGACCTGCAAGAGATTTTGAGAATATACATTTGAGTAATTCTGAAAATTTAAGTTGATGAATTGATGAATGAAGCTGGATCTAAACATTCATGTTCAAAATGATTAAATCCCCAAAAGTCAGATTTGGTGCAGAATGTTTTATTCTTTAAAACCACTAATAAACGCTGCTTGGAAGTGCTCAGAAGCTTCTTTCACCTCTCTGCTGCGATCTTGGCCCATTCCCTGCCTGAAAAAGCTTTCAAATCACTGATAATCTTTAGTTTTCACTTTACTACTGCTTTCTTCAAATTCAACCAAATATTTTCAATGAGAATTAAATCTGGAGATTGAACAGGCCACTCAAGAACATTCTATGACTGATCCCTGAACCAAACAAGTGGATTTGGATGTATACTTTTGGATGATTGTACTGCAGGAAGGTCCATTGATCATTAGCTTCAGTCTTTGCACCAAAGGCATCATAAATCTTGCCAAAATGGCCTGATACTTCAAAGAATCCATGATGTCCTTCATACAGTCCTAATTTCCACTTCCTGCAACAGTAAAACAACCTCATAACAGGACTGGTCCACCTCAATGTTTGTCTATGGAGATGCTATTCTTCTGCTCATAAGTTTTGCCTTTTTTGCACCAGACATACAGCACACTCCATAAAACATTCTTCCAGAACTCCACAACTTCTAAATGAATTTTAGCTTATTCAACTCAGCGTTTTATGTTCTTCTTGGTCAAGAGTGGCATTCTGCAAGATGCCCCAACATGAAAGCCATGTCTTGTGTTCATCTTATACTCTGCATTGAAATGTTTTTCCACCTTTCATTGGGTCTTCTTGAAAGTCTTTGGCTGCAGGTATTTTCTCAGTTGTTCTGATCAAACATTTTATGATATTGTGCTTTTTCTTCAACACCCTCAAAGGTTTTCTGGTACAACAGATTTTAAGATAAGGAGTAAGGCTGTGGCTCTAAGAACTCTTGAAAATCTTCACACAGCCTTAGACTTTCTAAAGTAATACAATTATTTATTCTCTGTAGCTCTCTATGGCTTTTGTAAGAGCTCTGTTCACTTTGTCATATTAGCTACTTAAACTTCAGCACATGCATGGGCTAACTGTGCGTATGTGTAACAGCTCAAGCTGATTTCTAATCAAGTTTCTATAGTTATAATTGTGTTTTAAAACAGTTTTGTTTGTAACTGTACTTTGCCAATTATGTCTTTTTTTCAAACGACTTCTACAAGAAAACTTCAGTCATCATTAGAATATTCCTCCGTGTTATTATTGAATCAAGGAGCATTTTATGAGGCCAGAAATGGAGCAAGTGCTGCTTGGAAGAGCAGGAAATTCAGAGGGTTAATGCACAATTAACCGTTTTATTGCTTGGTCTGTAACCACATTCATTTAATTGCACTTCAGAAGCATTTGACTGCACACGCACTGCGGCAGGAGCCAAGAGAACCGGATTATTTTGCCCAATAGCCAGGAGAAGTATGTGTAGAAACACACAAACAAAGGCAAGCTCACACATTCCTCTCCCATAAATGCCCTCTGCAGCACTTTGTGGCATGGGTACCGCATGTTTATTTGTCTGTTTTTGTCTACGAAGCACAAAAAAAGTTATATGGAGCTTAGTGGGAGATTCAGTCGGCTAAGCATGAGAAATATCTCACGTGTCCAGGCTTTTGACTATCAGCATAGAGTTTGGTCTGCATCGCAGTTTATTTAGACAAAAGTAGACTGCTTGACTGGTGTGTAGAGCCAAGTTTGTTTTGCACCATAACAGGAAGGGTATTTGTTATAGCAAAATAACAGCAATGTATTGAATGGCCACTTTATTTTAAGGTCCAATTCTCGCTTTTAACAAACCATTAACTAAAACTGCACTTGCATAATTCTGTATATAATATTATTGATTACATGTGAAAGTAGTGCTGAGGTCCAAATAAAGAGATACTTAAGTATATTTGATCGGGCAAAAGTGGAACTATTGCAAATATATTTCAGGTACACTTTAAATATTTTGCATTTAAAGACTGACATTGCACAGAGATCATATGATCCTTATCAGTGATATTAAAGCATGTTTTTGGTATAACATTAAGAAATGTGCATTGTGCAATAAAGAAATTCTCCAAATTGTTACGGTCAAAGTTACTTTGTCCTTATTTTGTGTTTGTATACATTTTCTTTGTATTAATTTGGTTATCTCCTGTCTTCTCGAGGTTGAGCTCCGCCCCGTTACACCTGTGGCCTGTTTAGTGAGTGCTGAATTGGATATGAGGGGGAATCAAGATGGTGTTGTCTCTCTCTGTTTCCAGCGTGTGTTCAGAACAGTGACTTCCTGGCTTGGTTGAGAGCATGACTCGCACTCGTTTTTAAGGTCTGTTCAGCTACCTTTTACGAAGCACTGTATCCCGCGAGCTTCGTGCGCGTCTTGATGCAAGTCAGCCTCCGATAAGCGGTCTGTTTGTTTGTTGTTTTGTTTTCTGGTTGATCTGTTAATTTGTTTGTTTTTGCTATGTTTATTCCTTCGTGTTGTGTTTTTTTAAACTAATGATTAAATGTGCACGTTGCCTGTTGCCGAAAGTGGCACGTGAGCCGACTAGATTTGTTAATAAAAAGCTGAATTGATATCTGTGGTCTCACGTGTCCTTGTTATGTTGCTTAACCCCTTCCCTACGAGCACTTTAAAACGGGGTTCGTAACAAAATTAATTGTAATTATAATGTTATATCAGTAAGTCTTCAGTTATATTTCAATAAATATGTTCATGGATTTGAAGTATACTTAGTATGTATTTTAAATAAATTATAGCTTAGTTTTTTAAATAGGGTAAATAAAAGCTCATAGAGTAATAATGTCAAAGGTCACACTATTTTAAGGTCAGATTCTTGCTATTTACAAACCATTAACTACGACTTTTGCCTTAAACTCCTAAATTGCTGCTTATTAATAGTTAGTAAGATAGTTGTTAAGTTTAAGATTAGGGATGTAGAATAAGGTCGTGCAGAATATGTGCTTTATAAGTACTAATAAAAAGCCAATATGTTATAATAGTATAATAATAATATACATGCTAATAAGCAACTTACAATAATTTGTTACCCTGCTGCCTTAACATTTTAAGTTCAGTCAACTCAAATAAGTTTAGTCAACTTGAAATGTTTAGTTGTACTAAGTGACAACTTGGATATTTGAGTTGACCAAACTAAAAATGTGGTTTGTTAAACTTAAAACCTGGGTTTGTTACCAAGCTGTCTTAAAATTTTAAATCAGCTCAATACAAATATTGTCACTTAGTACAACTTAACATTTCAAGTTGACTAAACTTATTTGAGTTGAATGAACTTTTTAAGGCAGCGGGGTAACAAATTATTTTAAGTTGACTTGACAAATTGCTTTTTTACAGTGTAGTGAGAATTGGTCCCTATACTAAAGTGTTATTAATTGAGGCTTCTCCATATGTCACAAATCCGGTCCGTGGCTTTCCGTCTGTTCACCACCAGATGTCGCACTGTCATTATATGGACACTCACACTACACAACCTGTTGCATGTCACCCTGGACAACATTTCCCATCATCCTTTGCACTGATTACACACACAGCTGTAGCCAATCACACACACTGTTTAACACCCACTCAGATCACTGAGCATTGTTGCGTTTATCCCTTAGTGAGTGATAGCACATTACGGCCTTTCCGTGTTTTCCCTAGTCTAGTCGTGTCTGTTTTATCCATCTCTTGATCCCTGCCTGGGTTACCTCGTTCTGTCTGTTCTTCGCCTGCCCTGGATTTCTCACCTGTCTTTTGGAATAGCTGTTTGCCTCGTCCCCTGGATTGCGTTCGCCACCGATCGACCCATGCCTGTCTGTAGATTACTCTTTTGTCTTGACCTATTTGTCTTGTTTGCTGGTGTCTGATCCTTTCCTGTGTATGACCATCTCTTTAAATAAAGCTCTGCAAATGGATTTGCACATCTCTCTCAGTCTCTCCGTAACAAATGTGTTATTATTAATAAATTTAAATACATGACCTACATTATTACAGTAACACTTTAGTGTAGGAAACAATTCTCACTATTAATTAGTTACTTATTAGCATGCCTATTATTGACGTATGCTGTTTATTAGTTTATAAAGCACCTATTTTGCATGAACATATTCTATATCCCAAATCCTACCCAATACCTAAACTACCTTACTAACTATTAATAAGCAGAAAATTAAGAGTTTATTGTAGTTAATGGTTTGTTAATAGCGAGAACTAGACCTTTGGAAATTATATTTCAGAGACAATATAAGTAATTATAAAAAAGGTAACACTTCAATATAGGGAACAATTCTCACTATTAACTAGTTGCTTATTAGCATCCCTATTCATAACACATTGGCTATTAATGAATACTTATAAAGCACACATTCTGCATGACCATATTCTACATCTGTAATCCTACCCAATCACTAAATTGAACAACTACCTTACTATTGAGGCAAAAGTCATAATTAATGGTTTGTTAATAGCAAGAATTGGACCTTAAAATAAAGTGTGACCATAAAAGTACAAACCTATTAAGACATAATTACTACTTAATGTAACTGGATCAAAAAAGGTTCTCAAGTTTAATCAGAGATGGGAAGTAACTAAGTACAAATGCACTGTAAAAAACAATTTGTTGAGTCAACTTAAAATAATTTGTAACCTGGCTGCCTTAAAATTTTAAGTTCAACTCAAAAAACTTGAAATGTTAAATTGTACTAAGTGACAACTTAGATATTTGATATGAATCAACTTAAAATTTTAAGGCAGCTGGGTAACAAATTATTTTAAGCTGACTTTTTTACAGTGCACTTTGTTACTGTACTTAAGTAGATTATTCTGGTATCAACATCACTATTTATTTTTCTGACTGCTTTTTACTTCTACTCCTTACATTTTTACACAAATATCTGTACTTTCGGCTTCTTACATTTTCAAATCAGGCTCGTTACTTTAGTTTCAATCTGCATGTTGTGGATCATCATTCGATAACAAATCTCGAAATCATGAATCGGTTAGTCTGTACTGGTAACACGATTCGGCTCACGCGCACGCTCCGTGTCTACGTTTCTATCAGAGTAATCTATGCGAGTGAGTCGAGAATGGAGTGGATCAGAAGGGCAAAACTACTGACAAGTTTAGGACTTCAAGTGCAGGTTAGTTTCATCTGTAAATAGGCTACTGTAGTTTTGTCTTTGTTTACTTAATTAAGCGCTAGCAACTCTTAGCAGTAGCCAGAGGATTAATAATAGCTACTGTAAACTAAACTAAATTAATTACTATCATCACTCAAAATACTGTATGCTAAAGGACATCATTATTATCTACTATAAAGTTACAGTAGTAATTTAGTAAACAAATGTTATAAGACATCATTTTATAGTACGTTTAGAGTAAGCTAGGGCAGATAACAACACAACATTTACGACAATTAAAACCAAAAACCATGGTTACTATAGTTAAGTCATGGTAACCACAAATGAATCATGGTTTTGCTACACTAACCATAGACCAACCATGAAATTTGTAGTAAAATTATGGTTGTAAATTAATCCACAAAAAAACAAAAAAAACAAACAAACAAACAAAAAAACATGGTTAATTTGGTGAGAGAAAAATATACTCATGATAATGCAATAACATGTTCAGTATTATATTTTTTCTGTAAAGATTGTCATGGTGTAATTATTATTGTACTAATTTTGACATTTAGGCAATTTAGAAAATATAGTTTTATTAAATCTATAGTATTTATGTAATTTTAAGATAAAACAACATAACGGTTAATTGTGCATTAACCCTCTGAATTTCCTGCTCTTCCAAGCAGCACTTGCTCTATTTCTGGCCTCATAAGATGCTCCTTGATTCAATAATAACAAGGAGAAATGTTCTAATGATGACTGAAGTTTTCTTGTAGAAGTCATAACATTTAATTATTTTGCACGGCCCGAGCCTAAGGTTTTAAACCTTTTTAAATGTGATGGCCACACATCTCCTGCCCTGTTCTACATAGTGTTTGTTCAGCCTTGATACATTCATTAGCTAACAAAATTGTAAATATACGTTATTTCGTATTAATGTGTCCATATGACGTGAGGTCCAGTTTCCAGCATGACACTAAAACAGGCAGTAATGGGTACTTTTTACTTAAGTACATGTCAGAGCTCATACTTATTTACTTTAACTTGAGTAAAAAAGTGTAGTCAGTACTTCTACTTTTACCAGAGTATTTTTAAACATGAGTATCTGTACTTCTACTTAAGTGAAGGATGTGTGTACTTTTGCCATCTCTGAGTTTAATCGCATATAGTGTAAATTTAAAGGGGTCATTGGATGCTAAGTTCACTTTTACATGTTGTTTGAACATTGTGTGTTGGCAGTGTATGCACAAATCTACCTTATAATGATAAAATCCATGCAGTGGTTTTTAATTAATCTGTAAAAATAATATCCCCTTTTTCAAATCGAGCCGTTCTCAGATGCCTGTCGGTGTGGCGTCACACCGACAGAGGCCGCTCCCACGATAGTTGATTGACATGATCATCTTACCTCAGATCAGCTGTAGTCCGCCCTCTTTGTTTCGATGCTGGAGCAGGGATGTAAGTTAGACAAGAATATCTCTGATTGAGCGATTGAGGTGTTGTGTTGCTGGATGTAATAATGAACATAGTGGTCGTCATTTACTCCCGACATCTGAGCCGCTGAAGATGCAGTAGATTACGTTTGTTTGTGAAGGGAATGCACTTCCTGATCTACATATATCCGTCTAAGTTTGGGCAAATCATTTGGGATCCAGCTTCACTTACAGTAGAAGTGACTATAAGGGTTTTTTATGGATCTTTGCGATTGCCTTTCCTAATAATGTGCTAGTTAGAAAGTTTAGCGGCTAAACGCGACTAAATGCGACTAAAGTAAACAGGCTCGTCTCTCCACAGAGAGAAGAGAGGGGCGGGGCGAGCAGAGCTCATGTGCATTTAAAGCAGCCTCGACCAGAATGAGATGATTTTTGCAGAGCTCATTTCGACAAGGTAAAAAGGGTGTTGTTTTACACAACCATTGAGAATTTTTAACCAAAGTATATTATAGACTTTTCATTAAGACCCTAAAGAATCATATAAACTTGTGGAAAATGGGCATCCAATGCCCCCTTTAAACTTTAATAATAACATGCAATTAAGTGTCTAAAAACATTAAATTCAGTTTGCACTTAAGCAGTAACGTGGGGAATATCAGGTACATACATGCACACACACACACACACACACAGAGGAATGCTGACTTGGATGATGGTTCGCTTATTGACCTAGAGCTGAACATCACAGGGGGAATAAGACATCCATTGTGTCAACACTTTTCCTAATACCCAAAATCCTCAGAGACGTTTGTGCACATGTAAGAACAACAGGTCAAATACTATTAGGAGACTTGAAACATTAGCACCATTCATCAGATTTCATCCTCTGTTGAGTAATTTGTTTTCAAAATAAATCCCTGTGAATCCACAAGGATTTGATATGTATAAACTTACAGCACAATCAAACCACTGAAGTGTGATTCGTCCATATTTTAGACAAAATATTTTAAATGCTTATTTAAATTAGCGTTTTCAGACAAGCGTTTCTCAGTCTCTTTGATACATTTCTCAGTTAAAAATTCTCAAAACTAATTGTTCAACCTCCATCCAACCATCATCTGTTCTCATTCTTTCTTATCCAAATCTTATTTTTTGTCTTTCAACCAGTATCTCAGTAATGTGTAAATTTGTACTGATAAAATTGATGTATGCCATACAGAAGCAGTAGAACCTTTTTTTTTCAGGTTTTTTTAGGTATACATGGAATGTCCACACAAAGATGGGAATATCCAAATTCCTTGTCCTTGTTGGGACATTGTTCAGGGAAGTTGTTTGAAAATCTAAAAATGCAGAAAGTTTTGTGTGGTGGGTAGGTTAATCCATAAAAAATAAAGTCTGTACAGTATAAAAACGATTACGTATATAGGAATGTCCCCATACGACATGGAAACCCAACGCGTGTGTGTGTGTATTTGTGAAAAAAAACATCAGACAAATGTCCAGTTGCAATCTTATTTAGTTTATTATTTCTTATTTGTAATAGTAACTGCATTAAACCTACTTTAGGACTTCTAGTAAATTCACATTTATATGATACAGTGTACATAACAGTAAATACATGTAACATTCAGTATTGTTTCTTCCTGCAGAACCTGTGTCCAAATAAACCCAACAAAACATCTGCTCACCATCTCACAAAGCTCCTTTACCAAGTGCAAGATTCAGTCTCTGGGTATTAGGGGTTTCTGAGCAACTCCATGTCCAACAACTGCACAAGTTATGATTGTCAGAGAGCAGTGTGCCACATTAATACATCCATCTCAGAGACATGTGCTCTGATATTGTGTAACACTACAAAAATAGTCCAAAAATAAATTGAAAGCAAAACGGCATGTTTGTCAAATAACGAACAGGATTTTATGCAAGAAATGACAGCAAAATAGTATAAAGGTTGAATAGTGGCAACTCATGTGACTTTCTTTTAGTTTGTTGGGTTTGTGGTTGCAGGATTGTCTGATATTGCCCTCCAAAAAACAATAAACACAAAAGTTATCACAAACAGCTAAATTATGTACATACTGAACAGAAAAAAAGACAACACAGACCTGATATTAATCTCAGGCATTTGTTATACAAAATTATGTATATTATACTTTGTAAGTGCTACACTCTAATTTGGTAGAAAAAAAGAAAATATAAAAAAAAATCACATCCAGAAATGGAGAATGCCTTCATTTTAAGATGCAAATTACAGTGTTTGCATTTTTTCTGAAAAATGTATGGCCTTTAAGTTTAAATCAGTTTTTCCTTAGTATTTTGGCTGATTGTAATATTCAAAGATATTAATAGTATATGCTGCTGCATTGCTTTTCAAACTTAATGAACATCGCAAGAATACTGACAGTCATGCAGCTAGAGAGTTTTAATGTTTCAAATCTTTTGCATAAGTACATCAAACATTCCTCCGTTCTCTGATCATCTTCCATCCTTGTAAAAAAAACTTGAGTCCAAATGTCTGTGCTGAAGTTCAGAAGATCAGCTAGTGCTTCCTGCAACCTCCATTATAACACCATTATAAGGCCACTGATATACTGACAACATAGAAATAATATGGAACCGTGACTGATGGGCAAATCTCCAAACAAACCCTGAGACGTTATAAATCCCTGGAGATTTCTTATGATTTGATTTCTTCCTGTCATCAGCATTTGAACCAAATGTATCAGTTTCTGGATCACTTCAGTTTTGGTACTTTATCCATTAGCATGCGGCTGAATCTTATAGTCTAACATTACAATAAGCAAAAGTTTTTAATTCCTTGAGATGTTCTCCAAGTCCTTCAGTGTTCCCATACTTTTTATCCAACGAATTTTTGTCCAATCGTCCCTAAAATTTCCTGATCTACCCAGGTTTTACCCGTGGGAACCTTGTATTATGCCTTCAAAAGAGTTGCTTCAATCACCCTGAACGCTCATATCAGTCACCGGTTAATTTTATGGGGAAGCTTGTTTCTTTGGTGTGTGTTTATGAGCGTGTATGTGTCTTGTGTCTTTAACATTTTTCTGTGTGGGTCATAGACTGCATGGCCAAGCGCTTTTGTCATGGTGATGACCTGAGCCAGGTAGTGACCAGTGTCATGTTACCGCTGTAATAAAGAAAAAAGTAAAAAAACTAAAAGGAAACCACTATCATCTTTCAGCCGGACCACCAGGATGACAAAACCTCCTGCTTATTAAATCCATCTAGAATGTTCCGAGTCACCTGCTCAGATGTAGACACAACTAACACTGATAAAGACAACGTAATGAACATACATTAGTGGTGTCTTTTTAGGCCGCCATCACTAATACTATTGCTCTAGGTTTAGGGTTCTGGACAAACTTAGGTAAAATTTTACAATATATAACGCTATAATTTTTCTACGAATTTGGAGAAGCCACAAGTCTGTAATGTTAGAAATCTGGGGTTTGGCTCTTTTAACTAATACACAACCACCTATGGGCATTTACTGAAGGAAATAAGTTATATCTCATTTTGACCTACATTAAGTAACATTTTGGCTTATATATAAAGAAAATATGTGACCCTGGACCACAAAACTAGCCTTAAGTAGCACAGGTATATTTGCAGCAACAGCCAAAGATACATTGTACAGGTCAAAATAATTGATTTTGTTTTAATGCTAAAAATGATTAGGATATTAAGTAAAGATCATGTTTCATAAAGATATTTCGTAAATTTTCTACCATTAATATATCAAAACTTGATAGGAATGCTAAGAAGCATTGCATTTGGACAGCTTTAAGTGGTGATTTTTTCAGTACTTTTTTTGCACCCTCAGATTCAAGATTTTCAAATAATTATATCTCGGCCAAATATTGTCATATGTCCTAACAAACCATACATCAATGGAAAGCTTATTTATTCAGCTTTCAGATGATGTGTAAATCTCAGTTTTAAAAAAATTACCTTTATGACTGGTTTTGTGGTCCAGGGTCACATATATTGATTAAAATTGTATGATAAAAAAATATTTAACTTTGAGTGAATGTTTTGTGGGAAAATAAATAATTTTGAAGTTCAAACCAAACCATAAATAAATTTAGCTGTAACAAATTAAGACTTTTTTTTTAAACTGATGCAAAACACCCCCTAAAAAACCAGACTTAATGTCTGCATGGCACTTTAACTCTTACTGAAACGTTCCTCTCTGTTATTAACACAACAAAAGATGAGATATGAAAAGTGCTAGACCTGGTTAACCAAGAAATGCAGTTGATTACTCATGTTAGAGTAATTTTAAAGACCTATGAAAGCTTTGAGTTCATCTATATGCCAGTATACTTCTAAGTTGACATTCAAATAAAATTTTACCAGATATTTTTACATTTAAACCACAGAAAATAGCAAGTAAATCAGGACTTGTGGTTTTACAATCAAATAAGCAAAATCTGACAATAATGGTATCATAAATCTAGCTTCTTTAGCTCACATGACAGAAAAACTGTCAATTTTCACCATTTTTACAGTCTCTTTATTTAGCGTTGTGTTTTTTCTATGACTTTCTTCTCATACTGTATCTGGTTGTATTTAAAGCACAAGAGCACAACATCGACTGTGTACATGAGAGGTCAGGGGTCAAACTCTGACAGGATATAATCAGTGGATATGGTTTGTGGTTATGGTACACTCAATGCATAGACAATGACTGAACTGGTCATATCTGACATATTAGCATGTGCGTTATGGATGTTAAATAGAGGTTCCCATATAGAGACAGACAAATGGATTAAAGAATGCAAAACAATTTTTTTTTTAAACTTACTTAAGCATAATAATTGGTAGGCTAAAGTTAGTGTATGATGTTGAAATGTGTTAATGGTGAATTTCCTCAGGAAAGATATGAATATCCATGTTCGAGTCCATATGGCTTTCCTCAAATTAAAGGAACATGCAAACAATATTTACTAAATTGTGCATTCTTTGCACACAGTTTGGCCATAATCAATACTACAGGGAAACGGCACTTGAGTTTACAGCCTAAAGTTAAGGATACAGTGATACATCAACTTCACAGGTGATACATCAACATCAAAGTATGCTGAAGGCAATGTAAAGTGTGTATTTGGGTGTCTGGGAGCATGTGTGTGTTTGCAAGCTCATGTTTTCTCATACGGTAGATGTAGCAGTTGGTTTAACTGTGATGCTCTGCGCAATATCCTCCCTATTGATCTTCTTCAGTGCTGTGCAAAGCGTATCAATGTTAGCCGAATCCTGGCTCGCCCAATGAGACAGAAGAGCCTGGATGGGCCTTTCTTCCTGCTTGAAATTAGCAATGTGTTCTTCTTTGTATCCAAGTAGCCCTGCCAGGCTGCACCAGTCGGTTTCCTCATTGGCTCCTGACTCCTCTCCTTCACAGGTACGATTTAGCAGTTTCTCAACCTCCTCCCGTGTGTGTAAGGGCAAGGTCAGGGTTGAACCTCCATCTATCTTGATCACTAAAACAAAAAAGGATACATTTAGCTATTTGGATAAATATATCTAAAGTAAGACTATAAAATATCTCTAACCTATTTCCTACCCATTTCCTGTTTGTTTGTAGTAGTGACATAATGGTAGGAGTTACAGTTGAAGTCAAAAGTTTACATACACCTTGCAGAAGCTGCAAAATGTTAATTATTTTAACAAAATAAGAGGGATCATATAAAATGCATGATATTTTTATTTAGTACTGACCTGAAAAGGATATTTCACATAAAAGACGTTTACATATAGATCACAAGAAAATATTAGCTGAATTTATAACAATGACCCAGTTCAAAAGTTTACGTATGCTTGATTTTTAATTATGTGTCCCTTGTTTGTCCTGAACAGTTAAACTGCCCTCTGTTCTTCAGAAAAATCCTTCAGGTCCTTGTATTTGAACCCTTTCCAACAATGACTGTATGCTTTTGAGATCCATCTTTTCATGCTGAGGACAACTGAGGAACTCATATGCAACTATTATGGAAGGTTCAAACGCTCAGTGATGCTTCAGAGGGAAAAACAATGCATTAAGAGCCAGGGGGTGAAAACTTTTGAAACAGAATAAAGATGTGTACATTTTTCTGTGTAAATATCATATATTTTCATTCAGTACTGCCCTTCAGAAGTTACAGAAGATACTTACATGTTTCCCAGAAGACAAAGTAAATCAACTTTAGCCTGATCTACAAATTCCAAAAGTTTTCAACCCCCTGCTCCTAATGCATTGTTTTCCTTCTGAAGCATCAGTGAGCATTTGAACCATCCGTTAATAGTTGCATATGAGTCCTTCAGTTGTCCTCAGTGTGAACAGATGGATCTCATAATCATACAGTCACTATTGGAAAGGGTTCAAATACACAAAAATGTTGAAAGCCAAAGAATTTGTGGGACCTGAAGGATTTTTCTGAAGAACAGTGGGCAGTTTAACTTTTCAGGATAAACAGGGGACTCAACTCAACTATCACTAAACAAAAAACTATTATTTTCTCTTGTGGACTATATGTAAACATCTTTAATGTGACATATCTTATTCAGGTCAGTACTAAATAAAAAATGCATTTTCATCCCTTATTTTGGTAAAATTAACATTTTGCAGATTCTGCAAGGTGTATGTAAACTTTTGACCTCAACTGTATTTATATGATGACCTAAGGGTTTGTACCAGTATGTGGAGGCCCCTGGCCCTCCTGTAAGCTCTGACTGTCCACTGAGATGCCGCTGTCGCTGTGGAGTTTCTCTCCCTCAGGAGAAGGGGTCTGACTGGGGTTTGCACTGCACGCTCTGTTGGCTCCTTGCTTGTTCTGCTTACAACTGTTCCACCTGAAAAATATCAAAGCGAACATCAGAAGCTTTTATTAACAAAATCAGCATTCATTTTTAACCTAAAATTGAAGTGTGATATTTCTACACCACCCTTCTGCCCCCCTGCCATTGTTCAGACAAGCTTGCCCCGCCCAAACACACCCCAATGGTTGAGCCAGAAATGGAGATGTTGGACCACTCAAACAAACAATGATTTCAAAGCACCCTGAAGGAACTAAAGCGGGTCAATGTTACACCCTCTAGCTGTGATTTTAATATTTTATGACCCCTTTCCACCACAACCTCCATCTGTGTCTGCTCAGAACAATTTAATTTTTATCTCTCAGTCTGAAAAAAAGTAGTTTTTTTTTTTTTTTATTTGCATGTGCTGTGTTCATTATGCTAGATTTGCTTAAGGCCTTGATGTGCTTCATAAAATCAGAAATGAAAGTCATAAATGTTTTTTAATCTGATCTAAGATCAGTGTCTCTGTTTTACTCCCCATAATAAACAATGTACTTGTGATGGATCAGATGGAAGCCTAGAAGCATTTTTACTTTCTTAGCAGTATAAAAATAGCTGAACTAAAGCCTAGATAGATGTACTGTGCTTTGTAAGCAGAAAGAGAATAAGTCCTCCTCACCGTTTAAAGATGATGAAGGCCACCAGGCCCAACAACACTGCAGCCAATATGGAGGTGTAGATGGGAATGAGGTTGTCGCTCATCCCATGGATTCTCTTCAGCCCAGGGTCAGCTGTGGTCACGCTCTCCGTAGGACTGTCAGGAGGAGACTTGTCTGTATACGAGACAACTGATGGAGCAGGAGAAGAAGAGGGAGGAAAAAAAGGAGGCAGAAAAGATGTAACATCTGGAAGAGGAGAAGGATAGGTTGAGCTGTTAAGAAGATCTACATCTGTTGGAGGAAAGGGACAAAGACAAAGAAAAAGACAGTTTAGAAAATGTTAGTTGCTAAGGAGCTGTTATGTGAATCGGCATTAGATTTCTAAAGCAAGTTAATTCATGACAAATCATGCAGTTGTTATTTAAAAGGAGTCACTAAACCATTCATGAAACACAAGAATAATAATTTTTTTACAATTTAAATAAAACTGGTTTTAGAAATGATTTACACAGAAATGTGCACATTATTTACAAAACCCTAAGTTAGGTATAATAAGAATGAGCAATTTGCACACAAGTTCTTTGTGTTTAATTAAGTTTGGCTGTGTTTAAAGGATTGGTTCACTTCCAACACATCCAAAATTTATGGATAATTTACTCACCGCTTCGTCATCCAAGATGTTCGTGTCTGTCTCTTTCTTTCTTTCTTTCTTTCTTTCTCCAGTCATAAAGAAATTATGTTTCTTGAGAAAAACATTTCAGGAAACATAACATTTCACCATTTCTCCATATAGTCGACTTCAATGGTGCCTCCAAGTTTAAATTTCCAAAATGCAGTTTAAATGCAGTTTTAAAGGGCTCTAAATGATCCCAGTCGAGGAAGAAGGATTTTATCTAGTGAAACGATCTGTCATTTTCTAAACAAATTGACCATTTCTATACTTTTTAACCTCAAATGCTTGTCTTGTCTCATCTCTGCAATGTGATTCGTAGTCAATGTAATCCGGGTCAATATAGTAAGATATGTCAAAAAACTCCCATCTTGTTTTCTTATTCAAATTCAAAGGCCCTAACTGCTTTCTTGAACGATTTTAAAGTTGGGGAAAAAACAGTTCACGACAAAACTGTCTTGAACCAAGATGAGACAAGATGAGCATTATATAAATTGTCAATTTGTTTAGAAAATGATCAATAGTTTCGTTAGATAAGACCCTTGTTCCCCGGCTGGGATCATTTAGAGCCCTTTGACACTGCATTTAAACTGCATTTTGGAAGTTCAAACTTGGGGGCACCATTGAAGTCCACTATGTGGAGAAAAATCCTGAAATGTTTTCCTCAAGAAAATAATTTCTTATCAACTGAAGAAAGACAGACATGAACATCTTGGATGAGTAAATATCTGTAAATTCTTGTCCTGGAAGTGATCTACTCCTTTAAGCTAATTATTTACTCACCCTCATTTTGTTTCAACCATGTAACAAAAGAAGATATTGTAAAAAATGTTTGGACCCCATTGACTTTCATTGTATGGACACAAACAGTTGTAAAATTCAAAAAAATTCTACAGAAGGAGTAGAGGTTTGGAACAAAATTAGGGTGAACAAATGATGGCACTTTTTGCTAAGTTAGTTAGAACATTAGCAGACCTTAAAATGGAATCTGTATCCACAAAAAGATAATTAACACTAAATTGGAAAATTTTTCAAAAGTTCTCACACCTACATTTTTGAATACTGAATATTTTGTATAATTCGATTTTCTGTTATCTACTAAAAGAGTGTTGAAAAAAAGTGTGGAAAACAGATTCCATCTAGATCTAGTTATTAGTAAAAGACAAAAACAGCCCAGAAAATATTATAAAATTGAGTAAAAGCACATTAGTACTGAGACTGCTTTGTCGTGGCCCTGTGAACTCTGTTCGCCGGCAAGCTAAAAAATGATTCTTTTGATTCGATTATCTATGATTCAATTGGGGACCGTAATAAACAGGCTTTGTCCTGAGTCAAACCTAATGGACACTCAGCTAGTGCAGGAGACTGTGATTAGATTGGAGAGGTAGAAGCTCGGCCCAAGTAGGACAGGCATCGCCCCGGGCTACTGAGTGTGTGTGTGTGAATGGGTGGTGTAAGTTATACCATAGACAGATGGACTGACACATTGAAGATCATCAGATATTCTGGCTGTAGGGGGATGGGGGGGTCACTGGGGGTTTGGTTTGGGGAAGGGCCATGCTCCAGGGAATGTTGAGTATGGATTTATTGATCAAAGTACTGCAGCATGAAACATTTTGGAGGGAATTTTGGGCATGTGAGCTAGTTTTGTGGCACGGTTAATAATTTACCTCCTTTATGAAACCCAAGCAGAACAAATTTCTGAAACAGTGTTGTTGGATGAATGTGACCATTTAAATACTATTTGTTTTACAATCGGTTTATAGAGGAATTAGGTTTAATGAATGTGAATGAACGTAGGTGTTGTTACTCATCCAAAAGTCAATACCACAGTGTTGCTAAAATGTTTTTAACGTCTTGAGACAGTGTGCAGTTGCCAGAGTGTACAGAGTGGTTGTTCAGGCATTGGTTTTTATGGGTTGTTCAAAGAGTTTGTTTGGTTTTAGCAGATTGCTGTGCTCCTTGATTCTGTAAGTATTTTCCCCATTCATTTGTCATAGGAATCTTTAAAATGTCTTAGTTAAAGAGTTAGAATCCAAGAACTAAACCAACCAGCTATGAGGTGAATCACAATATTACAAATTTTGATTTGAAGCAAATAAAGAAATAAATATATTTAATAAAATAACAATTATAAGAATGCGTAAAGAGCATGGTGAATGTCATATTTGGTTTAAAAACAATAAAGTATAAAACTATTGATAAAGAAACGTTTATTATACTCAATATATACACTGTAAAAAGTGATTTTTAAAGTTGTAAATAAAACAAATACGCAATGTTAATTTTTCAAATGTCAACAAACTTTCAAACTTAAAATTTTTACTTAATTGCTGTTTCTTTTGTGAAATTTACAATTTACTAGCAAGGGAAAACTGTTTTGAAAAATAAATATACTAAAATCTATTTAAAATACATTTATTTCATGCTAAGTATACCACAAATACACTCACATAAAAATACCCTGCAATTGTATTTTTAGTATACTAAACTGGTATATTTAAAGTCTAAATTGTCTGGAAGTAGTGCTAAAGTCCAACTAAAGATATACTTATATATGTAAGTATATTTGATTGTGCTAAAGTGGAACTATTGCAAGTAAACTTTAGGTACACTTTAAATGTTTTGTATTTAAAGACCAATATTATTTAAAGATCACACAATCCTCATCAATAGTCACATTAAACCATATTTTAGGCTTATTAGGACATCATGTAATTAATCACAGTTAAAAAACAACATAAAGATTAATACGTTTAATGGCATAACAGCCTATTATTAATGACGGGCAATATCATTGATACCACAACTGCTGCTGATGTTTCTGCTGAATGCATTTTCCCCTCAATTTTAGCCATTAATTATAGCCAATCAACATTACAGTACGACTGAACGTCATTATTGTTAACATTTAATAGGCCTTGAAAAATATAACATTTAATTTAAAAACGTTTTGTTTAAAAGAGGCACAAAATCACTTTTACGGACTTTCGCATTAAATGTACCCTCCTGGTGGAATGACCTGCCCAACTCAATCCGAACAGCTGAGTCCTTAGCCATTTTCAAGAATCAGCTAAAAACACATCTTCCATCTTTATTTGACCCTCTAACTCTAGCGATCTCTAATTCTATTCTTTTAAAAAAAATTGCCCTTTTAGACTTATACTCTATTCATTTACTGCTTGTTTTCTTAAAGGGGTCATTGGATGCCCATTTTCCACAAGTTGATATGATTCTTTAGGGTCTTAATGAAAAGTCTATAATATACTTTGGTTAAAAATTCTCAATGATTGTGTAAAACAACACCCTTTTTACCTTGTCAAAATGAGCTCTGCAAAAATTATCCCATTCTAAGGGGATTGCTCCTTTAAATGCAAATGAGTTCTACTTGCCCCGCCCCTCTCTTCTCTCTGTGGAGAGACGAGCCTGTTGACTTTAGCCGCGTTTACCCGCTAAACTTGCTAATTAGCACATTATTAGGAAAGGTGATCACAAAGATTCATAAAAAAAAACCTTATGGCGCCGCATTGACAGGCCGCATTGACAGGCATCTGAGAATGGCTCGATTTGAAAAAGGGGATATTATTTTTACAGATTAATTAAAAACCACTGCAAAGATTTGTGTCATTATAGGGTAGATTTGTACATACACTGCCAACACACATTAATGATCAAACAACATGAAAAAGTGAACTTTGCATCCAATGACCCCTTTAAAAAAAAATAAAAAAATTAGCACTAGCTTTCTGTTCTTTTTGTAAGGCCTCTAAGACTGGCTTGCTTTTTTGTTTTTCTATTCTATCTATTTTCTTCTTATTTATTATAGAATTTTAAAAAACCTTTGCTATGTGTACTGCGTTAGGCTAACTGAGACTTGTCATAGCACTTACATGTTATTACTCTTTTGTTGATTTTGACTGCTTCCACTGTCCTCTTTTGTAAGTTGATTTAGATAAAAGTATCTGCTAAATTTCTAAATGTGAATGTAATTTAAGTTAACTTACAATTTTCACATAAACTATGCACTGTATAGGCTAAAAATGGAATATTGATTAACCTTTATTCAAGCAACAAAAGTTAATCAGCCGACAGAGCAGTTAGTGATCTTTTTCTCTTTTGTTTTTTATTTGCATCAATGACACAGACTTCAGCAGGTTTCACTTTAAAGCGTCACTGTATGTTTAAAACCTGATGCATGTGATGCATATCTGACACACATCTGATTTTCTCCTCTTTACGCTCATTTACAATATTTTTAAACTCATTTAAGATGAGGTCACTCTCCAAAATTAGACATTTTAACCTTAATTTTTTATCTGATGAAGTGCGAAAAACTACTGGTGCACAGCTAGAATTTTACACATAGGATGATCTTCTGTGGTTTTGTTTCATTAACAGGCTTTTTTTTATTTACCCTGAAAGAATGGAAGAGAAATGTCCCCACTTGGAAACTTTGTAATTGGCAAAGTTTAAAAGAATGTGAACAAATAGATTAAGTGTATGTTAGGCTAAATTTGGAACAATGTTGTCTCTCTTATCTGATTAACTGTAATGAAGCAAAATGTCTAACATTAATTTATACAGTTACTCAATGTCTGTAGAAGATGTTCATCAAACCTAAACCCAGGGTAAACCACATACTTTAAATATGATGCACACCAGATGAAAAGTGCCATGCCAGCATGTTCTCACATTTAAGGCAACAGCCAAACATCTTGTGCTTCAATAATGAAAATAATGCCACTGATGATTTTTG